>NC_066584.1:250441743-250756118 GCF_024323335.1 Lathyrus oleraceus
AGGATACAGACTTTATGTTCAGCCACCATTGTTGGTGCAACCAACTGGGATCCGGGAAGCACTAACTTATTCACCTCATCTCTTTCCCCCTCAGACATCGGAATCCGTTCGGATTCGGGGTCAGACCCCTCCTCCGGGATCAGTCACTCTCAATCTTTCGATTTGAGTGCCTCGAGATGTCCTCATCAGGGACCTCAAACTTCCTTGGTTGATAACCTTTCCATGGGTTGCTACTAGCTTCTCAAACACATATCTGATCAGATCTATTTTTGACATCCACAAAGTGGTATGAATCATCATACACTGTCTCAGTCGGCGAGCAGCCTATGCCGAAGTACATCAAGCTTTTTCGAACAGTGAGTGTATTGTTTCACAGTCGATAAACTTTTTGCTTAGGTAAATTGGATACTCTTTTCGACAAGACTAGTCATGCTGACTCAATACGCACCTCGTAGACCCCTCGAGGGTTATCAAGTACCGGATTAATAGTTATTTCTTTCACTGAGGTATCGGAATCAGAGGTTCCTACAACTTACCCTCCTTCTTCTTTTTTTTTTTTTTTTTTTTTTTTTTTTTTTTTGCAGGATCGACCTCGATTCCTCTGATTCGCTCACAACAAGCCTCGGTAGCTTGATGGACAACACTCCATAAGTGCACTGATTCAGACTCAAAAGTATGAGTTATCTCAACCGGTCAAACAACTTGCCCCAAGTCTACCGGATGCCCCTGTTCTGCTTGGGACTTTGTCATCATGTCATCAACATGGCATTTGCTTTCACGATGAATCATATCACGAAACAAAGTCACCGTAGACCTCTGATACGTGGCACCGGCCTCATGTGACGGAACGACATCAACTTAGACCAAGAAGGTACCCCTCGTGTGATGGACCTGGTTTACTCCATATCATCTGGCAACAATTCAATCTGGTCTTGGCCAAGAAGCCATCCATGAAGATAAACACTGAGACCTGAGCCATATAATCAACCAATACCTCATTATGATGTACCGGGAATGCATCTTTCTGATTAGCTCTGCTCGCATCTTGATAGTCTATTCACACCTTCTCTCTTTCTCATCCTTTGTCGGCCTCAGCTTTTGCTTTCTAACCTCGGCGGAGCTTGGAGTAACAATCTTGAATCGCTCCTCGTGCGATTGAATCACCTTCTCCTCTTGTTTCAATGACCTGGCTAATTCCAGCAAATCACAATCTTCTTCGCCTTTTTCCTCTGGCATGATAGGTCGAATTGTCGAAGTCATACAGAGGTGTAACCAAATCGTTATCGGTGAGATCAGGAGAGTAATCACTTTGGAACGAGACAAAATCAAAAGGAAAGAGGATGAAAAAACGTTGCCATTTTTATTTGTTTTTTTCCTTTTTTAAATTGCAAAATTAAATGAAAAACCGGGAACACCGCTTTTAACTACAAAAACATCCATTCATTACTGATGCAAAATGTTGCATAATGAAACACATGAGATGGCCCTTACAATGGACCATTACGTTTCGGGCAAAACGTATGGCTTTCATGCAAACAAAAATTGAAAAACAGAAATACTACTCTTCAGAATGAGTGACAGTGATGCTTTTGGAGTCCTTCCAGTTTCTTGGTACGCACGACTTTATCCACAGCTCGAGTTCGCGGTTGCTGTCAACATCTTCAACCACTGAACGGGCATGACCAGGATCCAACATCCCTGCACTGACGAAGGTGTATGGTGGGCGACATCCTCTATTTGATCTAGACGACTCTTGACCCGGCTGATAACCGACCCCAAACATGTCTGCTTTTACCACGATGTCAATGATCCTTCCCCAGCCTTGGGCTTCTTTGTTCTTCACCACCTCCAGAGCTTGTTTATAAGAAGAAATGGACAACTTCTTCTCTTTCTCAGCAGCAAGGGCCTTCTCTACCTGGACGGTTTCAACTGCCAGACGGGGTGCTCCACACCTCACATCATCCATCTCTACTTCCTTCATCTTCTGGGTCGTGTCTTTCATCAACACACTTCCCTCTATGGTGACGATCGCACAAGAATTATCACTAAGAGGGAAAACTCCATCCTGTTCCAGAGGTTTTGGGACCACGGGCATTGGAACCTTTAGCCGATCCTCCTCAGTCATCTCCAATCCTTTCTTGGCCTTCTTCACCATCTTGACTTTTACAGGACCCTTTCTGGGCGCAGGGTTGACATCCCCCTTCATAATCTGGGCCAAGTTAATGGTCTCGGAGTCCACCATGTCCTGGACGACATGCTTAAAAGCTCTACAGCCCTCAATGTTGTGTCCGGGCGCCCCAGAGTGAAACTCGCACTTGGCATTCTCATCATAGTTTGGTGGCCTCTTCTGCCGTTCTATGGGAATCAATATCCTTGGCCGTACTAAAGCAAGATCCATCAACCTTTGGAACAGACGGGCGTAAGTCACGGGTGGTTCCTCAAACTGACGATCCTCTTTCTTCTTCTTCACCTGGCTCTTAACTCCCGGTGTCTTCTGTTGAGGTGGCAGTTGTTGCTGTTGAGCAGGTGGATCACTGACAGGAGTGGTTGCAGTGGCAACATAAGGATGATAACGGTCTTTACTACGTTCTTTCTTTGCAGGCACACCAACTGGCTCAACTTCCCTCTTGAATGGACCACTGTCGGAGGATTTCCTTGCTACAGTACCAGAAGGTTTGTTCACTTCGGAGGACGGAGCCTTCCCCTGGACTTTCTCCACTATCAGCCATTTCTCAATCTTCTCCAATCTTTCAGACATGGCTTTCTGCCCCAAGGCAAGTCCTTGCACAACACTGAACAACTCCCTCATCATCCCTTTCAGTTCAAGGATATCGGCGTTGGGAAGATCCATCAGCTTGAATTTGTTGACCCCCAGCAGGTTATCTGAACAGACAAGCTATGCGCACCGGTTGAATACTGAAACCTACAAAACAGCAAACGGGTTAGTATGACTCACACATGCAATGTCTGTCCGTACTGAGAATATTCAGCCCTGTTTCTTTTTCGGTTTCATTGAGACAGATAAAATTTTATCAACAACATTTTGACATCTGGATGTCTCTCAACCTGAGTCTTAATTTAAAAATAATGGACCCTGAACACGGACAGACATGAGTTGAATGCGGATGAATGCAAGATGATATGATGCAAATGCATGAATGCAGGCCCTTGTGCCACCAAGTCATCCGAAAGCCCAATACTGCTCTGAACCAGTCATTTCTGTGGGATCAAGTCACCATAAATCCAACTTGGGGGGTTCCGAAATAAACGGAACCGGAGATTATATCATTATCTTCACAGGAACAATCACTGAACGGATGACAAACAGATCCTCTGAACAAGTGCTCTCAATTCAACCCGGGGATCCGAAATAAACGGAACCCGCTGATAAACCACGGGCAGAACTCTGGCGTCCCAGAAATAAATGCCCATAATCCATAGTCACCATCAGTACCAAGAGTCACCAACAAATCACCAACCAATCAGCAACTGTACCTGTAATGATCAAACCCTCCCCACTCACGGGTGTAGTCTAGGCCAGGGTAAGGTCAAGAGAAACGCAGGATAAACAACCCTTTCAAGAATATCATCCTGTGCACACCCGATGTATGCACCGATAATACCCCATCAGAGTCTGAACTGCTCGTGATATCAATGTTCCGCTAAGTGGCGTACACCACCCGCTTCCCATGAATCACTCTATTCCTAGGTTTCTTAGATTTCACTCATGGTCTGGGTATTGGACCTTTTACCTCAACTGACTCCCACCCCACAAAGAAAAATAGGCAACCAGCCAGGAAGAATGAATAATGAATATGAATGCAAACATTAATGCACACAATAAATGCAAACAATAAATGAAATGAACAAATAATGAATGCAATAAATAAACACAGCACAAAGCAACCAAAACCCTAACCTAGAGAGCGCTAGGAGAGACTCGCTCAGGGAAGATGGACCAGCACAGGTCAACTTCTCTACATCCCCAGCAGAGTCGCCAGCTGTCGCATCACGCGAAAAACCGGCGGGAAAAGAAAGAACAACAGAGCCGCCACCATGCGTTATTTATCCCAAAAGAGGGAAAGGAAACGCTCAGAGTAAACCTAGGAAAGAACATGGTCTCGCGACCAAAGAGAATGGGTTCGGGAGTCGGTTATGCGAAGGGAAGGTATTAGCACCCCTACGCATCCGTAGTACTCTACGGGATCCACGCACAAAAGGAAGGATAAATTGGTTGCTAAACACTGCTCAAATACTCACACACACTGGCTGAAAGAAACGAAAGAGACTGACTGAAACTGACTCGGCAGGATATCGTATCCTGGGCCTACTTAGTCTATCAGGCAATAGACATCAGAGTCGAAGTAGTTCGGACTGGGGAAACGACACATGCTCGCTAGGATATCGCATCCTATGCATACGTATCTTCTCGGACGAGAGAAGAATCAGAGCATTCGTAGCTCGGCTGACACGCACACAAACAAACAAGACACAGGCAAACGTGGAGCCTGAATGCCAATCACTGGACTTACATCAGCATCCGAACCAAAACACACACCAGAAGGCAAACGTGGAGCCTGAATGCCAATCACTGGACTTACATCAGCATCCGAACCAACAAACCCACACTGGAACCCAAATGCCACTCGATGGACTTACATCAGCTTCCAAGCACACAACAACACAACAAGTTAATAGGGAGTCGGGGACTCGAGCCTATAACTGTCAAGCACACACTCAAACAGACAGACAACAAATTGCTAAGGAGTCAGGCACTCGAGCCTAGCAACTGTCAGACAACACACACAAAAGAAAAAGGGCGCCCGGAGAGATCAGCTCAATCTCCTGCCTACATACTTCATCTGGTGTGAAGATCAGGGCGATGTAGTTCCCCTACGCAGGGATAAAGGACTAGCCTAACCAGATAACAGAGGGAGACACAACTAGGGAGACTACGACTCGAGCCTAGATGTTATCATGCAAATCATCCCTAAGTTAAGGTTTCTAGCTAACTTGCACAGGAAGCAAGCCTATCCTAAGCATGGCTCACACAGGAAGCAAGCCACATACATACTTAACTTGCACAGGAAGCAAGCCAAGCAAAACCTAACTTGCACAGGAAGCAAGTCTAAACTAATCCTAACTTGCACAGGAAGCAAGTCAAACAATCCTAACTTGCACAGGAAGCAAGTCAAACAAACCTAACTTGCACAGGAAGCAAGTCAAAAAATCCTAACTTGCACAGGAAGCAAGTCAAACAATCCTACAAGCACAGGTAGCACACACTATACACAAACAAGTGGCTCAAACAAGGGTTAGGTTTTAGTCAAGGGGTCATATCAACCTCAACAAACAAACCTCTAGAACTGGGTGAATGTGCTCTTAACCTTGCCATTGAGGGGCTAAGGTGAAGCAGATGAAAGGTGAGTGAAGGTAAGACTTCACAGCTCTTATCCCTGGCCTGGGAGAGCTCAAGACAAGAATGTGTGGGTTCAGAAAGTGGGAACCCTTCTACACATTTAAAACTGACTCAACTGTACAATTGTACAAGATCTTGGGTTTGTATCCGCAATGCATCAACACAGTGGTGTGAGCAAAGCAGATGACACACTGAATAGTGGGGGATAGATTGCATATCCCTACCTTCCACCAATTGCCTCTTCACTTAGGAGGTCTTTGACTCTATGCAAGGACAAAATTAAACAGTCACAAACATTGCCTCTTAAGGAGGACTTCAGACAGTTGCCTGGCCAAGTAACAGGCCAGGTCTTCCAGACTACATGAAGTAAAAGAGACATACCTCAATGCAAATTGCTTATACAAGCAAAGCAAAGCAAAAGTTCACAAGGAACTAAAAGCAACTAAAGTACCTGAAATCAGTCAAGCACAGTTAGTATACAAGTCAGAGTTAAATCAAAATGAAGCAGACATCAACCAGTCAACACAAGCAAGTGAATGTGCAAGGCACAAGGCTTAAGGCATGTGAGCCAAGCCACCTACAAAACAAACAAGTTAGACAATGATATTCAAGCAAGCTCAATCAAATTGTAATGATCTCTTTGAAGCATTTGTAGCTTAACCTGAAAACATAAGCTCAAAAGTGAGTACCAGGACCACTAGGGCAAGCCTAGGGTCAAAAGAGATTAAGAAAGTCAAAACAGCAAGGGGTAAGTATCCAAAATCATGTTCAAACAATTAGGAAACAAAACCAATTGGGTTCACATTCATATCAATCATCATCATCATTTCATGAACCATTTAGGTCAAAGTATGGCAAACAGAAGCTCATAGAAGTCAACAGCAAGACTTAACTCAAAAGCAATCTTAAACATTTCCAAAACTCACCAAATAAATCATGATCAATCACAACCCATAGCATGGTAAGCATGTCAAATTTCATCTCATTTGGACAAGTGGAAGGCAGTCAATGAAAATCAGAAAGTCAAAGCCATTTTGAACATGCTTAAGGAAGTCAACCAAACATGCATCAACTTGGAAAAATCATAAGTCAAGAATGGTGTATGATAAATGAATGGGACTAAAGCCATGGCAAAGATGAGGATGTCTAGTTATCTCATGTAAAATTCCATGTCCATCCAATAAAGTATGAGAATTTCACAAATGAAATGGGAACATGTGTCACACAAAGTCAACATTTGACTAACCAGGGGAGAAAATCTCAAACAATTAGGAAATGCCACAAATAATTCCAAGAAAATTCACATGTAAACTAGACATACAAGAGTAGGCTCATGCAAAAAATCAGATCAATTGGAGGTCAAGAAGCATGGATACAAAAATCAGCAAATTGGACATCAATGGTGTGACACAAATTGTCACACCCTAATTCAAAAAATCATATCTCACAAACCACAAATGATAAATTCACAAACTCTACACCAAAATCACCATGAGTGTGTCTAGTTTAATCACAAAAAATTTGGGAGCCATTGGATAAAGTATCACCATTTCACAAATGTTTTGGCAAAGTGTACAAAATGTGCATACATGTCACAAACCCTCATACAAATTAAAATCCATTGATCACAAAATTCTGGAAAAATTATGATAAAAAAGTAGAGATCATGATGAACACAACACAAAAAATCCCATTGAATTTGGATCAAAAATGAGCAAGTTATGATTTTTGCAAGATTGGTTTTAAAAATGTGAAATTAAAATGGAATAAATGAAGCAAGAATGGCATTTTTGTAATTCCCTGATTCACTTAATTAAACACGGTCGTTTTGGCCATAAAATTGAAATGTTTCTATTGGTTGGAGGAAGAAAGGGCCATGCACGTGAAAATGAAGGAAATCTGGGGAATGCATTTTCTAGGGTTTCAAACCTTCATCCCTCTTTCAATCGAATTTTTAAAAGATGCTCAGAAATTGCAATTGGCTATACCATTGTGTTCATCAAACAACATACAACATGAATCCAACATTGGTTTTCATTAATTTGAACTACACAACAAGAAATCAATGGAAACATTTTCGAGTATCAAACTTCATCTCATCACATCTTCATGAATACACAACCATTTTCAAAAATAAAGGCATCACTAAACTCAGCATAAAAGGACCTATCCAAAGCATGTATCAATTTGACAAAATAGGGAGGTCGAATTCATACCAAAATTGAAGGGCAGTTGTGTTCTTGATGTTGTTTGATGTTACTGAAGTGCAACAGTTGCACCTTAGGGTCCCAGATGATGAATGATGAAGTTGGCTTTGGCTTGTGTAGATTGAAATGGTCTCAAGCAACTTCTGCCATGGAGTGAGTTTTTGTGTAGATGATGAATGATGAAGTTGGCTTTGAGTGAGTTTTTGTGTTTTTTCTCTTGACCAAGTGGCTGCTAGCAGTGTTTGGCAATGGTGAATGGATGGTCAAAATACAATGCAAGGCTTGGCCACTTTTTGAGTTTTTGACAGTTTTGGTAAATGCAAGTAAGATGAGTTTGAATGAATGAGTGAAATTGGTTTGTGTTTGTTGGTTAGGTTGGCTGCAGAGTTTGTTAGTGACAGGAAATGCAGTTTGGATCGTATCAAACAGGGCCAGGCTAGGTTGCTTTTGTGAGTTTGGACTGACTTGGTAAATGCAAGGATTGAGGCTTGAGAGAAATAAGAGGACAAGTGTTTGGTCTGTGGTGTTTGACAGAAAGTTTGAAATGCAAAGGAAATAGCAAGGTGAGGTTTGAGAGAGTGTGAAGATCTTTGGTTTTTGCTCCTAGTAGTGTTTCACATGACAGGAAACAAACATAACCCCTGCTGTCTTGTGCTGCTTGTTCTTTTTGACAGCATTTGAAAAATGTCAAGGCAAAGTGAATGAGGCTTCTTGGTGTTTTGGACAGAATTCTTTGAAATGCAAAGCAAGATGATGTTTTTTAGAGAATGAATCAAAATGGTTTGTTCTTGCTATTGGTATTACTCATGACAGAAAAATGATGAAAGGTCTGCTGTCATGGTTGCTTTGTGGCCCAGGGCATGGTTGTAACTTTGGTGCTTTTGGATAGAAAAACAGAAATGCAAAGCAAGGATGAGTGAAGTCTTGTGTGCAGTGTATTGCTGCTGCTACTCCATGACAGAAAGTGAGGAAGCCATGCTATTGGATGTTGCTTGAGGTAAGGCAATGCTGGTTCTTTGAGAGATTGGACAGAAAAGTAGTAATGCAAAGCAAGGTCAATGCAGTTTTTTTTGATGAGTGATCTTTTTTTCTGTGTTGCAATGTTTTTGTGGCTGCAATTAGTGTGTAGCATGACAGAAAAAATGGTGCTTAAGTCTGCTGTTGGACAGTACAAGGCATGGCATGGTTTTGGTCCTTCCTTCCCAATTTCATGCAAGCAAGCATGGCCTTTGTTTTGCTGTTGGTTAGGCTGCTAATCAGGTTCACAATGACAGAGCATGGCCTTCTAATTTTCTGTTTTGATGAAGTACAAAGCATGGCTCAAATGCAAGTATGGATAGCATGGTGAAACTTGTACTTTTTTCAAATTCCAAGCAACTAAGTAATGGCTTCATGTACTGCATAATTTGACTTGGCAAACAAATTTTAAATGATATTTCTAAGCTATTCCAATTGGCCAAATGTTAGAAAAATGTTTATATCAAAAAGTCAAACATTGGTCAAACTTGCATTTAAATGGGATAGGTCAAAAAATGCCATTTTGATTGGTGAAGTTTTGGCTCATGAAATTTATATTTTTGGAAAGAGGGGATCAAATGTGACTTGTAGGAAAAGACCCCACCAAAATTGGCCAAACGGTTTGAGAGATATGGCCTTTTGAAGTTCAAGATTTTCTGAAATCGATTCGATCATAACTTGCCAACCACACATGGGAATTGAGAGTTCTTGGACTTTTTGGAAATGGGAGAACAAGATCTTCAACTTTCATGTTGGGCAAAAATTCATTTGAAGCTTGTATCATGATGTAAGTTTGAGGATCAAGACTTTCCATTTTTGGTAAGTTTCAGTTACAGGTCCAGTTTCCATTTTTGGAAATTTCTGATCTGGCTTCAAATTCTTCCATGATGGTGTTTGACATGATATATGAGGACTATTTGGCCATGAATGAGCTCTCACAAACCAATTCCAATCATCAAATCACTGATTAAATGGACAGTTGACCAACAGTTGACTTTTAGGGTTTCTGTCTGATCGTGCATTGACTGATGACTTCCAAACCCTAATTCCTTGAGAATTTGACTTCAAATGATGTCCCAAGTTGTATGAACTCTTGATTATTGATCATGGTGCCCAAATTCCACAAGAATGGCCACCATCCACTGCTTTGACTGACTGTTGACTGTCTAAGGTTTTTGACTGTCTGTGTATGAACTGATGACCTTTAAGCCTTCAACCCTTGACTTGAACACTTCAAATGGATCTCCAAGTCATGTGAACTTGTTGGACAAACCCTAGGGCCTTGGCTCCTTGAGAAATGCACTTACTTGCTTGACTGACTGATCTCCTGATCAGTTTGACCTAATTCTCTTGACTGGCTTGCACTTGAGGCGAAAGAGGCAATGCAATGTTATGCAATGGGCCATGATATGCTATGTCCTAATATGAAAATGTATGTACAATGATAGGTGCAAATTTGAGGTGCTACACTCACCTGTACATCATCTACTTGGACTACATGCGACGGATCATGAATGTATCTCCTCAACTGAGACACATGAAAAACCTCATGCAAATTCGCAAGCGACGGCGGTAAAGCGATACGATAGGCTACCTCTCCTATCCTCTCCAAAATCTGATAAGGACCAATAAATCGAGGTGTCAACTTTTTCGACTTCAAAGCTCGCCCAACACCAGTTATCGAAGTAACACGAAGAAACACATGATCTCCCTCTTGAAACTCAAGTGACTTCCTCCTCTTATCATGATAACTCTTCTGACGACTCTGAGCAATTCTCATCTTCTCCTGAATCATCTTAATCTTTTCCGTAGTCTGTTGAACAATCTCCGGTCCAACCACAGCACGCTCACCGGACTCATACCAACATAAAGGTGTCCGACATCTCCTACCATACAAAGCTTCAAACGGTGCCATACCAATACTCGAATGAAAACTATTGTTGTAGGTAAACTCAATCAAAGGTAAATAACAATCCCAAGCACCTCCCTTCTCCAGAACACAAGCCCTCAAAAGATCCTCCAGTGACTGAATCGTCCTCTCAGTCTGACCATCAGTCTGCGGATGATATGCAGAACTCAATCTCAGCTTAGTTCCCAAAGCCCTCTGCAAACCTTCCCAGAACTTCGATGTAAATCTAGGATCTCTGTCCGAAACAATACTAGACGGAATACCATGCAAACTTACAATCTTCTCAATATACAACTCGGCTAATCTCTCTAACGGATAATCCATTCTGATCGGAATGAAATGAGCCGACTTTGTCAATCTGTCAACAATCACCCAAATAGCTTCACAATTCTTACTTGTCCTCGGTAAACCAGAAACAAAATCCATACTGATACTATCCCACTTCCACTCTGGAATAGCCAACGGTTGCATTAGCCCAGACGGCTTCTGATGCTCAATCTTTGACTTCTGACAAGTCAAACAGGAATAAACAAAACTCGCAATTTCTTTCTTCATTCCCGGCCACCAAAATAACTTTTTCAAATCATGATACATCTTCGTAGCTCCAGGATGAATACTCAGGCCACTACGATGTCCTTCTTCTAGAATACTCTTCTTAAGTTCGGTAACATCCGGAATACACACCCGATTACCAAATTTCAAAATGCCATTCTCATCAACTCTGAATTCACCACCTTGACCTTGATTCACTAGAGTCAACTTATCAACCAAAAGCACATCGGATTTCTGACCCTCTCTGATCTCATCCAGAATACCACTCGTTAACTTCAACATTCCCAATTTAACACTATTGTGAGTACTCTCACACACCAAACTCAAGTCTCTAAACTGCTCAATTAAATCCAATTCCTTAACCATTAACATAGACATATGCAATGATTTCCGACTCAATGCATCAGCCACTACGTTTGCTTTACCCGGATGGTAATTCAAACCAAAGTCATAATCCTTCAGAAATTCTAACCATCTCCTCTGTCTCATATTCAGCTCTTTCTGATCAAACAAATACTTTAAACTTTTATGGTCGCTGAAAACCTCAAATCTTGACCCATACAAGTAATGCCTCCATAATTTCAGAACAAATACCACAGCTGCCAACTCTAAATCATGTGTCGGATAGTTCCTCTCATGAACCCTCAGTTGTCTCGAAGCATAAGCTATAACCTGCTTATTCTGCATCAACACACCACCCAAACCCAACAATGAAGCATCACAGTAAACCTCAAATGGTTCCGACGGACTCGGTAATATCAGAATAGGAGCAGTAGTCAACCTTCTCTTTAACTTTTGGAAACCTTCTTCACATTTTGAGTCCCAAACAAATGCTTGCCCCTTTCTAGTCAACATCGTCAACGGTAACGCCAACTTAGAAAATCCCTCAATAAATTTCCTATAATAACCAGCCAAGCCAAGAAAACTTCGAATCTCAGCAACAGACTTCGGAGCTTCCCACTTAGACACCGCTTCTATCTTAGAAGGATCAACAGCAACACCACCTCTTGAAATCACATGACCAAGAAAACTAACCTCTTCTAACCAAAATTCACACTTTGACAGTTTAGCAAATAACTTCTTTTCTCGTAGAACTCTTAAAACCATTCTCAAATGCTCAGCATGCTCTTCTTCAGATTTCGAATACACCAAAATGTCATCAATAAACACCACAACAAACTTGTCTAGGTACGGATGGAAAATCCTATTCATATACTCCATAAATACTCCAGGCGCATTAGTCACACCAAAAGGCATTACAGAATACTCATAATGTCCATACCTCGTTCTGAAAGCGGTCTTCTGAATATCCTCAGTTTTCACACGTATCTGATGATACCCAGATCTCAAATCTATCTTGCTGAACACACTCGCACCAACCAACTGGTCCATCAGATCATCAATCCTCGGTAAAGGATACCGATTCTTGATCGTCACTTTGTTCAGTTGCCTGTAGTCCACACACAACCTCATAGTACCTTCTTTCTTCTTAACCAATAACACTGGTGCACCCCACGGTGACACACTCGGACGAATAAACTTCTTATCCAACAGATCTTCCAGCTGACTCTTCAATTCAGCTAACTCAACAGCAGACATACGATATGGAGCCATCGATATCGGTCTAGTACCAGGTACCAAATCAATCGAGAACTCAACTTCACGCTCTGGCGGTAATTCATTCACTTCTTCTGGAAACACATCAGGAAAATCACCCACCACGGCTAGATCACAAATCGCCAGTTTATCTTTAGCCTCTAAAGTCGCTAACAGCATAAACAACTCTGCCCCATCTGCTACTGCCTCATCCACTTGTCTCGCTGATAGAAACAAATCCTTTCCTTCCTCAACCTCAGGAAATATCACAGTCTTATCAAAACAGTTGATAGAAACTCGGTTAAACACCAACCAGTTCATTCCCAAGATCACATCAATCTGCACTAGTGAAAGACACACAAGGTCTATCCCAAAATCTCTACCAAAAATACTCAAAGGACAACTCAAGCAAACTGAAGTAGTAGTCACTGAACCCTTTGCAGGAGTATCAATCACCATACTACCATACATCTCAGATATCTCTAACTTAAGTTTCACAGCACAATCCAAAGATATAAAGGAATGAGTAGCACCGGTGTCAATAATAGCTACAAGAGGAAAACCATTTATATAACACGTACCTCGGATCAAACGATCATCTGCAGAAGTCTCAGAACCCGATAAAGCAAAGACCTTGCCTCCCGACTGGTTCTCTCTCTTCGGCTTAGGACACTGTGGACTGATATGACCCACCTCTCCACAGTTGAAATAAGTTACAGTCTTCAACCGGCACTCTGCAGCCAAATGACCACCTTTGCCACACTTGAAACACTTCATCTCAGCACTGGTACACTCATGGACACGATGTCCAGCCCGACCACATCTATAACACTTAGCAGGGGCGCTAGAGTCTCCCCCACTAGGCCTCTTCATCCCACTCTGTCTCTGAAAACCTTTGCCAGCTGCATACGGTTTTCCACGATCATTCTGATTCTTGCCTTTCCTATCAACCCTTTGCTGATAGCTCTCTGCTTTGGCTTTGGAATCCTGTTCAAAAATCCTGCAACAGTCAACCAAGTCAGAAAACACTCTGATCCGTTGGTATCCAATAGCCTGCTTGATCTCGGGACGTAACCCGTTCTCAAACTTCACACATTTCGAAAATTCTCCAGCAGCCTCATTATAGGGAGTGTAATACTTCGACAGCTCTGTGAACTTAGCAGCATACTCCGTAACAGACTTGTTACCCTGCTTCAACTCTAAGAACTCTATCTCTTTCTTTCCTCTAACATCCTCTGGAAAATACTTCCTCAGGAATCTCTCTCTGAACACAGCCCAAGTGATCTCAGCATTTCCAGCAGACTCCAACTCAGTGCGGGTAGCAACCCACCAATCATCAGCTTCCTCTGACAGCATATGCGTACCGAACCTGACCTTCTGGTTATCGGCACACTCAGTTACTCGGAAGATCCTCTCGATCTCCTTCAACCACTTCTGAGTGCCATCTGGATC
Source organism: Lathyrus oleraceus (assembly GCF_024323335.1). Classification (NCBI taxonomy): domain Eukaryota; kingdom Viridiplantae; phylum Streptophyta; class Magnoliopsida; order Fabales; family Fabaceae; genus Lathyrus; species Lathyrus oleraceus. The sequence goes on from NC_066584.1 coordinate 250,455,896, forward strand.
GTATGCTCCCTTGAACATTGGAGGATTGTTCTTCTGGAACTCACTCAATTGACGAGCAGCTCCCATTCCCACAACATTCGGATTTCCTCCAAGTACTCCAGCTAGCATACCCAGAGCCTCAGCAATCGCAGCATCATCTCTACCTCTTCCAGCCATCTCTATTCTGAAAACCCAACAAGCTAAAACAATAAGTACTGATAGGGTTACACAACACCTATCCCGTACAGGGAAAACAAAATAATTACGACTCGACTCGACCGACTATGCTCTGATACCACTAATGTAACACCCTTCTAAATACCCCAATTATTTAATTAAAATAACAAAGTGTCAATCAGAGTAATATGCAATCGAGGGTGTCACACAGTTACTACACACCATTCACCAATATAACGGTCATGCTCTTTTATTAAATCAAAACATAAGCATTTGCATAAAACGCAGCGGATAGAAATCTCATCAATCATGTAAAACTTTACATGTAAAATGGTTCATAACTAACAATAAAACATTTAAAACAAGTTAAAACATCCCATCCCGATGTTACATCTATCAGAGCACGACCCACTAAGGAGACTACACTAGACTCCAAGCATTAGCTTCTACTCAACTCATTGCTCGTTACCTGAAAAATAGTTGTAAGGGTGAGTTCCTCAATCGATATAATAAGCATTATAAATTATCATGTCATGTTAAGTAAATAACACATTTCATCACCCAAATCAGATTACACATTCAGCAACGACAATATCAACTCAATCATACTCATACTCAATGTCAACACAACCACACGTATAATATTGGAATACATCCATTCATATTATACGCCATACATACATTATGCAATGAGACCCCACACATGCGGTACCGACTATTCTTGAACATATAGTTCAAGCTCACCGATCAAATCCAGATACGGCTACTAAGCTCACTAGTCCCACTCATTTGAGACCTAGTGACTCACTCACTAATTCCTCACTATGGGAATTAGCTACAGCCCCAAAGGCTATGCTATGCACACTAATCACCTAGCATGCAAACATCAACAACAACTCCACAATGATTCACTCACTAATTCCTCACTATGGGAATTAGCTACAACCCCAAGGGCTATGCTATGCACGCTAATCATCTAGCAATGCAACATCAACGACAATCCACAATGGACATATGCTCACACTCTAAGCCATACAATAGTCCATTCACAAATACATGCATAATATATACATTCACAGCATTATGCATACCATCAGACATCATCAACACATGTATCAAAACATCATATCATGTCAAATAATTAATCACAGTATTAGCACACTCTACTAATACCCTTACTGCTCAAGACAACGAGAAATAATCCTTATTACATCGTACACCAATATAGGCAACCATCAATTTGGCACACAACATTTTAAATAACAATTTTTCCACTTTGCAACAGTGTTAACCGGTTAACAGCCTGGGTTAACCGGTTAACGCAGGCAGAACACGCTTCCTGGCAATTCACAATAGTGTTAACCGGTTAACGCCCTGGGTTAACCGGTTAACGCAAACAGAACAGCAGATTCTCAGAAACACAACAGTGTTAACCGGTTAACACCCTGGGTTAACCGGTTAACGCAGACAAAACAGCAAATTTACACAATTCAAAACAGTGTTAACCGGTTAACACCCTGGGTTAACCGGTTAACGCAAGACAGAAAGCTGTTCCTGCGCTAACACAAGGCAGAATGCAGAATTTTCGCATTTTCCGCCGTTGGAGGACTTCCGGACCTCCGATTCCAATTCCGTGAAAAGCTATACGTTCGGGAAATCACTACCCATCCGATTACCGATTAAATTTCAGATTTAACACAACTTATTCATCACAATTTTCAGCATTCCTAATCCCAATTAGGGTCAATTCAACGGTTTATCACTACCCATTACATGCTAACCCATAATACCCATTAAACGACGATAAACCCCCCTTACCTGATTTAATCCGGCAATCTCTAAGCTCCAAGCTCTTCTCTTCTCCAATCTTCTTCCTCTTGCTCTGCCTCTTTGCCCTTTCTCCCCTTTCTCAATCGTTTCTCTGCTTTTTCACGTGAAAACCTTATTTTCCAAAAATGAACTCTTTTTACTTATTCCAGCTTATATATATTTTCAAATAATTATTATTCCAATAATAATAATAATTCAATAATTCCAAAATAATAATAATAATAATCCAATTATCTAATTAAATTAATAAATATATTATTAACTTAATTTAAATAATTACCATATTATTATCGGGGTGTTACACAAGGCGCAGCGGAATTTAAAATTTTCTCCATTTAGTGATCCTTACGAATGGGCATGATCAGTGATAGAATAGTTACCTCTTGTGGCGATTCAAACCTTTGGTGCAGATTTCTTGTAACGATCAAAACCTTGGATACAAATCCACAGAGCGATCACGAACGTTGAACGATGACAACGTCTCTACTCAGTCCACACGAACGGATTCCTTCAATCGCAGTGCTAGCTGTTATGAATGAAGGCTTTGAGTGAGAGAAAGAGAGATACGAAATTCCAACTCTTCAGTTATGTTGTATATCCATACATTGCTTCTGCACAAGAGTTCTATTTATAGAACCATTTGTGTGGGCTTCAAGCCAAAAAGCCCACTTAAGTGCATTTTGCCCATATCTCATAATATGACAAAATCACTTAAGTATTTGGTACCTTACCATACTTCGTATTCTACTTAAGTACACCGTACCTTACGATGTTCCTTAGTTACTCTATCTCTCATCAATCCGCCCTTTGTGTGTGACCCTGTAGGTTTTCGCGACGTTGGCAATTATATTAAATCACGCATTTAACATAATAAACAGTGAGCGGTATCTAGCAACACATCACTGCTACCCAAGACACGAAAATGTCATGTGATCTGACAAAACCTCCTGTGATAATAATTATGTGTATAATTACCCCTTTGCCCTTATGTCTATATTGAACACAAGGTATAAACCGTGTCATCCTTGTCCAGTTCAATATTGGGCCCATAGACATTTATCCTGTTACGCAGGATGGGCATATTCCATCTAGGACACTCATGTCCCTCAGCATGCTTCGTGGAGTACCCATCAACTGTCTTTATGGTTATCCAGTTACAGACAACGTTGGATCAGCAACAAAGCACTCGACTCTACATCTAGGGTCCATAGTGGTTTCAGGTCGAAGAGTGGTATACACTATTATCACCATGAGAATAACTTATGACACTTTGCATAACTTTCTATATCGTATTCTCATAGCGGGTTAATCCGGTATAAATATTACTCTTAATATTCATACCTATGTTTAAGACTTGATAACTCTTTATCCATGATCCATGAGATGTGATCATCAGTCTACAAACATAATAGTCTCAATGCTTTAATGTTATCCCACTTCACAATAAAGCTCGACTACGGATACTTTAAGAATAGTGTCCTAATGTTTAATATGGTCTCATGATCAAGTCACACTTGATGCATTAAACGGACTAGCTATTCTAGGGACTTTATTAAACAACCGTAATAAAGAAAAAGCCTTTTATTATTAATAAATAATTCGATACAAGTACCAAAAGTATTGGCCTCTAGGGCTTACACCAACAGGTTGAACTACGAAAACTCTGATTTTCTCATTGCACAGCGAGAATACGTATGCAGGAGAATTCAGGTTCTTCGTGAGCTACCTTATTTATTAATCCTTCATTCTTCATTCATCCATTTTTTTGAGATCAATTATCACCTTTCCTTGGACTCTGTCTACATCCTTTTAGGACGATATAAGGGCAGTCCACCTTGTGAACCAAGAGTTGTTTGGCTCGCATCCAAACATTTAATTCTTTCTCTTTTGGCTAAGACGCCTATTTACTCTTCGGTTTAGAGTCTATTCCTTCAAGTATCCAATATACCATTCATATTTGATTTCAAATTGATTTATTCCCCAGCCAGTGATATATTGTTCCTTGTACCCAACCATACTTTCTTTTGGGCCCCGTATATAACCTTTTAGGATAATATAACGATAGTCCACCTTGTGAACCAAGAGTTTTTTGGCTCTTACCAAGACATTTAATTCCTTCTTTTTTGGCTAAGACGCCTGTTTACACTTTGGTTCAAAATTCACTTTCCCTTTGTGAGTTCCCATGTTACCATTCTGTTGGCACAAGTTATACTTTTCATCACTTTCAATTTCCCTTTGTTCTCGTGGTTCCACGAACTACAAATACTCTGATTTTCTTATTGCACAATAAGAATACGTAGACACAAGGATGTGAATCCTTGGCGAGAATAATCTTAATTATTCATTTCGCCTTAGGGCACCATTCATACCTTTCATGATCCATTATCTACTATTAATCATTACCACTCACCCCAGTGACATACTGTTTCTTTGAAACCAAATACAGTTTTCTTTGGAATTCCATATATACCCTTTTAGGATGATATAACGGCGGTATGCATTTGTTCCTAGAGTTGTTTGCTTGTACCAAAACATTTTATTCCTTATTTTTTGGGCCAATAAGCATGTTTCCCTCTATGGTAGAAATTCTATTTCTCATATGGATTTCAATATACCCTTACCTTTGGTTTCAAAATACACCTCTTCGATCACGGTTACCAAATCCTTCAATTCTGTGACATTGGTCATTCTTCCACCCATCTCCATGATGCATGCATATACTAGTTTCATTCACTCCATGTGATATACCTTATTCTTTGATCCAAATATATTATCCCTTTGAGCTCCATCTTGTGTCACCCTGTTAACCAAGAGTTGTTTGGCTCGTACCCAAATACTTAATTCTCCTTGTTTTCGGCTATACCATATAGTGGCAGACGCTTCCGGATAGTCCACATATCGGTGAGCGGCATTTTTACTCTAGGGTTCATATTTCATCCCTTTTTGGAGTTCAAAACAAATTATCTTTTGGTTCAGACCATACTGTTATCACAACTTCTTTTCATCTCCCGGCATTAGTTCTATGAACTACAGAGCTCTAAATTTCTTATTGCACTATAAGGATACATACGCATAAGGATCCTAATCCTCACCGAGCACTCTATCTATTTCTTTCCTTTTCCATCATTCTTTTGCGTGTAATCCTTAGATATCACACCTATTCGAACAAGAAAAATCAAAATGGTTCCCATGGAGTACCATGGATGTTAGAGGTGATAATACCTTCCCCTTGCATAACTAACTTCCTTACCCAAATATCTCTTTCCCCGGGTTTTATCGATGTTTTTCGTTTCCTCCAGGAATAAATAAAGTTCGATGGCGACTCTGTTGTATGTTCGAGCGTGCGATGCGTTCAAGTATATTTCGGCTAGCTTCAGCTGGCGACTCTGTTGGGGACACTTTGCTACTTGGAGTACTTCCTAGTCGCTAAAAGGAGTCGAGCCTAGTTTTGATTGCTCTCACTAGTTTTCGGTCTTTATCTTAATAACTTACTCAGTTTATATTATTCACCATTTATCTTATTATTTTTTATATTCTCCTATTCTGGATATATGTATATGATGTTGTTGGGTTAAGGTGACGATACATGAGAGAGAAGCTCTATGCCCGATCTTGAGTACAAACACAGGATAGTAACGTGGATAGAGTCGTGTTTAACCTTCGTAGAGTTATTCTGTGATCATGGTTGACACGAGACGTCACACCTATAGTAGATCCTTTTGGGAGCATCATTGTCCGACGAGTCAGTCGTCTAAGGCAATGGTATCTCAAAATGGGTCATTGACTCTAGGAACCTTTTATGATAACCCTTTGAGGATAATACATACCTGTGAGGGAGATATTGGGTTTTTGCAGGAAACCAAGACCCTTCATACATATTTCTCGTGTATACGTCGAACCTTTGAACTTGCAACAAACAGAATATGCAGTTTATCCAGAATATGTTGGAACTCTAATTATATGATATCTCACCATCATTGAGTCATATCGCATCATTTCATCATAATGTTTTATTTTTCTTGTTACATTTGCATTTTTCAGGGACCTTCAGCTTGTCAGTTGCAATCGTCTACTCAGTTATGGAGAAGATCGACAGAAGGAACACGTATCAGTACAAGTTAAGGGACTCCAATTTTGATAAACTAAGGAAGCTCGATGACTTTTTGGTTGATGACTACAGGGTGGCCTTCAAAAAGGATTATGGTAATCTGTTGGGGGTTCTGGCTACTAGGAAAGATACATGATTGATCTTCACTTTTGCGGAGTTCTATGATCCCATATTACATTCTTTCATATTTCAGGATTTTCTTCTAGCTCCTATGCTGGAAGAATTTGCTCACATACTTCATCTACCGGTTAAGGATCAGGTGCCCTACATGAATGAATATAACTTCCCAAATTCTATTGTGATAGCACAAGCCTTGCATATGAAGAAGGATTTGATTGATTCTAGCTTCCGAGTTAAGGGTAATGCCAAGGGCCTTCTGTCTAAGTTTTTGTTCGAGAAAGCCACTTTATTTGCCAACAATGAGAGTTTGAATTCCTTTTATGCTAGCTTGGCATTGCTTATCTATGGCCTAGTTCTATTTCCGAGTGTTGAACGGTTCATTTACAAGGTCGCCATCACCATTTTTCATCTCCTAGAATCCAGTTCCTACATTACTAGTTGATGTTTTCTTCTCTTTCCATTGGAGAAACATGAAGAAGGGTGGGACTATTAACTGTTGCATTCCTCTACTTCACAAGTGGATCATGACTCACTTGCCAAAGAGAGGGTCGTTTGCTGATAATGTTAGGGAACTGTAAGACCCTAATTTTGACCCTAAGATCCCTCATGGCATCATATCATTGCACATTGCATTGCCTCAAGGATCATAGCATGTGTGGCTCTTTAACCCTAGGGTTGGGACTTGTGTGAGTTGGTTTGAGACCACCAAGCATTCTTGAATTGTATATTATTGCTTTTCTTATTTTGTTTACTAACCAAAAGCACAAAAATATGTCACTAACCTCTTTTGTTTTGTAGCTCAAGTAATCATGAGATCCCCTGCTCCTAGGAGGCTCATATGCTCAATGAAATGGCTAGATGACGATGAAAGAAAGCATGACAATGGTCCACAAAGTTCCTAATCATCATATGTGTCTCCCAAGTATCTTAATTTTCCAATTTTATCAAGATAACCCAAAGGGCTTGAGGATTGTTTCCCAAGGAAACCCTAATTCAACTCTACATTGATTGTGCCTTGCTCATGAAGCAACCTCAACCTATGATCAAACTTAATCAAGGGAAGTTCTTTCATACATTATTTTATGCATATATGAGCCTATGTGAGGCCACTAAATCATTCATTCATCAAGATTTGAAGTTTGGCCTTGAGAAGTTGACCAGCCAAGTCATCTGACTAAACTGAGGATCACTGAGATACAACTTGTGATGTGTTTGTCAAATGAAGATGACCCCAAGATAAAAAATGTTCTTAAAAACCATATTAATAACTTTCATGTTCATCAAAAATCCATTTGAAACTTGTAAGGTCATCATTCATTTCAAAACATTATAGGTCATTTTGACTGAAACCCTAATTTTGGGTCAACTTCCCAAAGACCTAACTTCTTCATTTTTTATGTGAGACCAATTGAATTGGAAAGCTTAAGATGTCTACTTCAATTGTTATGTTGGACAAAATTTCATAATCCCAAAAGAAACACATGTGATAATACAAAACATTATAGGTCACTTTGGACAAAAACCATTGAATCTTGAAAAAGTCCAACTTCAAGTGCCCATAACTTTCTCATTAAAAATCCAAATGATGTAAAATTTAAGTCTAAATTGATCATATTGAAAATATCTACAACTTTGATGTTGGAGGTTTTTCCATTTGAGGCTTTCATCATTGAAACAGAAGGTCTAGAAGTTGGTCACTTTTGGCAAAACATTTCAAAGGGAACTTATACATGTTTTGTACCTCAAACTTCAAGGCCAGTTTTCACAAATTTCCAAACTCCAAATGGATTTTTGCCCAACATATCTTTTGTTCTTTATGTCAATACCTTTCTAACCATTACTCACATGCCTATGTTTGGATTTTCTATATGGGACTTTCGTAGAGATGAATGTGTAGGTCTAAATATGCAATTCACATAGAATCTTCACGCACAAGCAAACACAAGGCCAACTGCACATCCATTTCAACTTCAAATGATATCAGCATTCATTTCCATCCAAGCTTGGGCCTCACATGCGCCTGTACAGGCCCATGCATGGAGGACCCAATGATCATGCACATGAGTTTTACCTTGCCTTGGCATCAAGCTCAACTATAAATAGAAGCATATCCTCATTCAAATCTCAACCTTAAGGCAATCTGAAGCTCTGCTGGAATCAAAACCTAACCATACTCAAAGGAATTCTGATTTTTTTTCTCTCAATTTCAAACTTGAATTTCAACACAATCAGTTGATTTTCAAGTTTCAATTCCTAAGCCTTGCATCCTCATCATCTCCTGATCAAATTAGAAGCAAGAGTTTGAGTAGATCGTGTTGCACAAAGCTGCTCTTCAAAGGTATTACACTCAACTGTTTTGATTTGAATCTCATCATACAATGTGAATTGCTTGTGTTCAAGAGGCAGGCCAGTGGTGGTCTTGATTTCATGTTTTGAAGCATTTCAGTTTGCACACCTTGAATTTCAAGCTCAAATTTCTCACTTGATAGAAATCTTGAGGACAATCAAAGGTTACAGGGGTGATGTACATCACCCCAGCTTCATTTTGGTACCTGGCTCGTGTGTTTTGGTTAAGGTTCAAAAACCTGCAACTGGTGACCGGAGTTGGTTGGTCCACCGGAGAAGATAGTGGTTTCCACCACCATCCCCACGTGGTTGAACCTAGGCCCTTGGATGAGGCTCACACGTTCTAATCTCAGCCATGCATTCTATTGACTTATTTTAATACACTTTGTGATGCGCTTGACTAATGACTATGGTGGGAGCGCGCCTCTGAGCCATTGGATGTGTCCACGTCATTTAATGAATTTCATCCAGTGCTCCTGGTTTTTTGGCATTTTCTATTTTCCGTTTTATTTTCTTTTAATTTCTTTTATTTTCAAAAATTCATAACTATTTTATTTGAAGTCATAAAAATATGAGACCAATGGCAAAAAATTTCTTGAAAAATCTAGTTTCATAATCTGATTTTTTATTATTTTTATGACTTCATTTAATATTTTTTGTGAATTATTTTGTTTTTTAATAGTTTTAATTCATTTTAAATACTTTTTGATATCCAAAAATTCCAAAAAATATTTTCTTAACACATATGGATCATGACAAGTCTATGAAAATAGTCTCATCAATTTCTTAATTGATTTGTGATTTTAATTCATAATGTGTTATTTTATTTATTTTTAATTGACTTTAAATAGTTTCTGTTTTCAAAAAATGTTGAGAAAATTTGTCAAACCTTGTTTGACCATGTTAGACCTATGATGGTTCAATTGGACTTGTTGAAGTTGATTTGAATTGAATTTGAGGTTTGACCATATTTTGTTCATTTTATTTTATGTTTTATTTTAATTCCAAAAATACCAAAAAATATGTTTGACTTTGTTGACCTCTAATCTTCATTTCTCTTCTGTTTTACATTGGTTGATGTCATTTGAATTCTCATTTTGTCCATTTCATTTCATCTTCATCTTCTTCTTCTTTTTATTTTGGCCAATGAGTTAATGATTTGTGGTTGGTCTTGACATATGAGAGGCTTAACCTTCTTTGATCCAAATCAAACTCAACTTGATCAAAGATCAAGTGAGTTGCTCTGTGTCCAAGATAGGTTGCTTCTTGGTCAAGCAAAAAACCTAAGATCCATACAAGGCCTTTCTCTCTTTTCTTTTGGCATGACAAGTTGTAGAAGCTTGTCTTACTAGTCATGATCTCTAACTTGTGTTTACTTGCCTATAGTTTTATTGACCGGCCTCAGATAGGTGTGACTACTACATTAGTCCACTTACGATTGCTTAACATAACGCTAAATTGTCTTATGACACACTAACATTAACTACTAACTACTAACTTTAATTCAAGCATTTAATTTCTTGCAATTTACTTTAATGCAATTTACTTTCTTACTCATTTATTCATATTGCCTTTTTACTTTGCTCATTTGAGCTCATATTTTTATGTTTATGCCATTTTCCTTTTGCTCATTTGAGCTCATTATTGTATATAAATATATTGTGGCTTTGTGATTGTTTTGTCTTTGTTTGTGTGAACCCAATGCAAAAAGGAGAAAGGACTTAGAATTAGGACCTTACCTATGCTTAAAGGAGTTCAAGAGCAACTAGGCCTCATGCCTTTAGAATGCTAAACTTGCTGAAGAGCAACTAGGTCTCATGCCTTTAGAATGCTAAATCTTAAAGTTGACTTCAAAGGACCCTTAATCTAAGAAGAGACTGCAGAATCTGTTAAGAGGGTTGATGATGTGAAAACTCTGATGTCAGTGGTTTTGAGAAAGCTTGAACAATATGGGTTTATAGATGGTATTCATGATTGTAGCGGTAAATTCATGATTATCAAGCTATGGATAAGCTTAACGTCAATAAAACTAGAGTCGCTACCGTGCTTTTATTGTTTCCAAAGGAAAAGGGAAAAGTACGAACAAAACCCAAAGATAAGAAGTTTTCAAATCTAAACTAATAAAATGCCATAGATTACAGGTAAGGGGGTTGGTTACACAAAGGGAAAGTGTTAGCACCCAAACTGTCCTAGGTACTCCTAGGGAGCCCTTTTTATGTGTGTATATGTGTTTGGTATAAAAGATGTTTGAGAAAAATAGAGTGTGGGGATGAGAAAATAATTCATTAATTATTTTTTTGTGTTTGACAAGACCTTCGGACTTGTGCCTACGTACCAACATAAAAATGAGGGATCAAAACCTCGTAGTTTGTGGTATCAATTTCAAAATGGGTGAGTTACTTTTAACAAAATTTAAGTGGAAAGAGGCACAAAGGGCCCAAAAGTTTAAATGAGTGTTAGTTCTTTTTGTCTTTTGAAATTTTAAGTCAATATGATTAGATTTAATTATAGGTTTGATTTAAGAAAAGAGTTTAAAAATTCAATGGCATAAGGCCAAAGTTTCTATTTGAAATAAGGTCTAAATTTGAAATCACAAGCAAAGAAAGTTTTGAAAAGGGGGGGAGGTTTTGAAATTTAAGAAATGGGAGGAGATAAAGAGACTAATCCTAAGCATAAAATTAAAAGTTGAGAGTTGAAAAGATATGACCAATGGGATGCAATCCAACAGACAAGAGTGTCATATAGAACACCCACTTTCCCTTTGGACTTGGAATCAAGCAATAATCAGCAAGCAATTAGCAATATGAAGATCAAGGCATCAATTAAAGATGGCCACATCTAAGCAAGCAAGTTCCATATCTAGTAGTCTTCTTTGTCTTCTCATATATCAGATGAAATACTCTTTGATCCACTTAGAATGAAGCATTAAACACAAGATCAAAATAATAGTTTACATCAAGACAATGTAGCAGATGAGTTCAGATGAATCCCAATACTTGCATTAGATGAAGGCTCAATTCTCAATAACTTGGTCTAAGAATGTTGGCATCTGCCAAGTCCTTTTTGCACAGGGGATGTTGCCTAGTTCTAAGTCCAAAAGTTCAGATCAAGATCAACAGTCCACCAAACATTTTTTTAGGGTTTTTGTTGTTTATGAAGTATTTTAAGGTCCTAAGACCACAAACACAATCAAAATACACAAAGAAAATATATACAATCACAATCTATGGCTCAAATAAGCAAAGTGAAAATGACATAAACATAAAAAATGTAAATGAAATGTAAATGGCAATGAATGATAAATGACTAGAAATTAAATTTCATAAAGTAAATAACTTGAAAGTAAAGCAATATTAATAAGAGTTAGTCAAATGTTAGTCAAAGTTAATTGTATGTTAGTAGGGTTTTGATTTTCAATTGATTAAGTCATTCTTTGGATAACACTCAACCATCTATTCATAGGCAAGAATCCTTAAACAAAGACATCTTCCATAGGAAGGAAAAAAGGCCAAGTTTCCACATAATACCATGAAAGATGGGAGACTTAGAATCTCACTTACTAGAATGCTATGCCTTTAAGGTCAAATTTATCTCTATGTTAAGCAATCGTAATTGGACTTATGTAGAAGTCACAACTATCTGAGGTCGGGCAATAAAAATTTAGGTGTTAATGCATGTTAGATATTTTGGTATAATGAACCAAACTCCTAAAACATACCACACACTAAATGAAAAAAAATCAAAAGTGATGGACCTATCTCATCCATAATTATATTGGTTCATCTGACACAAAGTCATTGACGAACCAATTAGTCTTAGGATATTGAGACTTCATTGGTCAATCAAAGGAATAGGAAAGAATAGGGATGAAGATGAAGAGGGAGAGGAAGTGAAAGAAACACAAATTGGTCATGGGAGGAATTTTGTCAAATTAAAATCATTCATTCATTTTGGGAGATGAAATGTACATTTCACCAATCCCCTAAATCCAATGATTTTAATTCAACAAAAGTCAAATCAACCTTGACCAAGGCCCAAACAAATAGTCAAACATCACAAGACCATCAAAATGGCTCAACATGATTTTTACACAATTAATCAATTAAAAATCAAATTAAAAATACATTAAAATTCAATTTAATTTGGTCAAAACCTAAAATCTATTCAAAGCACCAAATAAATGGTCAAGAGATTTATCCTAGGTCAAACAAGGTGAAAGGACCTTAGACAAAAAATTCGTGATTTTTGAAAAGTCAGGAGTATTTTTAAACAATTAAAAATATGCACAAAAACGTTTAACTCATGAAAAATATCAAAATTAACCCAAAAAAATAATTTTAATTCAGAAAATGAAAGAGAACATTATTTAAAGATTTTTGGTGAAAGTCTCATATTTTTTGGATTAAAAATGAAATTAATATGAATTAAACAAAATAAAGCAACTAAATGAAAAATCAGAAAATACAAAAAAAACAAGGGTCATTAGATCTCCCTCATTAATTGAGGTGGCAGATCTGATGGCCATGCGCTCGCTAACCATGGTGGACTTGAGTCAAAGCACCACACGTGTGGTAATCAAAACCAATGGCCAAGATTAGAACGTTGGACCAAGATCAGGTGGTTTGAACCTTGCCAACACACCACCAGAGCCCTAGCTCCGGTCATCATCTCCGGTGAGGACCACCAGACTGGTCCAACCTAAACTTCATGAAAGATGGAAAATAAGGACACTAATTTGAAGAGAAAATGCTCAGGATCACGAATCTGGCCTCAATTTTCTCAAATTCCAAGTATATAAAAAGATACAGGGATTTGAATTTTGAGGATCATGAACTGAGTTGCTTCGATTTGACCTCAAAACAACTCAATCTTGGTGCCTACATTGATAGGACTTTAGCCAACCAAAAATCATAAAGAATAGTGAAGAATTGAGAGAGAATCGAAGAGATGAAGTTTCTGAAATTTAACCTTCGAGTAGCTTCAATTCAGCTTTATCTTAATCTAGATTTGCTTGATTCTTCCTCCTCTTGCTTGCAGTGATCAATTGAGATGAAAAGGGAAATGAATTCTTGGAGTTTGAACTTCAAAACAGAAGGTGAAATTCAAACTCGATTTCAATGAAATCCTCAAGAAATTCTATGGAGTGAGGGGTCTGAGTTGTCTTGGCAAAGCTTGGTCAAGATGTTGATGCATTTTTGAGCTCATAGCACTTGTATATATAGGCTCTTCAAATGCTTTTTGCACACTTCCATTCAAACTCAAAAATAGTAATGAGCTCATGCATGCTTGCATGGGTGTGTACAAAGCCCAAAGAATGATGTTAAAGGGTCCAAAATCATGCACGTGTATTGTTGAAAGAAATTCATGAAGCCATGCAATGTGGAATGGAAATTGGTCATGAAAATATTCCAAATGGGGCCATGCATTGCACCCATGCGCAAGTCCTTCAATTTTAATCTAAATGAGATGATCTTGGACTTTTTGGAAAGGTGAGTGTAAGACCCCAATTTTGACCCTAATATCCCTCATGCTATCTCATCATATGCATTTGCATTGGGATCATAGTTTGGCATCCTCTTTACCCCTCATTCATTGGGTTTGCATTGGGAGAGATCACCAAGCATCATGTGATTCTACCATACTTTATATTTTATCATTTTACTAACCAAAATACCATAAATATGCCTTAATATTTGTCTAACTCTTTTATAGGTAAGACACATGCTCACCTTTGATCTATCAAGTTCATATCTAGGGTTTAAGACCCTCATTGTTAAGATGTAAATCAAGAATCATCTACAATGGCTCTAGGAATCATATATGTATCCCAATGATCTCCACATGCTATTTTGATCAAGAAATAATCAAGAGTTTGGAGATGGTTTGCCTTGGAAACCCTAATTCATCTGAGTATCTTGTGCAACTTCTTCAATAAGCTTCTTCAACAATTGATCAAATAATTCAAGGGATACTTCAAATTTCATCACCTTATGCATATATGATCTCCCATGAGTCCCAAAAGTCAAGAGAATTGCAAGTTAGCAAGATGGTTGATGGTGGTTGACCAGAGGAATTCAACTGATCAAAATTGGGGTTCCCTAGACCCTATCTCCTACAATGTTTTGGAGGTCAACTTCCCAAGGCCATAACTTGCTCAATTTTTATGAGATGAAAGATTTACAAGTTGAACAATCAAATTAAATATGTGTACTTCAACTTTTATGTTTGGATGAAGATCTAATTCAACTTTTATGAGCATGTGATATGAGGATACATTATAGGTCATTTTGGACCAATGCCATTGAACAAGTGATTTTCCTCAACTTCAAAAATGCATAACTTCTTCGTATAAAATCCAAATTAGGTCAAATTTGTGACCATTTTGAAGGGCTATGAGATAGATACAACTTTGATGAAGGAACATTTCTCATTTAAAGTTCACTTCAAGGGTGCAAATATCATTTGAATTAGCTATAAATAGAGACCCTATGCATCAGAAATGAGGACCCCTTCGCGCCAACTTTGATCCCAAACACCAAACCCTTCCAATTGAGAGGATAAACCTGAGAATTTCCATTGGAAATTGAGTTTGAGTCTCACTATTTTAAGATTCAAAACTCCAGGGATCCAAAGCCTTTCGATCATTCTAATCTACTCTTGCAAGAGTTCTGAGCAAAATCAAGCACGAATCAAAGCAACAACAGTTGAATTCAAACCTGCATTAAAGGTATTTTCCAGAAAATTCCATCTCTTCGATTCTCACTCAATTCTCCATAATTCTCTTGGATCCTTGGTTGTCTGAAGTCCTACCAATGTATGTGTAAGACCCCAATTCTGACCCTAAGATCCCTCATGCATTCTATCATAAGCATTAGCATTGGGATCATACCTTGGTATCCTCCTTACCCCTCTTCATTGGGTTTGTTTTAGGAGAGATCACCAAGCACTTTGTGATTATATCATACTTGTATATTATCATTTCACTAACCAAAATACCAAAAATATGTCTTTGTATCTATCTAACTCTTTTGTAGGTAGGGCACGAGCTCATTGATTCATTGATCACATCTAGGGTTTGAAACCCTCATGAACAAAGAGCACAACCAATAATTGATTCAAGAATGGTTATGAACATCATATATGAGTTCCATTTATTCCTACACGTTATATTGATCAAGTTTTCTTCAAGAGTTTGAAGGTGATTTGCCTTGGAAACCCTAGTTTGACTGGGTATCTTGGGTAACTTCTCCAACAAACTATCTCACCAATTGATCAAATTTCTCAAGGGGAACTTCAAGTTTCATCATATTATTCATATATGATCTACCATGATCCAATATAGTCAAGATAATTGGAAGTTAGCAAGTTGGTTGATGGTGGTTGGCCAGATGAATTCATCTAATCAAAACTGGGTCTCCCTAGACCCTATCTCCTACAATTTTCACCATATGAAAATGATTCCAAGAGAAAACATACTCTAAAGGACATTATAAACAACTTTCATGTTGAAACCTAGAGCTAGTTTTGTTTGGAAAATCATTTTCTATGTTGAAACATTATAGGTCATTTTGTCTAAACCCTAATTTGAAAGTCAACTTCCCAAGGTCATAACCTTCTCATTTTAATGAGATTAAAGATTTAAAAGTTTCAAAATAAAATTCAATGTGTCTAATTCAAATTTGATGTTTGGAGTGGGAGCTAATTCAACTTCTTTGAACATATGATATGAGGCTACATTATAGGTCACTTTTGACCTATACCATTGATCAAGTGATTTTTCCAAACTTCAAAAATGCATAACTCTATCATTTAAAATCCAAATGACATGAAATTGGTGACCATTTTAAATTTATTTGAGATAGATACAACTTTTATGAAGACACTTTTAT
Organism: Lathyrus oleraceus; assembly: GCF_024323335.1. Taxonomy (NCBI): domain Eukaryota; kingdom Viridiplantae; phylum Streptophyta; class Magnoliopsida; order Fabales; family Fabaceae; genus Lathyrus; species Lathyrus oleraceus. The sequence continues at coordinate 250,472,345 of NC_066584.1, forward strand.
CATTTGAAGCTCCTATAAAAAGTTAAGCAAGGTGGAATATTGAGACATATGGCTTGACACTTAGAAAATTTTTGATATGTCAAATTTTTCTAAGCTTCCACCTCAAATATCTCCAAGTTCCAAGATCCAAATGAAAAAATGTTCAACATCAAACTTCTTCTTCTTAATCTCACCTTTCCAAAGAGCTCAAATTCATTCATTTTGGATGAGAAATGCATAGGCTGCAAATGGCTTAAACAGGTTGATATCATTTGGCATGGATCAATCTTCAAGTGACAATGCACATGTACCTTGCAATCCAATCCATCTTCAAAGCATCTGATCATTCATTTGGACTTTCAAACCATCATTCCATGGGCCTATGCGCGCCCATGCAGCATGGCATCATCATTTCACCAAATTTGGAAAGTGGAAAGAGTGTGCAAATATCATTTGATTTCCCTATAAATTGAGACCTTTATGCTCAGATATGACACACACCTCACACCAACTTTGAATCCCCATTGAAAACCCTTCATTCTAAGAGGATAACCCTGATAAATTCATTTGAATTTGAGCTTGAATCTCCACTTTTTTGGAATTCAATTCTCCATGAGTCCATTGCTTCTAAACCTTTCCATTCTCTTCCTGCAAGCAAGTGAAGTGAAGCCAGGCACGATTTGGATCAAGATCTAGCAAGCTCGGACCTCCATTGAAGGTAATTTGTAGAAATTTTAAACTCTTCGATTCTTCTTGATTCTTGCTCAATTCCATTGATTCTTGTGTTGTCTGAAATTCTACCAATGTAGGCAAGAAGATTGAGTTGCTTTGAGGCCAAATCGAAGCAACTCAGATCATGAACCTCATTTTTCAATTCCACATATCTCTCAATATATTTGGAATTGGATGAATTGGAGGTGATATTCGTACTCAGTGATGTTTTCTCTTTAAAATTATGTCCCTGTTTGGAAATTTGGTGATGGTTCATGTTGAGTAGTCCGGTGAAGCTCACCGGAGAAGACAACCGAAGCTCTGGCTCCGGTGATGATGTGTCTTGAGTTTGAACCGTGTGATCCATGTTCCACGTTTTAATCTTGACCGTGCCTTGTGATTACTCATGTTACAACGCTGTTGACTTGGACACACATGGAACGCGTGTTTTGGATCATCAGATCTGCACCCTCAATTAATGAGGGAGATCTGATGGTCCACGTATTTTTGGATTTTCTGAATTTCATTTTAATTCCATTTTCTTCAATAATTCATAATAAATTTAATATTGATCCAAAAAAAATGGGACTTTCACCAAAAAATTTCAAATATTTTTATCTTTCGTATTCTGAATTAAAATTATTTTTTGGATCATTATTAATATTTTTCATGAATTAATTGATTTTTCACTTGTTTTTAATTGTTTAAAAATAATTTTAAGTGTCCAAAAATTATGAATTTTTTTATCCAAGGTCCTTTGACCTTGTTTGAACTATGATAAATCTCATGGCCATTTATTTGGTGTTTTGATGAGATTTTAGGATTTGGACAAAACATATTTGAATTTAATGCATTATTTTATTATTTTTAATTGAATAAATGCCATTTTAATTGTGTTGACCATTTGCATTGACTTAATTGAGTTTCTTATTTGTTGTTGGGCCTTGATCAAGGTTGATTTGACTTTGTCAAGTTAATATTATTGGATTTAGGGGATTGATGGAATGTACATTCCATCTCCCAAAATGAATGAATAATATTAATTTGGTAAAAGTCCTCCTTTGACCAATTTGTGATCTCATTCATCCCTTTCCCTCTTCATCTAATTCCCCTTCTTCATCCATTCATTTCCAATTGGCCAATGACATCTCAAAGTCCTAATGCTAGTTGATTGAAAGATTAACATGAGTATGGATGAGATTAGGCCACACCTTTTGCATATTTTTGTGTGTGGTATGTTTAATGAACATAGTTCTTAATACTATGTCTCCAACATGCATTAACACCAAAAGTCTATTGCTCGACCTCAAATAGTTGTGACTTCTACATAAGTCCAATTACGATTGCTTAACATAGCGTTAAATTTGTGACACAAAAGGCATAAGCATTATAGTTAGTGAGATTGTAAGTCTCCCCTCTTCCATGGTATTGTGTGGGAACTTGGCCTTCTTTCCTTTCTTTGGAAGATGTTTTGGTTCAAGGATCCATGCTTATGGCAATTGGGTTGAGTGTTCTCCAAAGAATATCTCGAAATCAAAAGCAAAACAAAACTAACTACTAACTTACTAACAATTAACTTTTAAGTTCCAGTCTTTACTTTAATGCAATTTACTTTTAGTACTTTATATCATTTGCCATTATACATATCATTCTAATTGTTTATGTTAATGTAATTTTCACTTTGTCCACTTGGACCATATTGTGTGATATTATTTTGTTTGCTTGTTTGTTTGGTCTTTGACCATTAATGTACATAATAATAACAAAAACCCTAAAAGATTTTTAAGTGGACTGTTGGTTTGATCTTGCCCAATTGGACATAGAACTTAGGTAACATCCCTATGCTAATGGACTTGGCCAATGCCATTTTGTTGAAGAACCAAGTACTTGAAATTTGAATTCATCTGATACATCATTCTAGATCTCTCCAGATTCATCTGCAACATTGATCATTGTTAAGCTGTTATGTTGAACCTATGACTTGTGGAATTCATCTGCTACATAGGCTATTTTGAAGAAGATCATTGAGGTGGATAAGCTTGGATGAGGCCATCTTTATGTGATGCCTTTGCTCTTCCAGATTGATATAATTGTGCATTTGTGTGTTTCTTGATTTAAAAAGTCCAAGGGAATTCTGGGTTTCTATTGACATACTTGTCTCTTGGATGACTCCTATTTGGTCAGATCTTTTCAACTTTAAACTTTTAAATTTTGTGTATAGGGTAGTCTCTTCATCTTCTCCCAATTTCTTTAATTTCAAAATCTCTCCCTCCATTTTCAAAATCTTCTTTGTGTGAACTACTTTTATTCTAAACTTTGACCACTTTTGCAAAAAGATAGAAACTCTGGCCTTATGCCATTGTCTTTTCAAACTTATTTTCTTAAATCAAACTTGTAAATGAACTTAACTATATTTGACTTAAACTTTCAAAAAAAGCCAAAAAGAACTAACTCATTCAAATCATTTTAGGCCTTTGTGCCTTTCAAACATAAATTTTGTTAAAACCAACACACTCATTTTGAAATTTTTAGCACGAACTACGAGGTTTTGATCCCTCATTTATATGTTGGTACGTAGGCACAAGATCGAAGGTGTAACACCCCGATTAAAATAAGAGAATTATTTAATTGAGTTAATATTATTTTATTAATTTAATTAAATAAAGTTGAATTATTGGATTATTATTATTATTATTTGGAGAAATAATTATTTGGAAAATATATAAGTTGGAAATAAGAGAAAGAGTCTCATTTTGGAACAGAAGGGTTTTACGTGAAAAAGCAGAGAAGCATCGTGAAAGAGGAAAAGGGCAAGAGAAGGAGCTGTAGAGCAAAGGTTGGAGAACGGAAAAGCTTGAAGCTCGAAGAGTTGCCGGATTGTTAAGGTAAGGGGGGTTTATCGTCGTTTAATGGGTATTATCGATTAACATGTAATGGGTAGTGATAAGCCGTCGATTGACCCTAATTGGGATTTAGAATGCTGAGAAATTATGTTGAATAAGTTGTATTAAAGCTGAAATTGAATTTGTGTTGAGTGTATTGTGAATTTCTGAGCGTATAGCTTTTTACGGAAGTTGAATCGGAGGTCCGGAAGTCCTCCAACGGCGGAAAATGCGGAAACTCTGCATTCTGCCTTGTGTTAGCGCAGGAACTGCTGTTTCTCCTGCGTTAACCGGTTAACCCAGGGTGTTAACCGGTTAACACTGTTATAAATTGTGAAAAATGTTGAGTTTTGCCTGCGTTAACCGGTTAACCTATAGCGTTAACCGGTTAACACTGTTGCGTTTTGCCTAGAAGTGTAAATTTCCTGCGTTAACCGGTTAACCTATAGCGTTAACCGGTTAACACTGTTGCAGTATGTAAAAATGGTTGATTTTTATGATGTAAGTGTAATTGGTGATTGGCCTATTGTATCCAATTGTGATAAATAAATTCGTGGAGTCTATGTTGTGAAATGTTGATGCAAATATGTTGATAAGTTGTTTTTGTGGAAAATATTAAGTTGTAGGCTGATGAGCCAAAGTTGAATACAAGTTGTTTTGTTGAAAATGCTGAGTTGTAGGCTGATGAGCCAAAGTTGATTTTTAAGTTGTTGTTGCTGAAAAAGCTGTTATGTTGTCGTTGTTATTATGTTGTTGAACTTTCAAGTCGTACATGCCATATACATTCATATGCATTAAGTCGGGGCTTTTGCTCACACCACGTTGGCCTGGATTGGCAAAATTATGGGGCTTTTGCTCACACCACGTTGGCCTGGATTGGCAAAATTATGGGGCTTTTGCTCACACCACGTTGGCCTGGATTGGCAAAAAAATTTTAAGTTGAAAGTTGAAGGCTTATGCCTTGATGCCCACTAAACTGGCAATGATTTTAAGTTGGGAGTTTTACTCCAAATGGTACCACATGCATGAAGAGTCGAGTCTCATTTGAGTTGCATTTACGTTGTGTTTGAATATGATGTTGAGTTGAATATGCTGCTACCGAATGCATGATATGATGTGGGTGATTAACGTGTAAAGTTACTTAACATAACATGATGATTTATAATATTTGTTATATCGATTGAGGAACTCACCCTTACAGTTATATTTTTCAGGTAATGAGCAGTGAGTTGAGTAGAAGCTAGTGCTTGAAGTCTAGAGTGGTTTTAGTGGGTCATGCTCTGATAGATGTAACATCGGGACGGGATGTTCTATTTGTTGAATAAATGTTAATTTTAAGATATTACAGATGTTGAATGTTTCTATCCGCTGCGAATTTTTAAAGAAGTGTTTATGTTGAATTAAATAATGAGCATGACTGATTTTTACGGTGAATTATGTGAAGTATTATGTGACACCCTTGGTGCATGATTACTCTGATATTGATTTATATGCTGTTGTTTTAATTAACTATTTGGGGTATTTAGAAGGGTGTTACATTAGTGGTATCAGAGCAGGTCGGTCTGTCCGGCCAGTTGTCGTGTCGTTACTGTCTAACAATTGTGTAATTGTTACTAGTCTAAGTTTTAAGTTGTGTTGTAGTGATAAGTTGAAATGGCTGGAAGGAATGACGCTGCAATGGCTGCCGCAATGCAAGCAATGGCACAAGCGGTGCAGAACTTGCCAAATGCTGGTGGTGATGCTGGGTCACGTAGCTTGGCGACTTTTCAGAGAGAGAATCCGCCGGTGTTTAAAGGGAAGCATGATCCAGATGCAGCCTTGGGATGGTTGAAAGAGATTGAGAGAATCTTCCGTGTTATGGATTGCGCTCCAGCTCAGAAGGTTCGGTATGGTACTCACATGCTAGCAGTCGAAGCTGATGACTGGTGGCTAGAGACTCACGAGAGGTTGACCGTGGCAGGTGAAGTCATTACTTGGGATGTATTCCGTAGGGAATTTCTGAGGAAGTATTATCCGGAAGATGTCCGTGGTAAGAAGGAAATTGAATTCCTTGAGCTGAAGCAAGGAAACATGTCTGTCACTGATTATGCTGCGAAATTTGTGGAGTTGTCCAAATTTTATCCTCATTACACTGGTGCTGGTGCTGAATTTTCAAAGTGCATCAAGTTTGAAAATGGATTGCGCTCTGAGATTAAGAAGGCTGTTGGGTATCAGAAGATACGCATTTTTACTGATTTGGTTGATAGCTGCAGGATATTTGAAGAAGACAATAATGCTCATTACAAGATTGTCAGTGACCGCAGAGGCAAGCAACATCAAAACCGTGGCAAGCCGTATGATGTTCCAGCTGGAAAAGGGAGACAAAGAGCTGCTCCGGCTCAGAGAGCTAGTGGGGGAGGTGCTCCTACTGGTATAGTTTGCTTCAAGTGTGGTCAGGCTGGTCATAAGAGTAATGTATGCACTGCTGAAGTAAAGAGGTGTTTTCGCTGTGGTAAGATTGGCCATGCAATAGCTGATTGCAAGCACAAGGAAGTGATTTGTTTTAATTGCGGAGAAGAAGGGCATATTGGAAGTCAGTGTCAGAAGCCGAAGAAAGGGAATCAGTCAGGAGGCAAGGTCTTTGCTTTATCGGGTTCTGAGACTTCTGCAGATGATCGTTTGATCCGAGGTACGTGTTATATTAATGGCTTTCCTCTTGTAGCTATTATTGACACAGGTGCGACTCATTCCTTTATATCTTTGGATTGTGCTGTGAAACTTAAGTTAGAGATATCTGAGATGTTTGGTAGTATGGTAATTGATACTCCTGCGAAGGGTTCAGTGACTACTACTTCGGTTTGTTTAAATTGTCCTTTGAGCATTTTTGGTAGAGACTTTGGGATGGACCTAGTGTGCCTTCCACTAGTGCAGATTGATGTTATTCTGGGTATGAACTGGTTGGTGTTTAACCGAGTTTCTATCAATTGTTTTGATAAGACTGTGATCTTTCCTGAGATTGAGGAGGGAAAGAGTTTGTTTCTATCAGTAAGGCAAGTGAATGAGGCAGTAGCTGAGGGGGCAGAGTTGTTTATGCTGTTAGCGACTTTGGAGGCTAAAGATAAACTGATGATTTGCGATCTAGCTGTGGTGTGTGATTTTCCTGATGTGTTTCCGGAAGAAGTGAATGAATTGCCGCCAGAACGTGAAGTGGAGTTCTCTATTGACTTGGTACCTGGTACTAGGCCGATATCGATGGCTCCGTACCGTATGTCTGCTGTTGAGTTAACTGAATTGAAGAGTCAGTTGGAAGATCTATTGGATAAGAAATTTATTCGTCCGAGTGTGTCACCGTGGGGTGCACCAGTGCTATTGGTTAAGAAGAAAGAAGGTACTATGAGGTTGTGTGTGGACTACAGGCAACTGAATAAAGTGACGATCAAGAATCGGTATCCTTTGCCGAGGATTGATGATTTGATGGATCAGTTGGTTGGTGCAAGTGTGTTCAGTAAAATAGATTTGAGATCTGGGTATCATCAGATCCGTGTGAAAACAGAGGATATTCAGAAGACTGCTTTCAGAACAAGGTATGGACATTATGAGTATTCTGTAATGCCTTTTGGGGTGACTAATGCACCTGGAGTATTTATGGAGTATATGAATAGGATTTTCCATCCGTACCTAGACAAGTTTGTTGTGGTGTTTATTGATGATATTTTGGTGTATTCGAAATCTGAAGAAGAGCATGCTGAACATTTGAGAGTGGTTTTAGAAGTCCTACGAGAAAAGAAGTTATTTGCTAAATTGTCCAAGTGCGAATTTTGGTTAGGAGAGGTAAGTTTTCTTGGTCATGTGATTTCAAGAGGTGGTGTGGCTGTTGATCCTTCTAAGATAGAAGCGGTATCTAAGTGGGAAGCTCCGAAGTCTGTTGTTGAGATTCGAAGTTTTCTTGGTTTGGCTGGTTATTATAGGAAGTTCATTGAGGGATTTTCTAAGTTGGCGTTACCGTTGACGATGTTGACTAGAAAGGGGCAAGCGTTTGTTTGGGACTCAAAATGTGAAGAAGGTTTCCAAGAGCTAAAGAGAAGGTTGACTACTGCTCCTATTCTGATATTACCGAGTTCGTCGGAATCATTTGAAGTTTATTGCGATGCTTCATTGTTGGGTTTGGGTGGCGTGTTGATGCAGAATAAGCAGGTTATAGCTTATGCTTCAAGACAGCTGAGGGTTCATGAGAGGAACTATCCGACGCACGATTTAGAGTTGGCAGCTGTGGTGTTTGTTCTGAAGTTATGGAGACATTACTTGTACGGGTCAAGATTTGAGGTTTTCAGTGACCATAAAAGTTTAAAGTACTTGTTTGATCAGAAAGAGCTGAATATGAGACAGAGGAGATGGTTAGAGTTTCTGAAGGATTATGACTTTGGTCTGAATTACCATCCGGGTAAAGCAAATGTAGTAGCTGATGCGTTGAGTCGGAAATCATTACATATGTCTATGTTAATGGTTAAGGAATTGGATTTAATTGAACAGTTTAGAGACTTGAGTTTGGTGTGTGAGAGTACTCACAATAGTGTTAAATTGGGAATGTTGAAGTTAACAAGTGGTATTCTGGATGAGATCAGAGAGGGTCAGAAATCCGATATGCTTTTGGTTGATAAGTTGACTCTAGTGAATCAAGGTCAAGGTGGCGAATTCAGAGTTGATGAGAATGGTGTTTTGAAATTTGGTAATCGGGTGTGTATTCCGGATGTTACCGAACTTAAGAAGAGTATTCTTGAAGAAGGGCATCGTAGTGGCTTGAGTATTCATCCTGGAGCTACGAAGATGTATCATGATTTGAAGAAGTTATTTTGGTGGCCGGGAATGAAAAGAGAAATTGCGAGTTTTGTCTATTCTTGTTTGACTTGTCAGAAGTCAAAGATTGAGCATCAGAAGCCGTCTGGGCTAATGCAACCGTTGGCTATTCCAGAGTGGAAGTGGGATAGTATCAGTATGGATTTTGTTTCTGGTTTACCGAGGACAAGTAAGAATTTTGAAGCTATTTGGGTGATTGTTGACAGATTAACAAAGTCGGCTCATTTCATTCCGATTAGAATGGATTATCCGTTAGAAAAATTGGCTGAGTTGTATATTGAGAAGATTGTAAGTTTGCATGGTATTCCGTCGAGTATTGTTTCGGACAGAGATCCTAGATTTACATCGAAGTTCTGGGAAGGTTTGCAGAGAGATTTGGGAACTAAGCTGAGATTGAGTTCTGCATATCATCCGCAGACTGACGGTCAGACTGAGAGGACGATTCAGTCATTAGAGGATCTTTTGAGAGCTTGTGTTTTGGAAAAAGGAGGTGGTTGGGATTGTTATTTACCGTTGATTGAGTTTACCTACAACAATAGTTTTCATTCGAGCATTGGTATGGCGCCGTTTGAAGCTTTGTATGGTAGGAGATGTCGGACACCGTTATGTTGGTGTGAGTCCGGTGAGAGTGTTGTGGTCGGACCGGAAATTGTTCAACAAACTACGGAAAAGATTAAGATGATTCAGGAGAAGATGAGGATGGCTCAGAGTCGTCAGAAGAGTTATCATGACAAGAGGAGGAAGTCACTTGAGTTTCAAGAGGGAGATCATGTGTTTCTTCGTGTTACTCCGATAACAGGTGTTGGTCGGGCTTTGAAGTCGAAGAAGTTGACACCTCGATTTATTGGTCCTTATCAGATTTTAGAGAGGATAGGAGAGGTAGCCTATCGTGTCGCTTTACCGCCGTCACTTGCGAATTTGCATGAGGTTTTTCATGTGTCTCAGTTGAGGAGGTACATTCATGATCCGTCGCATGTAGTCCAAGTAGATGATGTACAGGTCAGAGATAACCTGACTGTTGAAACATCACCTATGAGAATCGAGGATCGAGAGTTGAAGCAGTTGCGGGGTAAAGAGATTGCCTTGGTGAAGGTAGCTTGGGGAGGACCAGCAGGTGGCAATGTGACTTGGGAACCGGAGAGTCAGATGAAGGAGTCCTATCCGGAGTTATTTGCTTGAGGTATGTTTTCGAGGACGAAAACTCTTTTAGTGGGGGAGAGTTGTAACACCCCGATTAAAATAAGAGAATTATTTAATTGAGTTAATATTATTTTATTAATTTAATTAAATAAAGTTGAATTATTGGATTATTATTATTATTATTTGGAGAAATAATTATTTGGAAAATATATAAGTTGGAAATAAGAGAAAGAGTCTCATTTTGGAACAGAAGGGTTTTACGTGAAAAAGCAGAGAAGCATCGTGAAAGAGGAAAAGGGCAAGAGAAGGAGCTGTAGAGCAAAGGTTGGAGAACGGAAAAGCTTGAAGCTCGAAGAGTTGCCGGATTGTTAAGGTAAGGGGGGTTTATCGTCGTTTAATGGGTATTATCGATTAACATGTAATGGGTAGTGATAAGCCGTCGATTGACCCTAATTGGGATTTAGAATGCTGAGAAATTATGTTGAATAAGTTGTATTAAAGCTGAAATTGAATTTGTGTTGAGTGTATTGTGAATTTCTGAGCGTATAGCTTTTTACGGAAGTTGAATCGGAGGTCCGGAAGTCCTCCAACGGCGGAAAATGCGGAAACTCTGCATTCTGCCTTATGTTAGCGCAGGAACTGCTGTTTCGCCTGCGTTAACCGGTTAACCCAGGGTGTTAACCGGTTAACACTGTTATAAATTGTGAAAAATGTTGAGTTTTGCCTGCGTTAACCGGTTAACCTATAGCGTTAACCGGTTAACACTGTTGCGTTTTGCCTAGAAGTGTAAATTTCCTGCGTTAACCGGTTAACCTATAGCGTTAACCGGTTAACACTGTTGCAGTATGTAAAAATGGTTGATTTTTATGATGTAAGTGTAATTGGTGATTGGCCTATTGTATCCAATTGTGATAAATAAATTCGTGGAGTCTATGTTGTGAAATGTTGATGCAAATATGTTGATAAGTTGTTTTTGTGGAAAATATTAAGTTGTAGGCTGATGAGCCAAAGTTGAATACAAGTTGTTTTGTTGAAAATGCTGAGTTGTAGGCTGATGAGCCAAAGTTGATTTTTAAGTTGTTGTTGCTGAAAAAGCTGTTATGTTGTCGTTGTTATTATGTTGTTGAACTTTCAAGTCGTACATGCCATATACATTCATATGCATTAAGTCGGGGCTTTTGCTCACACCACGTTGGCCTGGATTGGCAAAATTATGGGACTTTTGCTCACACCACGTTGGCCTGGATTGGCAAAATTATGGGGCTTTTGCTCACACCACGTTGGCCTGGATTGGCAAAAAAATTTTAAGTTGAAAGTTGAAGGCTTATGCCTTGATGCCCACTAAACTGGCAATGATTTTAAGTTGGGAGTTTTACTCCAAATGGTACCACATGCATGAAGAGTCGAGTCTCATTTGAGTTGCATTTACGTTGTGTTTGAATATGATGTTGAGTTGAATATGCTGCTACCGAATGCATGATATGATGTGGGTGATTAACGTGTAAAGTTACTTAACATAACATGATGATTTATAATATTTGTTATATCGATTGAGGAACTCACCCTTACAGTTATATTTTTCAGGTAATGAGCAGTGAGTTGAGTAGAAGCTAGTGCTTGAAGTCTAGAGTGGTTTTAGTGGGTCATGCTCTGATAGATGTAACATCGGGACGGGATGTTCTATTTGTTGAATAAATGTTAATTTTAAGATATTACAGATGTTGAATGTTTCTATCCGCTGCGAATTTTTAAAGAAGTGTTTATGTTAAATTAAATAATGAGCATGACTGATTTTTACGGTGAATTATGTGAAGTATTATGTGACACCCTTGGTGCATGATTACTCTGATATTGATTTATATGCTGTTGTTTTAATTAACTATTTGGGGTATTTAGAAGGGTGTTACAGAAGGTCTTGTCAAACACAAAAATATAATGAGCGAATTCTTTTATCATCCCCCCATTCTATTTGTTTGTAAACATCACTTTATACAAAATACATATGCACACAAAAAGGGCTCCCTAGGAGTACCTAGGACACTTTGGGTGCTAACACCTTCCCTCTGTGTAACCAACCCCCTTACCTGCGATCTCTGATTTTTATTAGTTTTTATTTGAAAACTTCTTTCTATTTGGGTTTTGTTCGTACTTTTTCCCTTTTCCCTTGGAAACAATAAAAGCACGGTGACGACTCTTGTTAATTGATCTCTAGCTTGTCAATAGCTTGATGATCATGAATTTCCCGCTACAGAAATTAAGTGGCGACTCTGCCGGGGAGTAGTCTCCAGTGGGTTTAGCCTACTTTTTGAGTGAATATATTTGTATATATGTGATGTTTGTATATATGTATGTGTGATATAATCCGCTTGTTGTACTTGGTGTAGTCATGTTTGACTTGTGTGGAGTAGTCCTTAACAAGTTGGCTTGAGATCCATCTGCTCAGTGGAGACTCCTTTGGATTTTGGAATGTCACACAAGTATTTGTGGTTAGGCATTACTATTTCTAATTGGGTCTGAGAAGCTGAGGACCTTAGAACACCTAACCCATCTTGGCCTATTTAGGACGTAGTACAGAAACTGTTCAAGTGTAGACTTGATAACAGTTGTTACGCGATACTACACTCAGACGAGTTTCTCTTGAGAATATTATGGGTCGATGAGTCAATCATCTTAACCTGTAATATCCGATAGATGGAATTAAGACTCTGGGAACTTTTTAGAACATGATATACATGTTTTATCCTTTATTCACTCCTTTAGGATGGTTCTTACCCAGACTCCATGCTCGTGACTTGCAACAAACCCTTGATTCTTGGTTGATCCAATCAAGTCTTGTCAACATCAATGGAACTTGGGTGTTGATAAGGTGTAAACCATAATCCACCAAAATGGATGATTGATCTTGACAATGACTTGATTCATCCCTTGACCTTTGTTTGCCTTGTATGTGATCCCTTACTTGTGATTGTTGCATTCATGCATTCATGTGCATCATAACATTCATCACACGAAAATTTCAAGGAACTAAGGTATCATTTGCAAATATTTTCAGACCATGGATTGTGGACGAAGGAACACTAAGAAGTATAGTTTCAGATGTCCCGACTTGAAAGAGTTAAGGAAGCTAGCATCTTTTTTTATTAGATCCCTTGGACTTCAAACAACGTCATGGGAAGCTTATGTCCGTCTTGTCTGCTGATGTAGTTGAAGGATTGTTGAGTGTATTGGTGCAGTTCTATGATCCTCTTTACCGTTGTTTCACTTTCCCAGATTTTCAGCTTGTGTCTATCTTGGAGGAGTATTCTCAGCTTGTGCCTTTTAGTGGATTGGAGTAGATTCCCCGATCTAGTATTATTGCTGGAGCTCTTCACTTGAAGAAGTCTGAGATAGAGGTTCATTGGGTGAAGAAAGGAGGGTTATTTGGGTTGCCATCTATTTTCCTCATCAAGGAAGCTACCACTTTTCCTCAAGCTGGTAGTGTGGATGCTTTTGAAGCTACCTTTGTGTTGCTCATCTATGGATTAGCTTTGTTCCCTAACATTGGCGGTTTTGTTGATGTTAACGTCATTAGACTTTTCTTGATTGGGAATCATGTGCCTACTTTGTTGGGTGATATGTATTTCTCTTTGCATCTAAGGAATTCTAAAGGTGGTGGAATGATTGTATGTTGCATTCCTCTTTTATACAAGTGGTTTATTTCGCACTTGCCTCAAAATCCTGCTTTTGTGGAGAACAAACAATGTCTAAGGTGGTCTCAGAGACTTATGTCTCTCAATAATGATGATATAGTTTGGTATGATCCGTCCTTAAGCAGTTTTGAGATTATTGATAGTTGTGGTGAATTCTCTAATGTGTCTATCATTGGTACACAAGGAGGAATTAACTACAACCCTGCTTTGGCTCGTCGTCAACTTGGGTTCCCCTTGAGAGACAAGCCTAATAACATGTTGTTAGAAGGTCTTTTCTATCAAGAGGGTAAAGATCCCCAACATTTGAAGCAGAAGATTGTGCATGCTTAGCATAATGTGCATAGGAAAGGAAGATCCGAGCTTGGTTCGTGCAATTGTGTAACTTTGGAAGCTTACACTCTTTGGGTGAAGAAGAGAGATATGGAGTTGAAGATGCCTTATCCTTGTGAAAAACTTATGTATATGGTTGTGGTTGAGCCATTAACTCTCCCTAACCAAGATGTAGAGGAGTTGGAAGATGCACTTGTCAAGATGAAGCAAGAGAAGCATATGTGGGAAGAGCGTTTCCATGCTTTGAGCAAGAAGCATGAAGAGTTGCAGTTGGAGTCTAAGGATAAAGATGCACTGATTGAGCTACTTGAAGACCGAGTAACAAAGAGACAGAGAGAGCCAGAGGTTTCATCTTCTAGCATACCTCAGCCTTCCGTTGCTTGGAAGAAGATTGTTGACCAGCTTGTCCTCGAGAAGACCCAAATGAAGGCTTCTTTTGAGACCGAGATTCATCGCATTCGAAGGAAGTACGCGCCTTCCGCCAGATCTTCTGACACTGTTGTTAGGGATCCTTAGGATGACTAGTCTCCTTTTCTCTTGTACCTTTTATTTTTGGTTTCTGAAATGGTACTAAGTGTAATCCTTCCAATTTATATAAATAAAAAGAGATTTTTGGTCATATCAAATTATTGCAATTACCATTTCAATATTATATATTTACAAATGATATAGTAAGTTCCTTGAAAATAAAAATAATCAAGCATTACATTTCATGCATCATTTGCATAAACAGGTTTTTACAGGTGTCTGATCGGTGTTCTTCTGTGCTTTAGCCAAGCTGACTCACCGGTACAACACCAGAGCTAATCATCCAAAGATCATGGAACACCTAGAGCAAGAAAACCGAGATTTGAAAGAGGAGATTTCCCGGCTGACTGCCATGATGGAGTCAGTTCTTGCTGCCCAAAGCCAAGCTTCTCTGACACCCGCAACGCCTCCCGCGAGGACTATCATTTCTGAAGTGGTTACCTCTACTGTGCCTGCTTCCACCACCCACTTCGCTCTGAACCTGCCTGCTAGATTCCCTTGGGGAATGCCACCCAATTTTGTGCCAGAAGGTCTCGCTCCTACTTTTGCTTCCATGCCGGCATCTAGCCCGGTCATGTCTGTGCCACCTCCCATTGTGCACACTTTGCCACGTGTAGAGGACACCATCTATCATTCTGAGCCATCAGAGGGCCCGGATGTTTATGAGAAGATGGAAGAAATGAAGGACCAATTTCTTGAGCCGCGCAAGGAATTGAAAACGCTGAGAGGCAAAGATCTGTTTGGGAAGAGTGCTGTTGAATTGTGCTTAATGCCCGATGTGAAAATCCCAGTGAAGTTCAAAGTGCCTAACTTTGAGAAGTATAAGGGAAATTCCTATCTGTAGCACCTCAAATTTGCACCTACCCTTTGTACATACATTCTCATATTAGGTCATAACATTAACATAGTCCACTGCATAACATTGCATTGTCCCTTTTGCCCAAGTGCAAGCCATTCAGAAGAATTAGGTCAAACTGGTCAGGAGATCAGTCAATCAAGCAAGTCAGTGCATTTTCCTTTGAGGCAAGGCCCTAGGGTTGGTCCAACATGTTCACATGACCTAGGGGTTCTTTTGAAGTGTTTTGGTCAAAGATTGGGTGCCCAGAAGTCATCAGTCATGGCTTAGTTCACCAGAAACCCTAAAAAGTCAACCATGGTCAACTGTGGTCAACTGTGCCTGATTTTATGGATTTCAAGGTGGGAAATGGTTTGAAGGGGTTCATTCATGTCCATATAGGCCTCATATAACATGTCAAACATCATCATGGAAGAATTTGAAGTCAAACAAGAAATTTCCAAAAATAGAAAGTTGACCTGTAATTGGAATTTGCCAAAAATGGAAAGTCTTGATCCTCAAAATTACATCATGATACAAGCTTCAAATGAATTGTTTCCAAACATGAAAGTTGAAGATCTTGTTCTCCCATTTTCAAAAAGTCCAAGAACACTCATTTCTCATTCATGGTTGGCAAGTTATGATCAAATCGTTCGCAAGAATTTTTGAACTTCAAGGTGGCATATCTTCCAAACCTTTTGGCCAAATTGGGTGGGGTTTTTTGCTAAAAGTCCTATTTGATGTGCTCTATCCAAATCTTTCATCACAATTTACCAAAAACTCACCAATCAAAATGGCACTTTTTGAAGTGACTTGAATTATTTCAAGTGAGGTGAAAAAGTGATTTTGCAATTTAAGCCTTTCCAATATATTTTGCCAATTGAAATTGCTAAGAAATCATATTTGGAGTGTGTACAAGGCCCACTTTCGCAGCTGTAACCACATACCTTGCCATTTGAGTGAAAATTGACAAATTAACCAAAACACCTCCAATTACAAAAATCCAATTACCACATAACTAACCAAGCTTAAGGACACTAAAACACAGTATATATTCTTCATTTTCTGCAGAAGAAACCCTAGCAGCCACTCTTACACAAACAGAAAACTCTCTTGCTCTCTCAAACACACCATTTCTTCATTTTGAAAATTCTGCAAAAACTTCAAAGGCCTCGTGCATTGTTTGTTGGTGCCATCACATACCATCATCTGGGAACCTTTTACAAGCCTCAAATCCCAGCTGTAAGCAAGGAACCCACGACTGTCTTAACAACCTTCATCCATGGCAGAGTTGGTTTGGAGCTTTCTCAAGGATTGTTGAGCCAAATTCCTTCAATCATTCATCACTTGGAAGCTTGTAGAACCACTGTTTCAGCCATTCACGACCAAACAACAACTGCAGCACAACTGTTCTTCAACTTTGGTAAATTTTCGAATCTCTCTATTCACTAAACCATGATATGCTTCTTATAGATCTCCTTGCCGTGAACATGTTGAGCTTTGAAACACTGAAAATGGTTGTGTATTTACAAAGTTATGTTGATTTGAAACTTGATGTGTGAATATGTTTTTGCACATTTCATGTTGTTTAGCTCGATTCTTTGAAAATGGATGTTGTAGTTGTGATGTGTGTTGTTAGATGGTTCTAATGATATGCTTATTGTTCATTTCTGGGCAAAAACTTTTTTCACGATTGATTGAAGAAGATGAAGATACACTGTTGCCATAAACCCTAATCCCAACCCAGAAAACACGATTGGCTGTGTGATATTTTGTTTTGCATGAATTTCCTACTGTTCTATTGCCATGACCAATCACCGAGCGCCACTCTTCTAATTGCTGCGCAGCGTTTCATTAAAATGTCCAAGTATTTACGCTTATGCCACTGCCGTGCCACATATTCCATTAAATCATTTATTTCGCAATTTTTATTTCATTTTTCATCACAATCTTACCAAAATCATAAGTCAACCAATTTTGATCCAAAATTCATGGGGTTTTTTGTGAAATGTCCATCTTGATCTCTAGTTTTTTATCATATATTTTCCAGATTTTTGGCATGGATGGATTTTTAATTGTGCTAGGGTTTTGTTCATGTGTCCATTTTTTGTACACTTTGCCAAATCAATTGTGAAATGATGATGCTTTATCCAATGACTCCCAAATTTTTTGTGCTTAAACTAGACACATTCATGGTGATTTTGGTGTAGAGTTTGTGAATTTATCATTGCTGGTTTGTGAGTTATGATTTTTTGAATTAGGGTGTGACAATTTGTGTCACACCATTGATGTCCAACTTCATGATTTTCATTACCATACTTCTTGAACTCAAATTGGCTTGAATTTTTGCATGAATGCACTTGCGGATGTCTGGTTTACATGTGATATTTTATGGAATTATTGATGGCATTTCCTAATTGTTTGGAATTTTCTCTCCTGTTTGACCAAAATGTTGACTTTTGTGACACTTGATGCCATTTGATTTGTGAAATTCTCATACATTATTGGATGGACATGAAATTTTACTTGTGATTAGTAGACATCTTAAGGTTTATCTTGGTTTTAATCCCATTCATTTCTCATATGTTGTCACTGATTTATGATTTATTGAAGTTGGTGCATGTTTGGTTGACTTCTTTGAGCATGTTTGAACTTGCCCTGCCTTTCTGATTTTCATTTCCCTACTTCCCATGATCCAATTGAGCTGAAATTTGGTGTGATTATCATGTTATGGATGATGTTTGATCATGAATTATTTGAGAATTTTTGGAATTGTTTATGATTGGTTTTGAGTTGAGTCTTACTGTTGACTTCTATGAGCTTCCATATGCCATGCTTTGACCTAATCTGTTTATGAAATCATGATGATGAATGATATGAACATGAAACCAATTGAGTTTGTTTCTTGATTGTTTGAATTTAATTTTGGACACTTGTCACTTGCTGTTTTGACTTTCTCATCCCCTTTTGACCCTAGGCTTGTCCTAGTGGTCCTGTTGCTCATGTTTGAGTTCATTTTTTCAGGTTAAGAAGCAATTGCCCAAAGAAACTTATACAAGTCGAATGAGTTTGATTTGATTATCATGACTAACTTGTTTGTTTTGTAGCTTGCTTGGCTCATATGCTTGAGCCTTGTGCATTGCACAGTTAACTGATTGTGTAGACTGTTGATCCATCTCATTTTGATTTAACTTTGAATTGAATACTGATGTCGTCTGACTGGTTTCAAGTACCTTTAGTTGCTTATACTTCTTTAAGAACTTTGCTTTGCTTTGCTTTGCTTTGCTTAAGAGCAATTTGCATTGAGGTATATTTTCTTATCTTCATGTAGTCTGGAAGACCTGGCCTGTTACTTGGCCAGGCAACTGTCTGAAGTCCTCCTTAAGAGGCAATGTTTGTGACTGTTTACATTTGTCCTTGTATAGAGTCAAAGACCTCCTAAGTGAAGAGGCAATTGGCAGAACCCAAGGGATATGCAATCTATCCCCTGCTATTCTGTGTGTCATCTGCTTTGCTCACACCACTGTGTTGATGCATTGCAGATACAAACCCAAGATCTTGTACAATTGTACAGTTGAGTCAGTTTCAAATGTGTAGAAGGGTTCCCACTTTCTGAACCCACACATTCTTGTCTTAAGCTCTCCCAGGCCAGGGATAAGAGTTGTGAAGTCTAATCTTCACTCAACTTTCATCAGCTTCACCCTAACTCTCAATGTTAGGGTTAAGAGCTAACACTACCCAGTTACAGTGGTTTGTTTGTTGAGGTTGATATGACCCCTCGACTAAAACTTAACCTTGATTGAGCCCATTGCTTGCATATAGTGTGTGTTACTTGTGCTTGTGTGTTCGTCTGACTTGCTTCCTGTGCAAGATAAGTTTGGTTTGGCTTGCTTCCTGTGCAAGTCATGTTTAGGATAGGCTTGCTTCCTGTGCAAGTTAGCTAGAAACCTTAACCTAGGGATGATTTTGCATGATAACATCTAGGCTCGAGTCGTAGTCTCCCTAGTTGTGTCTCCCTCTGTTATCTGGTTAGGCTAGTCCTGTATCCCTATAAAGGGGAACTACGTTGCTCTGATTCTCATACCAGATGAGATACGTAGGCAGGAGATCGTGCGAGATCTCTCCGGGCAACCTTTTTTCTTTTTTGAGTTTGTGTGTGTCAACTCTTTTGTTTCTTTTGACGTCTCAGCGTCTCTTCTTGTTTGTTTGACAACTATTAGGTCCGAGTTCCAGACTCCCTATTAGTTTGTTGCCGCCCTTTTTTCTTTTTCAACCTTGTGTTTATTTTGACGTCTCAGCGTCTCTTTTTGGTTTGTGTGCCAGCTATTAGGTCCGAGTTCCAGACTCCCTATTAGTTTGTGTGTTCATCCTTTCCCCTATGTAGGGGAACTACGTCGCCCTGATTCTCATACTAGATGAGGTACGTAGGCAGGAGATCGTGCGAGATCTCTCCGGGCACACTTTTCTTTCTTTTTGTGTGTGTGCTTGACAGTTATAGGCTCGAGTTCCCGACTCCCTATTAACTTGTTTGGTTGTTGTGTGCTTGGAAGCTGATGTAAGTCCATCGAGTGGCATTCGGGTTCTAGTGTGCGTGTGCTTTGGTTCGGATGCCGATGTAAGTCCAGTGATTGGCGTTCGGGCTCCACGTTTGCCTTTTTGTGTGTGTTTTGGTTCGGATGCTGATGTAAGTCCAGTGATTGGCACTCAGGCTCCATGTTTGCCTGCTTGTGTGTTTGTTTGTTTGGCGTGCGTGTAGCCGAACTACGGCAACTCTGATTCTCATGTTCAGATGAGATACGTAGGCACAAGACGCGATGTCTTGCCGAGTTTGACTAACAACTAATCCATGTTTGCTTTCACCCTTGTTGCGATCCTTTCTCTCGCCCTCGTTGCGATCGAGACCTTCCCTTTCTCTTGCCCTAGTTGCAATCGAGACCTTTATTCCCGTAGTTAGCTGAACTACATTTTGCTCTGATTCTCATTCCCGATGAGATACGTAGGCATAAGACGCGATGTCTTAGCGAGCACACTTATCCTTAACCCATAGGTAGCCGAGCTACGAAGACTCTGATTCTCATAATCAGATGAGATACGTATGCAGTGGATGCGACATCCGTGCGAGTCATTTTTCTCTTGACCCTTTTAGTAAATAGTACATTAGATAAACACACACCCTTTAGACAAGAAACAACAAGAGTGGATCCCGTAGAGTACTACGGATGCATAGGGGTGCTAATACCTTCCCTTCGCATAACCGACTCCCGAACCCAAGATTTGGTTGCGAGACCTTGTCTTTTCCTTTCCTTTCTCCAGGTTTACTTCGAGCGTTTCCTTTCCCTCCTTTGGGATAAATAACGCACGGTGGCGACTCTTCTGTCATTTCTTTTCTCGCCGGTTGTTTTTTCGCACCTCTGTATTTTTCAGGCTGCGACAGCTGGCGACTCTGCTGGGGAACCGGTTTCCCTAAGCGAGTCCCTCCTAGCCTTTATTGGTTTCTTGTTTGTTGAGTGTTTATTCTTTTGTACAGTTATTTATTTCCAGCATTTACCTGCTTTACCTTATTGCATTCATGTACATATGTTTGTTGTATCTGTGGGTTCTGTGGGTTGTCTGTTTGTTGGGATGGGATATTTTGTGAGAAATAAGCCCAGTACCCAGGCTTGAGTGTACACATAGGTGTTAGAGTGGATAGTCATGAGGCTTGCGTGGCATGTTGCTATGATAAGTCGTTCATGAGACCCACATTCCAGACGAGGTTTCTGTTTGGATATATTTTGTCCTATGGGTGTTCCATAACGACAGATATTCCTTTAGAAATCGTCGACTCTGGTGACCATTTCCCGAGAACTCAGTCGAGGCCTCTCCTCCGAGACGTGATTATGTTAGCTCTGGTGGGCGCATTCTCGCTGCTCAATCCGAGGACCCCGAGATTGGGAACTTGCTTTAGGATATCCTGTTGAGGGGAGTCAGCAGAGGTCTTTTATCCCGTAATAATGCCAAACCTTCAGTGGTAAACGTATTATTCTCGACTGAAGGGCTGAAGCTGACAAACTTCTGTTCTTAGAACCTACCAGTGAGGGGAGGGTTTGATCTCTACAGATACGGTTTCTGCCAGTGGTGCTGTGATGGTGACTTTGGTTCAGCCAAATTTATGGACATTTATTTCTGGGACGCCGGAGTTCTGTCCGTGGTTTATCAATGGGTTCCGTTTATTTCGGATCCCCGGGTTGAATTTGAAAGTACCTGTTCAGAGGATCTGACTGTCACCCGTTCAGTGGATGTTCCTGTGATGATAGTGATGTAATCTCCAGTTCCGTTTATTTCGGAACTCCCCAAGTCGGATTTATGGTGACTTAGTCCCGATGGCTGTGACTAGTTCAGAGAATGGGTCTTCAGATGACTTGGTGGCGCAGTGACTTGCATTCATGCATTTGCATCGCATTCATCTGCATTCAACTCGTGTCTATCCGTACTCAGGGTCCACTTTTTTGATTAAGATTCTGGTTGAGAGATATCCAGATGTCAGAATGTTATTGATGAAAAATTATCTGTCTCTGTGAAACCAAAATCAAAGGAATATTCCTGGTACGGATAGACATTGCATGCGTGAGTCATACTAACCCATTTGCTGTTTTGTAGGTGTCAACTGGTGCGCATAGCTCTTCCATTCAGACATACAGTCAGACTCAACAAATCCAAGCTGATGGATCTTCCCAACGCCGACATCGTTGAACTGAAAGAGATGATGAGGGGATTGTTCAGTATTGTGCAAGGGCTTGCCTTGGGGCAGAAAGCCATGTCTAAGAGATTGGAAAGGATTGAGAGCTGGATGATCAAGGAGAAAGTTCAGGGAAAGGCTCCATCATCCGATGTAACAAATCCCTCTGGCTCGGTAGCAAAGAAACTCTCTAACAGTGGTCCGCTCAAAAAGGAGGTTGAGTCAAGTGGTGTGCCAGCAAAGAAAGAACGCAGTAAGGATCGTTATCATCCTTATGCTGTTGCTGTAACGACTCTTGTTGGTAACTCACCTGTACCCCCGCAACAACCACCACTTCAACAGAAGGCACCGAGAGCTAAGAGCCAGGTGAAGAAGAAGAAGGAGGATCGTCAGTTTGAGGAACCACCTGTGACTTATACCCTTTTGTTCAGGAGATTGAGAGATTTGGGGTTAGTCCGGCCAAGGATTTTGATTCCCATAGCACAACAGAAGAGGCCTGCACACTATGATGAGAATGCCAGGTGCGAGTTCCATTCTGAGGTGCCCGGACACAACATTGAGGGTTGTAGAGCTTTCAAACATGTCGTCCAGGACATGGTAGACTCTAAAGCTATCAGCTTGGCACAGATAATGGATGGCGAGGCCGACCCCGTACAATGGCAGGGTCCGGTCAAGGTGAAGATGGTGAAAAAGGACAAGAAAGGAATAAGGGCGACTGAGGAGAATCAGTTAAAGGTTCCAATGTTCGTGGTCTCAAAACCTCTGGTGCAGGATGGAGTTTTCCCTGTTGTTGATCTTTGTTGTGCGACCGTCACCACAGAGGGGTGTGTATTGATGAAGGACATGACCCAAAAGATGAAGAAAGTATAAATGAACGATGTAAGATGTAAAGCGCCCAGTCTGGCCGTTGAGACCGTCCCGGTGGAGAATGCCTTTGTTGCTGAGAAAGAGAAGAAGCTGTCCATTTCTTCTTATAAACAAGCTCTGGAAGTGGTGAAGAACAAAGAGGCTCAAGGCTGGGGAAGTATCATTGACATAGTGGTAAAAGCAGACATGTTTGGGGTCGGTTATCAGCCAGATCAAGAGTCGTCTAGACCAAACAGAGGATATCGCCCACCGTACCCCTTTGTCAGTGCAGGAATGTTGGATCCTGATCATGCTTGCTCAGTGAGTGAAGAGATTGACCGCGACCGCGAGCTCGAGCTGTGGATAAAGCCGTGCGTACCAGGCAACTGGAAGGCCTCCAAAAGCATCACGGTCACTCATCCGGAAGTGTAGTATTTTTGTGTTTCAATTGTCGTTTGCATGAAAGCCATACGTTTTGCCCGAAACGTACTGGTCCATGGTAAGGTCCATCTCATGTGTTTCATTTTGCAACGTTTTGCATCAGTAATAAATGGTTGTTTTTGTGATTAAAAGCGGTGTTCCCTGTTTTTCATTTTTTTTACCGTTTAAAAAAAAAATAAAAATGGCAATGTTTTTATTCTCTTTCCTTTTGATTCATTTGGTTCCGACCTCAAAAGTGATTACCCTCCTGATCTCATCGGTAACAATTTGGTTACACCTCTGTATGAGTTCGACAATCCGATCTATCATGCCGAAGAAGAAGGCGAAGAAGATTGTGATCTGCTGGAATTAGCCAGGTTGTTGAAACAAGAGGAGAAGGTGATTCAACCACACGAGGAGCGAGTCAAGATTGTCATCCCAAGTACCGCCGAGGTCAGAAGGGAAAGGAAAGTTGAGGCCGCTTCAGAGGCGAGTCGAGAACAGAATGGTAGCCCTGTTGAAAGAGCGGGTTGATATCTTCACTTGGTTGCATCAAGATACACCAGGGTGGGATACCCATGTTGTGGGGCACGAGCTACCATGGAGAGAAGACTGTCCTCCAGAGAAACGGCTGGCGCCGAGAAAGGATGATAAGATTAGAATGTGTGTGGACTGTCAAGACGTGAATAGAGCTAGTTCTAGAGATGAATTCCCGGTACTTCACATTGATGCATTGTTTGATAGTACAGCTCAATTCTCGGTGTTCACCTTCATGGATGGCTTTCTGGCCAAAATCAAGTGGGATTGTCGCCAGATGATATGGAGTAAACAATGTCCATCACACCAAAGAGTACCTTCTTGTTATAAGGTGAAGAAGAAGGCCGGTGCCACGGATCAAAGGGCTACGGTGACTTTGTTTCATGATATGACTCGTCGTTAAAGCAAATGCCATGTTGATGACATGATGGCAGAGTCCCAAGCAGAAGAGGGGCATCCGGTGGACCAAGTTGTTTGACAGATAGAGATAACTCATACTGTTGAGTTCGAATTAGCGCACTTATGGAGTGCTGTCCAGCAAGCTGCCGAGGCATGTTGCAAACGAAAGAGGAGTCGAGGTCGATCCTGCAAAAAAAAAAAAAAAAAAAGGTACTAGAAACGCCTGAACCAAAAATAAACAAAAAAAGAAAGAAATCAAATGGTCAGGTGGAATGAGGACTGCCAAGGGGCATGGAAAGATAAAAAAAAAGAGTAGCAGGAACCTTTGATTCTGATACCTTCCGGGGAAGAAACGACTGCTAATCTGGTACCTGACAGCCCTTAAGGGGTCTATGAGGTGCGTATTGAGTCAGTATGACTAGTCTTGTCGAAAAGAGCACGCAATTTACCTAAGCAAAAAGTTTATCGACTGTGAAACAATACACTCACTGCTCGAGAAAACTTGATGTACTTTGGCATAGGCTGCTCGCCGATTGAGACAGTGTATGCTGGTTCATACCACCTTGTGGATGTCCAAAATAGATCTGATCAAGTATGTGCTTGAGGAGCTAGCATCGAACGGACGGGTTGCGATAGGGCAAGTGATGTCGACTGAATACGATATTCAGTATACCTCCCAGAAAGCAACCAAGAGGAGGGTATTGTATGGTTATCTCGCCCAACAGCCCACTGATGATTGTCAACCAAGGAAGTCTGAAGTCCCTGATGAGGACATCTCGAGGTACTCGAATCGAAAGATTGAGAGTAACCGATCCCGGAGGAGGGGCCTGACCCCGAATCCGAACGGGTTTTGATGTCTGATGAGGAGAGTTTAAAGAGAGTGAGCTAGTGCTTCCCCGATAACATGTGAACGCACCAATGATAGTGGCTGAGTACGAAGTTGGTATCCTGAGTGTCGTACTTTGGTACGTGCATCTACTAGGGCAACGCCTTCCTCGTGCGGTATGGGATGGAAGTGATCTTGCCTGCTGGAGGTTAGATTTCATTGTAAAGAGTCCGGATGGATGAGAAGTTAGAAAAGGGCGAGTGGATGAGGACTCGGTATAACGCGTTGAGCCTGGTTGAGAAAAGAGGCTGACAGTTACTTGTCATGGGGCAGTTGTACCCAGTGAATGAAGCGTGTTGTTGACCGAAAGTGCGACCTCGTGGGTAGCATGGAAGAGATGTGGTGTTGAAAAGGATCCTTCCTCCTCAAGACGATCGTGGGGCAAGTGGATAAACAATTATGAATGTCCGTTCGTGGTCAAAAGGGGTTTTCTCTGACAGAGCCTTGTTGCTGACGACCACGGATGATGAGGATTTTCCATCCCCTGTGAATGCGGACGCAGTTAAAAGATACTTCGTGAGAAAGAGACCCGCTGGACAAAAAGAATAAAAGAGTCCAGGCAAAAAGGGCATCCCGGCGAACCAAAAAAAAAGAGAGAAAAGGTTTGGGCAAAAGTTAGGGATAATAAAAGAAAAGAACTGTACACCCGGCAAGTCGAAAAGCCCACAAGGGCGACTTGGGCAAAAAAAAAAAGGGGTATCCCGGTGGACTGAAACCCGAAAGGGCGGTCCAGGCAAAAGAGGGAATGAAACGAACAACTGTGTCTGGCATGATCGTTTGTGCTTTGATTAAGACATCACGGCTAATCTCCGACAGAGATCGAATCAGAAGCGTCTTGTTCAGAAGACAGAAAGTGCGAAAAGTCTTGAGAACATATGGGGCGTAACCGAGTTGGGACCCGATGAAATCATGGTTTCACATTGCCATTAGGATAGATTTTTCCTTTTGTGCGCAATCACCTCTTTCCAGGGTTTGCCTCCTGTGCGTCGCTCAGTTCTGAGCCACCTTTTTGTTTCAGTCAATAAATGCGTGTTCAGTCAAATAATTTTGTTTTTGTTTTCATTACCATTTTGATTACGAAAACATCCATTCGTTTTGATAAGAATAGTTGAATTTTGAAACATAGAGGTCCCTTCCGATGCGTGCTTATAAGATTGAAATCTGGAAATCTTATTCGGAAGTTTGGGTGACCTAGGTGTTGAAATATGGGGCACGCCTGGGGCACGCTTTTATCTAACAATCTCTTGTGCAGGTGCTGTTTGATATCTTCATTCGATGGCATGTAGTGGTATGAAACCTTTTGACAAAAGAGATCCCTGCAGAGCCCGACCAGGGGCAATGGATAGACAAACGGTGAAAAGCCCGTGACAGAGTTGTGACAGCGACCCTGGAGGATTAATCATCTTCAAAGTCTAAGGACTGGAAAGTTTGTATGAATCCCAGGAATTCGATCTTCGTGGGATGAATCAGAGGAGTCTAGGCGAGTCTGGGTGTTCTCAAAAGAGGAAAGCCGACACTGTGGGTGGACAATGGATGCCGCTGTTCGGCGACTCGAAAGGTGTTCCGTGTCCAATAAGCTGTATTTCCCCAGTGGGTGTGAGAGGGTTACCTCCCCAACAGATTTGAGATCAGTGTCTCCTCAGCGAGCCTAAAGGTTACTGCCTTCCCAGTAGGGTTTGTGTTGATGGTTTTCCCTCAGCGAGGTCCCCAAGCGGATCCGGTTCGGAGAAAATCATCCCCAGTAGAGATAAGAATGGGTTGCCTCCCCTAGCAGGGTAATCTCCAAGCAGTTCGGGTTCGATGGAGTGCATCCTCAGCAAGGTTTGTCTTTCCCCAGCAGGGTGGAAGTTGACGTGATTATAAGATCCTCAGCACAGTTCCTGGAGTTCCCCGGTGTTGTCTCTGGAGGAGACGTGTGTTTATGCATTCATCATTTAGATAAGCATAGCATATTGCATCATTAGTGCATAGCATTTCCATGATCATGGGGCATTGTGTAAAACAAAAAAACTCATGCATCAACATTGCAAACATGTCCATTAGCCCAAGGCCGTGGTGACCAGCCGAGATTGGGTTGTTGGAAAGAGTTTAGCATCGCGCCATTGGATCGGCTTCAGAATTGGGTTCATTAGCAAGGTTGAGAAGTTGGTGTTTTCCCGACAAGTGACTCCTTAGTTGAGTGGGTATCCCCAGCAGTGTTACTCCCCGAAGTTGGCATCATTTTGCAAGCTTGGTTCAATTCCCATAGCATATGTGGGCGTGTCTGATCTCTCCATATAGAGTCGACCCCTTAAGCAGAAAATGTCCACCATTCCTTCTGCGCTCCCCACCGAAATACATCCTCGTGGATGACGGTTGCTTCCGTTCCCTCCATAATGGGATGGGTTTTCCCTATTGAGTTCTTTCCTCATTAGGATGAGTCTTGATTCAGTTTGCCTTTTTGGATCGATCCTAAATTGGCTTCTTGTTCGTTGTCTCTTGTACTTCTCTGGGGCATAAATGAATGGTTGCTCACTAACCGGCACTCATTCATCTCATCCTCAGCGGAATTTTTGGCTTCTACCAACGAACCGGTAGTTGTAAGTCCTATCTTTGTGGTTTTCTACCTACTAACTGGTAGTTGTAAAATCCCACTTTCATCCCCTAGCAAAGTTAACCCTTTGTGCTCATCCTGGTCGATGACTGGTTACTTTTCTGTGGTTTTCTGCCTACAAACCGGTAGATGTAATCCCCTCTTTGTGGTATTGATAGTCTTGTCCCCTTTGGATACTTGCCTTGATCATGCAGTATTGTCCCCATTGGGTCTTCCCCTTCTTCTTGGATACTTGCTCCGAGTAAGCAACTTTATCCTCTTTTGATTGGTCATCTTTTGCATACCTAGTCTGGTACCCCGTTGCTTTTCTTTTCGGTCGTTTATCCATTTAACAACCTATAACCCGGTTATGGATAATCTTCCATGCGAGTGTATTATCTACGTTTTGACGGCTATAGATAATATATCTCATGCACTCTTTGGTCAATCTTTCGATTGTTATCCCCAGCATGGGTCCTTGGCATGCGTGTCGGCTCACGTATCACTGTTTTGTTATCTCCGCCGATGCTGATAGACATGAAGAATTTTCCGGTGTTCAGACCGAGGCGGTATTCAGACCGAAGTGGCGTTCAGGCCAGCTTCCGATTTTCAGATCGAAGAAGTTTCCGACGATCAGGTCGATGTACTTATGGCATTCAGGCCAATTTTCCGGTGTTCAGACCGAGGCGGTATCCAGACCGAAGTGGCGTTCAGGCCAATTTCCGATTTTCAGATCGAAGAAGTTTCCGACGATCAGGTCGATGTACTTATGGCATTCAGGCCAATTTTCCGGTGTTCAGACCGAGGCGGTATCCAGACCGAAGTGGCGTTCAGACCAATTTCCGATTTTCAGATCGAAGAAGTTTCCGACGATCAGGTCGATGTACTTATGGAATTCAGGCCAATTTTCCGGTGTTCAGACTGAGGCGGTATCCAGACCGAAGTGACATTCAGGCCAGTTCCCGGTATCCAGACCGAAGTGGCATTCAGGCCAGTAGTTTCCGGTATCCAGACCGAAGTGGCATTCAGGCCAGTTTTTTTTTTCCGGTATCCAGACCGAAGTGGCATTCAGGCCAATTATTTTCCGGTATTCAGACCGAAGTGGCGTTCAGGCCAATTTCCGATTTTCAGATCGAAGAAGTTTCCGACGATCAGGTCGATGTACTTATGGCATTCAGGCCAATTTTCCGGTATTCAGACCGAAGTGGCGTTCAGGCCAATTTCCGATTTTCAGATCGAAGAAGTTTCCGACGATCAGGTCGATGTACTTATGGCATTCAGGCCAATTTTCCGGTGTTCAGACCGAGGCGGTATCCAGACCGAATGTGGCGTCCAAGCCAATTTCTGATGTTTCAGATCGACATCAAATCTCTCATATTCCGAGGCTCAGTATTCAGACTGACGAGCGGCGCTCAGGCCATGGTTATCCCTGTGTTACCATTTATTTTGGTATCCAGGTCGACGTTTCTGTTTCGGTATTCAGGCCGATTTCTTTTTTCGTTCCAGACGGATTTTTCTTTCAAGACTGTTTCTTCGCCGATCCTGACGGGCGTTGTTAATTATTTTCCCAGCAGAGTGCAAATTTCTACGGTTCTTAGTATTCAATCCCTGTTTACCCTGAAAGTCTGACAGCCGTTGCTCTCATCCGTTCGGGTTCCCAGCTGATTGAATAGGGGCAGCTGTAGCACCTCAAATTTGCACCTACCCTTTGTACATACATTCTCATATTAGGTCATAACATTAACATAGTCCACTGCATAACATTGCATTATCCCTTTTGCCCAAGTGCAAGCCATTCAGAAGAATTAGGTCAAACTGGTCAGGAGATCAGTCAATCAAGCAAGTCAGTGCATTTTCCTTTGAGGCAAGGCCCTAGGGTTGGTCCAACATGTTCACATGACCTAGGGGTTCTTTTGAAGTGTTTTGGTCAAAGATTGGGTGCCCAGAAGTCATCAGTCATGACTCAGTTCACCAGAAACCCTAAAAAGTCAACCATGGTCAACTGTGGTCAACTGTGCCTGATTTTATGGATTTCAAGGTGGGAAATGGTTTGAAGGGGTTCATTCATGTCCATATAGGCCTCATATAACATGTCAAACATCATCATGGAAGAATTTGAAGTCAAACAAGAAATTTCCAAAAATAGAAAGTTGACCTGTAATTGGAATTTGCCAAAAATGGAAAGTCTTGATCCTCAAAATTACATCATGATACAAGCTTCAAAAGAATTTTTTCCCAACATGAAAGTTGAAGATCTTGTTCTCCCATTTTCAAAAAGTCCAAGAACACTCATTTCTCATTCATGGTTGGCAAGTTATGATCAAATCGTTCGCAAGAATTTTTGAACTTCAAGGTGGCATATCTTCCAAACCTTTTGGCCAAATTGGGTGGGGTTTTTTGCTACAAGTCCTATTTGATGTGCTCTATCCAAATCTTTCATCACAATTTACCAAAAACTCACCAATCAAAATGGCACTTTTTGAAGTGACTTGAATTATTTTAAGTGAGGTGAAAAAGTGATTTTGCAATTTAAGCCTTTCCAATATATTTTGCCAATTGAAATTGCTAAGAAATCATATTTGGAGTGTGTACAAGGCCCAGTTTCGCAGCTGTAACCACAGACCTTGCCATTTGAGTGAAAATTGACAAATTAACCAAAACACCTCCAATTACAAAAATCCAATTACCACATAACTAACCAAGCTTAAGGACACTAAAACACAGTATATATTCTTCATTTTCTGCAGAAGAAACCCTAGCAGCCACTCTTACACAAACAGAAAACTCTCTTGCTCTCTCAAACACACCATTTCTTCATTTTGAAAATTCTGCAAAAACTTCAAAGGCCTCGTGCATTGTTTGTTGGTGCCATCACATACCATCATCTGGGAACCTTTTACAAGCCTCAAATCCCAGCTGTAAGCAAGGAAGCCACGACTGTCTTAACAACCTTCATCCATGGCAGAGTTGGTTTGGAGCTTTCTCAAGGATTGTTGAGCCAAATTCCTTCAATCATTCATCACTTGGAAGCTTGTAGAACCACTGTTTCAGCCATTCACGACCAAACAACAACTGCAGCACAACTGTTCTTCAACTTTGGTAAATTTTCGAATCTCTCTATTCACTAAACCATGATATGCTTCTTATAGATCTCCTTGCCGTGAACATGTTGAGCTTTGAAACACTGAAAATGGTTGTGTATTTACAAAGTTATGTTGATTTGAAACTTGATGTGTGAATATGTTTTTGCACATTTCTTGTTGTTTAGCTCGATTCTTTGAAAATGGATGTTGTAGTTGTGATGTGTGTTGTTAGATGGTTCTAATGATATGCTTATTGTTCATTTCTGGGCAAAAACTTTTTTCACGATTGATTGAAGAAGATGAAGATACACTGTTGCCATAAACCCTAATCCCAACCCAGAAAACACGATTGGCTGTGTGATATTTTGTTTTGCATGAATTTCCTACTGTTCTATTGCCATGACCAATCACCGAGCGCCACTCTTCTAATTGCTGCGCAGCGTTTCATTAAAATGTCCAAGTATTTACGCTTATGCCACTGCCGTGCCACATATTTCATTAAATCATTTATTTCACAATTTTTATTTCATTTTTGATCACAATCTTACAAAAATCATAAGTCAACCAATTTTGATCCAAAATTCATGGGGTTTTTTGTGAAATGTCCATCTTGATCTCTAGTTTTTTATCATATATTTTCCAGATTTTTGGCATGGATGGATTTTTAATTGTGCTAGGGTTTTGATCATGTGTCCATTTTTTGTACACTTTGCCAAATCAATTGTGAAATGATGATGCTTTATCCAATGACTCCCAAATTGTTTGTGCTTAAACTAGACACATTCATGGTGATTTTGGTGTAGAGTTTGTGAATCTATCATTGCTGGTTTGTGAGTAATGATTTTTTGAATTAGGGTGTGACAATTTGTGTCACACCATTGATGTCCAACTTCATGATTTTCATTACCATACTTCTTGAACTCAAATTGGCTTGAATTTTTGCATGAATGCACTTGCGGATGTCTAGTTTACATGTGATGTTTTATGGAATTATTGATGGCATTTCCTAATTGTTTGGAATTTTCTCTCCTGTTTGACCAAAATGTTGACTTTTGTGACACTTGATGCCATTTGATTTGTGAAATTCTCATACATTATTGGATGGACATGAAATTTTACTTGTAATTAGTAGACATCTTAAGGTTTATCTTGGTTTTAATCCCATTCATTTCTCATATGTTGTCACTGATTTATGATTTATTGAAGTTGGTGCATGTTTGGTTGACTTCTTTGAGCATGTTTGAACTTACCCTGCCTTTCTGATTTTCATTTCCCTACTTCCCATGATCCAATTGAGCTGAAATTTGGTGTGCTTATCATGTTATGGATGATGTTTGATCATGAATTATTTGAGAATTTTTGGAATTGTTTATGATTGGTTTTGAGTTGAGTCTTACTGTTGACTTCTATGAGCTTCCATATGCCATGCTTTGACCTAATCTGTTTATGAAATCATGATGATGAATGATATGAACATGAAACAAATTGAGTTTGTTTCTTGATTGTTTGAATTTGATTTTGGACACTTGTCACTTGCTGTTTTGACTTTCTCATCCCCTTTTGACCCTAGGCTTGTCCTAGTGGTCCTGTTGCTCATGTTTGAGTTCATTTTTTCAGGTTAAGAAGCAATTGCCCAAAGAAACTTATACAAGTCGAATGAGTTTGATTTGATTATCATGACTAACTTGTTTGTTTTGTAGCTTGCTTGGCTCATATGCTTGAGCCTTGTGCATTGCACAATTAACTGATTGTGTAGACTGTTGATCCATCTCATTTTGATTTAACTTTGAATTGAATACTGATGTCGTCTCACTGGTTTCAGGTACCTTTAGTTGCTTATAGTTCTTTAAGAACTTTGCTTTGCTTAAGAGAAATTTGCATTGAGGTATATTATCTTATCTTCATGTAGTCTGGAAGACCTGGCCTGTTACTTGGCCAGGCAACTGTCTGAAGTCCTCCTTAAGAGGCAATGTTTGTGACTGTTTACATTTGTCCTTGTATAAAGTCAAAGACCTCCTAAGTGAAGAGGCAATTGGCAGAACCCAAGGGATATGCAATCTATCCCCTGCTATTCTGTGTGTCATCTGCTTTGCTGACACCACTGTGTTGATGCATTGCAGATACAAACCCAAGATCTTGTACAATTGTACAGTTGAGTCAGTTTCAAATGTGTAGAAGGGTTCCCACTTTCTGAACCCACACATTCTTGTCTTAAGCTCTCCCAGGCCAGGGATAAGAGCTGTGAAGTCTAATCTTCACTCACCTTTCATCAGCTTCACCCTAACTCTCAATGTTAGGGTTAAGAGCTAACACTACCCAGTTACAGTGGTTTGTTTGTTGAGGTTGATATGACCCCTCGACTAAAACTTAACCTTGATTGAGCCCATTGCTTACATATAGTGTGTGTTACTTGATCGACGCCAATCCTGTGCAAGATAGGTTTGGTTTGGCTTGCTTCCTGTGCAAGTCATGTTTAGGATAGGCTTGCTTCCTGTGCAAGTTAGCTAGAAACCTTAACCTAGGGATGATTTTGCATGATAACATCTAGGCTCGAGTCGTAGTCTCCCTAGTTGTGTCTCCCTCTGTTATCTGGTTAGGCTAGTCCTGTATCCCTATAAAGGGGAACTATGTTGCTCTGATTCTCATACCAGATGAGATACGTAGGCAGGAGATCGTGCGAGATCTCTCCGGGCAACCTTTTTTCTTTTTTGAGTTTGTGTGTGTCAACTCTTTTGTTTCTTTTGACGTCTCAGCGTCTCTTCTTGTTTGTTTGACAACTATTAGGTCCGAGTTCCAGACTCCCTATTAGTTTGTTGCCGCCCTTTTTTCTTTTTCAACCTTGTGTTTATTTTGACGTCTCAGCGTCTCTTTTTGGTTTGTGTGCCAACTATTAGGTCCGAGTTCCAGACTCCCTATTAGTTTGTGTGTTCATCCTTTCCCCTATGTAGGGGAACTACGTCGCCCTGATTCTCATACTAGATGAGGTACGTAGGCAGGAGATCGTGCGAGATCTCTCCGGGCACACTTTTCTTTCTTTTTGTGTGTGTGCTTGATAGTTATAGGCTCGAGTTCCCGACTCCCTATTAACTTGTTTGGTTGTTGTGTGCTTGGAAGCTGATGTAAGTCCATCGAGTGGCATTCGGGTTCCAGTGTGCGTGTGCTTTGGTTCGGATGCCGATGTAAGTCCAGTGATTGGCGTTTGGGCTCCACGTTTGCCTTTTTGTGTGTGTTTTGGTTCGGATGCTGATGTAAGTCCAGTGATTGGCACTCAGGCTCCATGTTTGCCTGCTTGTGTGTTTGTTTGTTTGGCGTGCGTGTAGCCGAACTACGGCAACTCTGATTCTCATGTTCAGATGAGATACGTAGGCACAAGACGCGATGTCTTGCCGAGTTTGACTAACAACTAATCCATGTTTGCTTTCGCCCTTGTTGCGATCCTTTCTCTCGCCCTCGTTGCGATCGAGACCTTCCCTTTCTCTTGCCCTAGTTGCAATCGAGACCTTTATTCCCGTAGTTAGCTGAACTACATTTTGCTCTGATTCTCATTCCCGATGAGATACGTAGGCATAAGACGCGATGTCTTAGCGAGCACACTTATCCTTAACCCTTAGGTAGCCGAGCTACGAAGACTCTGATTCTCATAATCAGATGAGATACGTATGCAGTGGATGCGACATCCGTGCGAGTCATTTTTCTCTTGACCCTTTTAGTAAATAGTACATTAGATAAACACACACCCTTTAGACAAGAAACAACAAGAGTGGATCCCGTAGAGTACTACGGATGCGTAGGGGTGCTAATACCTTCCCTTCGCATAACCGACTCCCGAACCCAAGATTTGGTTGCGAGACCTTGTGTTTTCCTTTCCTTTCTCCAGGTTTACTTTGAGCGTTTCCTTTCCCTCCTTTGGGATAAATAACACACGGTGGCGACTCTTCTGTCATTTCTTTTCTCGCCGGTTGTTTTTTCGCACCTCTGTATTTTTCAGGCTGCGACACTATCCACTCAGTCATCTTGTGATGTATGCTCGCAAGATGTCAACCCAGACAGATAATGACCAGTTGTTGATTCACTACTTATAGGATAACCTGACAGGTGCTGCACTCCGTTGGTATATGGGGTTAGATAGTGCAAGCATCCGCACTTTCAATGACTTAGGTGGGGCTTTTGTGAAACAGTACAAGTACAACGTGGATATGGCGCCAGATAGGGACCAACTGAGGTATATGTCTCAGAAAGATAAGGAGACATTTAAGGAGTATGCCCAGCGTTGAAGGGAGTTGGCTGCCCAGATCACTCCTCCTTTAGAGGAGAAAGAGATGATAAAGATCTTTCTGAAAACCCTGAGTTCATTCTATTATGTACGTATGATTACCAGTGCCCCTAGTGATTTTACCGAGATGGTAAACATGGGGATGAGACTTGAAGAAGGGGTCCGTGAAGGACGATTGTCGAAAGATGAGGCGTCGACTAGCAAGAAGTATGAGAGTAGTTTCAGCAAGAGGAAGGATAATGAAACAAATGCAATTTCTAGTGGGAGGCAGAGGAGGCCTAAAGTCAGAAGAAATCCACCACCCCGTCAACATCATCATCAAGTATCTTCCGTTATTCTAGTATTTTCAAATCAGCAAACGACACCGATTCAACAACAACAACAACATTATCAAAATCAACATCAACAACAACAACCACAACAAAGAACAAACACCTACAACAACAACAATTCCAACAACAATCATCACCAACAACAGAATTTCGAGAGGAAGAAGGTCTCTTTTAACCCCATTCCTATGTCGTACGCAGAACTGTATCCATCCCTGGTCCTTAAAAATTTGATTCAACCAAGGAATCCACCGCAAATCCCAGAACCACTTCCGTGGTGGTATAAACCTGAATTTCGATGTACTTTTCACCAGGGTGCATCTGGGCACGATATTGAGAATTGTTATCCGTTGAAGTATGAGGTGCAAAAGCTTATGAAGAGTGGCATGATGTCTTTTAAAGACCGCGCGCCTAATGTGAAAGCTAATCCTTTTCCCGCTCATGGGAATTCTTCAGTGAACATGGTGGACGACTTTCCAGGTGAATTTAAATTTTTCGATGTCCGGTTTATCCGAAGGTCTTTGGTGCAGATGCACAAAGATATCTGTTTGGTGAGTGACTGTGAACATGATCACGAGGGTTGTGATATTTGTAGCGTAAACCCAAGGGGGTGTGTTGTTGTGAAAAGGGACATCCAGCGTCTGATGGATGAAGGCATGATCCAGATTGTTCAATCCCGTCATGTAGATGACAACTTCAATGTCATAGTGCCCATTTTCAAGCAACCAGAGCGGTTGGTGATTTAGTATGATAGCAGCAATAATCAGAATGTCAGCATTAGATCAGTTTCCCCGTTGGTAATACGGTTAGCGGGCTCAGCCCCGTATGCATCTGATAAGGCTTTACTATATCAATACAATGCTATGATGATGGAGAATGGTCAAGAGGTCCCGTTGCCTACGACCAGTTCAGTAGTGAGCATTGCAGATGTTACAAAGGTGACCCGCAGTGGTTGAGTTTTTGGACCGGTGTTCCCGGAGAATAGAGAAGAAACATTTGTTGGTAAGATGGCGGAGGTGCCTAGTGTAGATCCGGTTGGTTGTTCAAAGAATAAGTCTGGTGAATCCAGCAATTTGAAAGCCAATAGTGATGATGATAAGGTATTCCGACTGATTAAGAGGAGTTGCTCTAGACCCCCTCAAAGATTTTCGTGATGTCTCTACTTTTGAATTCTGAAGCGCACAGAGAAGCACTCCAGAGAGTTCTTGAACAAGCATACGTGAAGCAAGATGTTACTATGGATTAATTTGATCATATTGTGGCTAACATCACTTCGTGCAATAATTTGAGCTTTTGCGATGAAGAACTCCCTGAGGAGGGAAGAAATCACAATCTGGCTTTGCATATTTCGATGAATTGCAAAGAAGATGCTTTGTCAAACGTGCTTGTTGACATTGGGTCATCACTCAATATGCTTCCAAAGTCAACATTGTCAAAGTTATCTTATCAAGGAGCTCCCATGAGGTACAGTGGAGTAATTGTCAAAGCCTTTGATGGCTCACGCAAGACACTTATTGGAGAAGTGGACCTTCCAGTCAAGATAGGTCTGAGTGATTTTCAAATTACTTTCCAGGTAATGGATATTCACCCGGCCTACAGCTGTTTATTGGGAAGGCCATGGATTCATGAAGCAGGAGTTGTTACTTCCGCTCTGCATCAGAAGCTTAAATTTGTCAAGAATGGCAAGTTGGTGATTTTGGGACGTGAGAAACCACTATTGGTTAGCCATCTGTCATCTTTCTCATATGTGGAAGCTGAGGATGAGGTTGGAACTATGTTCCAAGCCTTATCTATGGATGTTGAGAAGAGAGTTGGGGCACCTATGTCCTCTCTGAAAGATGCACAGAAGATTGTTGAGGAATGTCCTATTGATCAGTGGGGGCGCGTGGTAGAGGTCGCCGACAACAAGTGAAGAACTGGTTTGGGGTTCCAAAAGGGCTCGTCAACCGTTAGATCTGAAGAGATGCAACTCAACTTCCGTAGCGGAGGTTTCATTCATGGGAATGAACAACACTTAGCTGCTGTGCTAGAGGATAATGAAGAGGAAAACTGCACTAACTTTGTGACGCATAGACAGACATGCAACAATTGAACTGTTGTTGATATTCCTGTCATTTTGCATCGATCTAAGTAATTTCTTTTATATTTTAAAATCCTTCTCCTATGCCTAAGGGAGAAGTGAACATTGTTAGGCATTTTGAAATTGATCATCAATAAAATTAATTTTATTCATCCACATCTTTGATGTTTATTTTTACTTTTTGCTTATTTTTGAAAATGGTAATCACAAAAAACATAAATAAACAATATAATTTTCCATCTGCATAATATTTGGTCACAAATTCACTTCTCTAAAATCAAAATATCAAATCATTATGCAGGTTGGTTCCTAACCCCATTGAATACAATGATCCTTCTCCTTCTCCAAATTTTGAATTCCCTGTGTTTGAAGTCGAAGAGGAAAGTGATGTAGAAGTGAGTGAGAAATTGTCTCATCTTCTTGAGTAAAATGAAAAGATTATTCAGCCGTTTGAAGAGCAGATTGAGCTAGTCAACTTGGGTTCCGAAGATGATATGAAGAAAGTCAAGATTGGGTCTCGACTGTGTCCAGATGCTAAGAAGGGGTTGATTGATCTTCTTCGAGAGTATTCAGATGTGTTTGCTTGGTCCTATTAAGACATGCCTGGGTTGGATTCTGATATTGTGCAGCATAGATTGCCATTGAAGCCAGAATGCCCGCCAGTCAAGCAGAAGTTGAGAAAAACGCATCCTGATATGGCTGTGAAGATCAAAGAGGAAGTTTAGAAGCAAATTGATGTCGGTTTCCTCGTGACTGCTGAGTATCCATAATGGGTGGCCAATATTGTGCATGTGCCGAAGAAAGATAGAAAATTCCGCATGTGTGTTGACTATCGTTATTTGAATAAAGCCAGTCTGAAAGATGATTTCCCTCTGCCACACATTGATATGTTGGTAGACAATACTGCTAAATTCAAAGTCTTTTTGTTTATGGATGGATTTTCCAGATATAATCAGATCAAGATGGCACCCGAGGATATGGATAAGACCATATTCATTACACCCTAGGGAACATTCTGTTATAGAGTGATGCCTTTCGGTCTAAAGAATGCTAGTGCAACTTACCAGAGAGCAATAACCACTCTTTTCTATGATATGATGCATAAAGAGATTGAAGTGTATGTCGATGACATGATTGCTAAATCAATTGATGAAGAGGAACATGTTGAGCATTTGTTGAAGTTATTCCAGCGTTTGAGGAAGTATAAACTCCGTTTGAATCCCAAAAAGTGTACATTTGGTGTTCGTTCTGGTAAGTTATTAGGCTTTATTGTCAACGAGAAGGGTATTGAAGTTGATCCTGCCAAGGTCAAAGCAATACAAGAAATGCCTGTGCCCAAAACTGAGAAGCAAGTCAGAGGTTTTCTCGGCCGCTTGAATTATATTTCCAGATTTATTTCCCACATGACTGCCACATGTGCGCCTATATTCAAGCTCCTTCGGAAAGATCAGTCTTGTGATTGGACCGAAGACTGCTAGAAGGCATTTGACAATATCAAAGAGTATTTGCTTGAACCTCCATATTTGTTTCCACCTGTTGAAGGAAGACCGTTGATCATGTATTTGACTGTGCTAAAATATAGTATGGGTTGTGTTCTTGGTCAGCAAGATGAGATTGGAAAGAAAGAATTTGCAATTTACTACCTTAGTAAGAAGTTCACCGACTGCGAGACTCGGTATTCAATGCTTGAGAAGACTTCTTGCGCATTGGCTTGGGATGCTAAGCGTCTGCGTCAGTATATGTTAAATCATACCACTTGGTTGATATCTAAAATGGATCCAATCAAGTATATATTTGAGAAGCCTGCTTTAACTGGGAGAATTTCCCGTTGGCAGAAGTTGTTATCAGAGTATGATATCGAATACCGATCTCAGAAAGCGATCAAAGGTAGTATCTTGGCTGACCATTTGGCTCACCAACCAATTGAAGATTACCAGTCAGTACAATATTATTATCCAGATGAAGATATTTTGTACTTGAAAATGAAGGATTGTGATGAACCATTGCTAGAAGAAAGGATAGAACCTGGTTCCCGTTGGGGCATGGTATTTGATGGAGCTGTTAATCAATATAGAAATGGCATTGGGGCATTGATTATTACTCCTCAAGGAACACATCTACCATTTACAACTAGATTGACTTTCAAGTGTACAAACAACATGGCAGAATATGAAGCTTGCATTATGGGGCTTGAAGAGGCCATGAATCTTAGAATCAAGTATTTGGATATCTTCGGTGGTTCGGCTTTGGTTGTGAATCAAATCAAAGGAGAATGGGAGACGAATCAACCCGGTTTGATACCATATAGAGATAATGCGAGGAGGATTTCAACTTTCTTTACAAAGGTTGAGTTTTAGCATATCCCTCGAGATGAAAACCGGATGGCAGAGGCTCTTGCAACGTTGGCATCAATGATTATGGTAAAGTATTGGAATGAAGTTCCCAATTTATCTGTGATGCGTCTTGATAGGCCAGCTCATGTGTTTGTTGTTGAAGAGATCAATGACGAGAAGCCATGGTATTACGACATCAAATGTTTCCTCCAAAGTCAGATTTACCCTCTCGGGGCATCTTTAAAAGATAAGAAGACTTTGAGAAGATTAGCCGATAATTTCTACTTGAATGGTGACATACTGTACAAGAGATACTTCGACATAGTTTTGCTCAGATGTGTGGATAGACACGAAGCACACTTGTTGATGACCGAAGTGCATGAAGGTTCCTTTGGTACTCATTCCAATGGACATGCAATGGCGAAGAAGATGTTGCGAGCAGGTTACTATTGGCTGACAATGGAATCTGACTGTTGCAAGTTTATGAAGAAATGCCACAAGTGTCAAATTTATGCTGATAAGATTCATGTTCCTCCGACACTTTCAAATGTTATCTCTTCCCCATGGCCCTTCTCCATGTGGGGAATTGATATGATTGGGATGATTAAGCCTAAAGCTTCGAATGGACATCGTTTCATTTTGGTGGCGATTGATTACTTCACAAAATGGGTTGAAGCGGCATCATATGCAAATGTAACCAAGCAAGTTGTTGTAAGGTTTATCAAGAATCAGATTATATGCTGTTATGGTGTGCCAAGTAAGATCATTACTGATAATGGATCGAACTTGAATAATAATATGGTGGAAACTCTTTGCAAAGACTTCAAGATCGCACATCATAATTCTTCTCCCTACAGACCTAAGATGAATGGGGTTGTTGAAGCTGCGAATAAGAACATCAAGAAGATTATCCAGAAGATGGTTGTCATATATAAGGATTGGCATGAGATGCTCCCATTTTCTTTACATGGATATCGTACATCCATCCTCACTTTAACAGGGGCAACCCCTTTCTCTCTTGTATATGGCATGGAAGCAGTGCTCCCTGTAGAGGTTGAGATTCCTTCGTTGCGTGTGCTCATGGAAGCCAAATTGACTGAAGCTGAATGGTGTCAGACCAGGTTTGACCAGTTGAATATGATTGAAGAGAAGAGGTTGACTGCCATGTGTCATGGTCAGTTGTATCAGCAAAGAATGAAGAAAGCTTTTGATAAGAAGGTCAAACCTCGAGTATTTAGAGAAGGTGACCTTGTGCTCAAGAAGATTTTGTCGTTCAAGCC
This sequence comes from Lathyrus oleraceus, assembly GCF_024323335.1. Taxonomy (NCBI): domain Eukaryota; kingdom Viridiplantae; phylum Streptophyta; class Magnoliopsida; order Fabales; family Fabaceae; genus Lathyrus; species Lathyrus oleraceus. The sequence continues at coordinate 250,513,028 of NC_066584.1, forward strand.
AGATTCCAGAGGAAAATGGACTCCCAATTATGAAGACCCATATGTTGTCAGGAGAGCCTTTTCAGGCGGTGCTTTGATTCTTACAACTATGGATGGTGAAGAGTTCACTCGTCTTGTGAATGCAGATGCAGTCAAGAAATACTTCGCCTAAAAATAAAAGAACAACTCGCTAAGTTGAAAACCTGAAAGAGAGGCTTAGGCAAAAATGAGCGTCTCGGTAGATTTAAAACCCGAAAGGGCGATCTAGGCAAAAATTAGAGACATAAAAACAAAAAAGAATTTCCCGATAAGTTGAGTACCCCACCTTGGGGAAAATTATGCAAAAATTAGAGATTATGGCAAATAACTGCATTCGGCTGATCTTCAGTGATTCTTGAAGACTTGTTCGAGCACCAGGGTTGACATCGGTTCATCTCCAGCAGCGGTCAAAAGCACAGTGAATATCAAGAATTGGTAGAAGGATTAAGGATCGTTTGTATTCAATGTAACCCTTTTCCATGTAAATTACCATTTTCAACTTTGTAAAATCTATGGAGTCTTGTCATTTACAAACTACCATCCTAATAAATAAAGTTGAGCTTTTACCTAATTGTTTCTACTCTTATTTATTTCGGCCAATAGTTTTAAATTTTATTATGATCATTTTGAAATTAAAGTTTTTTAAATCAAAAATCAAGTTTTCTTTAAAATATATAAGCAAGAACTTTTCCAAAGCCAATAACAGTAATATCAACAACATTTCAGTAAGAAGCAAGTTCTTAAGTGCGAAGCATCTGAGGTTCCCCAAGAAGTTAACTCTTCGGGTATCCCTAGACATTTGTGTTGATTCAATTCCTTGGCAAAGTGTTTGATCCTCAGTGGAGTTTCTTTCTTTATCCCCAGCTGAGTTGGTTGCGGCGTGTCCTTGTCTCCAACAGAGTGTCCGCCTTCCCAGCAGAGTTCGTTTTTCCTTAGCAGAAAGATCGTCATCAGAGATGTTTGATCTTTCCCCAGTAGATCGCTTTGGCGTCCCCGCCAATCGTTGTATCTTTGTTCCTAGTCAGAGTTTCCTCCTGGTTCTTGAGCAGCTTTTGACTTCTTCCCTAGCAGGGTTGTCTCCCATTTTTATGGTGTTGACCTAAAATTCCCTACAGATTTGAATGCTTTATCCTCAGCAGATCTCTTTCCCCATCCAAGTTTGAGCCTTTGGGATGTTGATCTCCTTGTTCTCCAGCAGTTTGTCTCCATGATTTATGGATTGACCGAGGATTGTACCGGTAGTTCAATTTCTTTGCGACACCTTTGTATCCTTCGTGATCATTTTGTCAGCATAATCACCATATATACATACGCATATACATTCATACAAATTCATGATTTGCATATCCTGCATCTTCATATTTGATTTGTTTGAGATTTTCATTCTCTGTTATGGCGGTACTTCATCCCCATACCAAATCTGCTGTCTGTCCTCCTTCAATTTGTAGAGTGTCAACCCCTAAGTAGAAAAGACTTTAACCTTTCTCTGTTTCCCCACTGAGTTTGTTTCCTCGTAGATGGTTGTTATTTCAGTTTCCTCTCCAGCCAATTTTCTGGATGGAATCACTCTCGTTGAGTTATGTCCTTATTGGGTTGAGTCTTGATTGATTGGTTCTTTCTAGCTCTTACCTAGATAGATATCTTGGTCCCCTAAGAGTTTATTACCCAGTAACTGGTAATATTCTTCTTAGTTTGCAGTTTATTACTTCTTGCCCTATACCCGGCAAAAGCACCCTTTTTCTCCTCAGCGGATATCCCTAGTGGATCTATTCCTCGAAAAGTATATCCTTGATATGTTCATCCTAACCGGTGACAAATATCTTTTCTTCCCCCTGTCGCATTACGCGAGAAACCGGCGGGAAAACAAGAACAACAGAGCCGCCACCGTGCGTTATTTATCCCAAAAGAGGGAAAGGAAACGCTCGAAGTAAACCTGGAAAAGACATGGTCTCGCGACCAAAGAGAATGGGATCGGGAGTCGGTTATGCGAAGGGAAGGTATTAGCACCCCTACGCATCCGTCGTACTCGACGGGATCCACGCACAATAGGAAGGAAAATGGTTGCTAAACACTGCTCACACACACACACACTGGCTGAAGGAGACAGAAGAAAACAGACAAAACTGACTCGGCAGGATATCGCATCCTGGGCCTACTTAGTCTATCAGGCATAGACATCAGAGTCGAAGTAGTTCGGACTAGGGAAACGACACATGCTCGCTAGGATATCGCATCCTATGCATACGTATCTCCTTGGACGAGAGAAGAATCAGAGCATTCGTAGCTCGGCTGACACACACACAAACAAACACTGGCAAAGGCAAACGTGGAGCCTGAATGCCAATCGCTGGACTTACATCAGCATCCGAACCAACAAACCCACACTGGAACCCGAATGCCACTCGATGGACTTACATCAGCTTCCAAGCACACAACAAGGCAAAACAAAGACACAGGCGCCCGGAGAGATCTGCTCATCTCCTGCCTACGTACCTCATCTGGTATGAGGATCAGGGCGACGTAGTTCCCCTACGCAGGGATAAAGGACTAGCCTAACCAGATAACAGAGGGAGACACAACACTAGGGAGACTACGACTCGAGCCTAGATGTTGTCATGCAAATCATCCCTAAGTTAAGGTTTCTAGCTAACTTGCACAGGAAGCAAGCCTATCCTAATCATGACTTGCACAGGAAGCAAGCCACACCTAACTTGCACAGGAAGCAAGTCAAACTAAACCTAACTTGCACAGGAAGCAAGCTAAAGCAAACACACAAGCACAAGTAGCACACACTATATGCAAGCAATGGGCTCAAACAAGGTCAGGTTTTAGTCGAGGGGTCATATCAACCTCAACAAACAAACCACTGGAACTGGGTAGTGTTAGCTCTTAACCTTGCCATTGAGGGGCTAAGGTGAAGCAGATGAAAGGTGAGTGAAGATGAGACTTCACAGCTCTTATCCCTGGCCTGGGAGAGCTTAAGACAAGAATGTGTGGGTTCAGAAGGTGGGAACCCTCCTACACATTTGAAACTGACTCAACTGTACAATTGTACAAGATCTTGGGTTTGTATCTGCAATGCATCAACACAGTGGTGTGAGCAAAGCAGATGACACACAGAATAGCAGGGGATAGATTGCTTATCCCTTGGGTTCTGCCAATTGCCTCTTCACTTAGGAGGTCTTTGACTTTGTACGAGGACAAATATAAACAGTCACAAACATTGCCTCTTAAGGAGGACTTCAGACAGGTGCCTGGCCAAGTAACAGGCCAGGTCTTCCAGACTACATGAAGATAGAAAGGTATACCTCAATGCAAATTGCTTATCAAGCAAAGCAAAGCAAAAGTTCACAAGGAACTGAGCAACTAAAAGCACCTGAAATAGTCAAGCAGATGTTAGTATGCAACTTCAAAACAAAGCAAAAGGAAACAGACATCAACAGTTAATCATAAGCAAGTGAATGTGCAAGACACAAGGCTCAAGGCATGTGAGCCAAGCCACCTACAAAACAAACAAGTTAATCAATGATATTCAAGCAAGCTCAATCAAAAAGAGTTGGTCTCATTGGTCATTTGTTGGTCAACCTGAAAACATGAGCTCAAAGGTGAGTAACAGGACCACTAGGGCAAGCCTAGGGTCAAAAGAGAATGAAAAAGTTAAAACAGCAAAGGGCAAGTATCCAAAATCATGTTCAAACAATCAAGAGACAAAACCAATTGGGTTCACATTCATATCAATCATCATCTTCATTTCATAAACAAAAGAAGTCAAGGCATGGCATTTAGAAGCTCATAGAAGTCAACAGCAAGACTTAGCTCAAAAGCAATCTTAAACATTTCCAAAAATCACCAAATAAATCATGGTCAATCACAACCCATAGCATGGTATGCATGTCAAATTTCAGCTCATTTGGACAAGTAGAAGATAGTCAATGAAAATCAGAAAGGCAAGGCAATTTTGAACATGCTCAAAGAAGTCAACCAAACATGCATCAAATTGCAAAAATCATAAATCAGGGATGGCATATGAGAAATGAATGGGACTACAACCATGGCAAAGATTAAGATGTCTAGTAATCACATATCAAATTTCATGTCCATATAATAAAGTATGAGGATTTCACAAATGAAATGGGAACAAGTGTCACAAAAAGTCAACATAAGACCAAACAGGGGACAAAAATCTCAATCAATTGGAAAATGCCATAAACAAATCCACAAAAAATCACGTGTAAACTAGACATACAAGAGTAGGTTCATGCAAAAATTTAGATCAATTGGAGGTCAAGAAGCATGGTATCAAAAATCAACAAGTTGCACATCAATGGTGTGACACAAATTGTCACACCCTACTTCAAAAATTCACAACTCACAATCCAGATAAGATAAATTCACAAACTCTACATCAAAATAAACATGAATGTGTCTAGTTTGTTCTCAAAAAGTTTCAAGTCCATAGGATAAGTCATGACCATTTCACAAAGGTTTTGGTAAAATGTGTACAATATGGATGCATGTTACAAATCCTAATGCCAAACAAAAACCAACCATCCAAAAATTCTGGAAAAAATGTGATAAAATAATAGAGGTCATGCTGAGCATTTAGCAAAAATTCCCACAAAATTTGGATCACAAATGAATGATTTATGAATTTTACAAGTTGAGCATATCAAATGAAATAAAAATTGAGAAAATAAATGAATTAAATGGATTTAATAACCGGAAATGGCATTTTTGTAATTCTAGGATTCACTAAATCAAACGCTGCCGTTTTGGGCCATGAAACGGAATGTTGTGATTGGCCATTATGGAGCAACAGTGCCATGCACGTGGGAGACAGAAAAAATTTCTGGGCAAGGCAAAGGGTTTTAGGGTTTATGAAGAACAGCATGAACTTCATCTTTCCCAAATCGAGTCACTCAAATTTTTTTCCAGAAATCTCGATTGGATATACCAAACGACTCAGCAAACAACCAACAACATAAATCCAACAACGATTTTCACTAAAACACAATATAACTCATGAATCGAGCAGAAATACAATTCATCACCAAGCTTCATTTCAACATAACTCAAGAAATAACCAACCATTTTCAAAAGCAAAACCATCATGAAGCTCAGCATTGATAGACCTTTCTAAAGCATGTATTGATTTGATGAAATAAGGAGATCGAAAATTTACCAATTCTGAAGAGCAGCTGAGATTTTGATGTTGTTTGCTTGCAAATGCTCAAAACAGGTGAAGGTCCAAGCTCCACAAGGTGAATGGTGAAGTTGGCTTGGCTTGAAACAACTTGAAACAGCTTCAACCACACTTTGCCATTGATGATGCTTTGGAAAAACAGTCGGGCAAATGAGCTTACAGTTGGTGAAACAATGTTGCAATGAGCTCAAGATGCTGTTTGGATGATGAAACAACAAAGGCAAGGTCGAGTTCTCTTGAAGTTTTTTGCAGATTTCTCGAGATGGGGGAAAAATGGATTTTGAGAGCAAGTGATATTTTCTGTGTTTGTGTGGCTGCTAGGGTTTCTTTCAGTAGAAAAATGATGAATATATACTTTGTTTAATGGTACTTAATCAAGGTTCATGAAAAAGTGGAATGGAGTTGGTGAAAAGTGTCCTTTTTGCCAATTTTCAAGCAAGTTGGTAATGGGTGTATGTACTGCACGAAAATGGGCCTTGAACATGTCCAAAATATGATTTCTGAACATATTTGATTGGTAGAATTGGTTGGAAGTGGTTAATTTTGAAACTCATTTTTCAACCTCACTTGAAATTAATTCATGCAAGTCCAAAAATGCCATTTTGATTGGTAATGTTTTGGTGAATGATGGTTGCATATTTGGAAAGAGGGGATCAAATGTGACTTGTTGCAAAAAACGCCACCCAAATTGGCCAAATGGTTTGAGAGATATGGCCTTTTGAAGTTCAAAAATTTCTAAAAATGATTTGATCATAACTTGCCAACCATACATGGGAATTGAGTGTTCTTGGACTTTTTGGAAATGGGAGAACAAGATCTTCAACTTTCATGTTGGGCAAAAATTCATTTGAAGCTTGTATCATGATGTAAGTTTGAGGATCAAGACTTTCCATTTTTGGCAAATTCCAAATACAGGTCAACTTTCTATTTCTGGAAATTTCTTGTCTGGCTTCAAATTCTTCCATGATGATGTTTGACATGTTATATGAGGCTTATATGGACATGAATAAGCTCTCTCAAACCAAATACCACCATCAAAACCATAAAATCAGACACAGTTGACCAAGTTTGACTTTTTAGGGTTTCTGACTGACTGTGCATTGGCTGATGACTTCTGAACATCCAACCCTTGACCAAAACACTTCCAAAGGATCCCCAAGTCATGTGAACCTGTTGGACCAACCCTAGGGCCTTGTTTCAATGAAAATTGCACTTGCTTGCTTGACTGACTGATCTCCTGACCAGTTTGACCTAATCTGTCTGATGATCTTGCACTTGAGGCAGATGGGACAATGCAATGCTATGCAGTGGACCATGTTATGCTATGACCTAATATGAGAATGTATGTACAATGATAGGTGCAAATTTGAGGTGCTACAGCTGCCCCTATTCAATCAGCTGGAAACCCGAACGGATGATAGCAACGGCTGTCAGACTTTCAGGGTAAACAGGGATTGAATACCAAGAACCGTAGAAATTTGCACTCTGCCGGATATGATACAAGAAGAACCACGTCATTTACTGATGACGCCTGCAATTGACAACTTCAGAAAAGCGAAACCATTTACCGATGGTTAGAAACTGGAGACTTGATATTTACCGACATCAACTTCGGCAAGACCATTTACCGATGGCTGCTGGGAAACAACTCTGATGTAAAAAGGAAGCAAGACCATTTACCGATGGTGGTTTCAAAGAAACTTGATATTTACCGATATCAACTTCAGCGAGACCATTTACCGATGGCTGCTGCAATTGGGGATCTGATATTTACCGATATCGAAGAAAACGGGGCCATTTACCGATGCCGGATAAAACTGGGCATTCAATATTTACTGATATCGAAGCATACAGGGCCATTCACCGATGGCGTCTCCACTTGGGGAGGAACAAAATCTTTGTGGTGTAATCAGACAAGACGTTTACCGACGACTTCTGGGGGATCTTGATTTTATCAACAAGGAAACAAAGCATGACCAGACATTTACCGATGACTGGGATGAGACTCGACGTTTACCGACATCAAAAGATGATGTTTACCGACATTAAAACAAACGACCAGACATTTACCGATGACTGGGGATGAGAAATTTATTGGGAAGAGAAAAACAAATATTCGCATCCGGAAACCAGACAGGACATTTACCGATGACTCTACTGGGGATCTAGTTGGGGATTATCAGACATTTACCGATGACTGCAGAAAAGACTCGATGTTTACCGACATCGAAAGATGATGTTTACCGACATCAAAAAATGACCAGACATTTACCGATGACTGGGGTGAGACTCGATGTTTACCGACATCAAAACAATGATGACCAGACATTTACTGATGACTGGAGTGAGACCCGATGTTTACAGACATCAAAACAATGATGACCAGACATTTACTGATGACTGGAGTGAGACCCGATGTTTACAGACACCGAAACAATGGTGTTTACCGACACCAAAAATGATGACCAGACATTTACCGATGACTGGGGAGAATACCCGATGTTTACAGACACCGAAACAATGGTGTTTACCGACACCAAACAAAGAAACATACGCGGGTGCTGGCATGACACTTACCGGTATCTTAGATATGTCAAGGCAAGGTTGACCACTTGCTGGGGGTCTCACTGGGGAGAAACAAACTTTCTGTCGCCAACGGGTGAGGTAATAAACCTCTGTGGGGAATATCAATCCTGAGTGCTGTCAGGAGCCACTGTAGCAGGCGTGTTGCACCGATGTTGAACAAAATGATCCGCCTCTGCCGGGGATATTGTCTGATTGGGTTAACACATGAATGCATATGTTTGAATTTTTCTATGGCGTAATGCTCCATATTGAATGGGAATGCTACGCAGTCTGAGGATGCAATGATTACTAACATGCAACAATGCAAAAATGATGAAAAACTCCGACTGGGGAGCCAAAACTGATCGGGTACTCCAACTCTGCAGGGAGACTCTGCAGGGAGAGCAACGACTTCTCACTCATGTTGGAGAATAGCAACTGCTGCCGGGGAAAGGTAAACTCCGCTGGGGATATCCTTCATAGGACCTAATCCACTCGGGGACTCCGCTTGAGGGAACAACCAATATAACGCTGGGGACGAACCAAAACGACTGCGCTGAGGAGTAAACAAAACCACTCGCTGGGGAGTAATAAGACGACTTGCTAGGGACAACCTGGTGACTTCACTGGAGGAAAGCCAACCAATCCACAAATAGGAAAAAACTTTGCTTTGGGAAATAAGAGCTATTCCGCTGGGGACGACCCATCCAGTCCACAGATAGGATAACTGTTGGAGATAAATTTCAATGAACCTGCCTCACTCGGGGAGGAAATCGGCAAATACAGGCCTGCTGGGGATAGGCGATCCTTAGATCTGTTGGGGAATAGAAGGCACTATCCACGGACGTCTCCGCAGGGGAACATAGCTCTGATAGCTTCCAAACTTGCTTGGGGAAAATATCTGCTGAGGAAACGTCCTCACAGATGCCAATCCTGAAAAACAGCACAACAAAATGCCCCCAGGGGATACATGGACAAGATACGCTCAAGTGTCCTCAACATTCAAAATAATTTTCAAATGTTTTGTCTTTTTGCACGTTATTGTGTAGCCTTCATGTTCTTATATGCAATGCTTATCAAAAATTCGGACATTTTTGCAAACAAAACAGTAAAAATAAAAACAAAAGAGCCATTTATCTGAATAACGACTTTTATTGATTGAAAATGCGCCTGAAAAGGCAAATACATTGGGAGGCAATTCCTAGAAAGAGGTAATTGCGCACAAAAGGAAAGATCTATCCTAATGGCAATGTGAACACGGCATCCACTATTTCCCAATTCTGTTATAACTCACAGATCATCAGTTTTCCTCCCAACTCCTTGCTTTCTGAGAAGAATGACTGGACGGATCACATCTTTCGAGATGGCAGACGATAAAGCTCGATGAAGTACAGACAACTCAGACTGTAATCTTCGCTTTAATCCCTCTTTTGGCTGGATCGCCCTTTCGGGTTTTCAATCCACCGGGATACCCATTTTTGCCTAAGCCGCCCTTGCGGGTTTTCGACTTACCGGGTGTACAAATTCTTTTCATTTTATCCCTAATTTTTGCCCGAACCTTTCCTTTCTGTTTTTTGGTTCGCCGGGATGCCCATTTTTGCCTGGACTCTTTTATTCTTTTTGTCCAGCGGGTCAATTTATGCGAAGTATTTTTTGACTACATCTGAGTTAACAGGAGACGGAAAGTCTTCACCATCCATAGTTGTAAGCATCAAGGCTCCACCGGAGAATACCTTTTTCACAACATATGGACCTTCATAATTAGGAGTCCACTTGCCCCTATTATCTGCACCGGGAGGGAGGATCCTCTTCAAAACTAGATCACCGATCTGATAGCTTCGAGGACGCACTTTCTGATCAAAGACTCGCTTCATCCTTCGCTGATACAACTGTCCATGGCATACAGCTGCTAGCCGTCTCTCTTCGATAAGGCTCAACTCGTTAAACCTTGTTCGAATCCACTCGGCTTCGTCCAGCTTGACATCCAATAAAACTCTCAGAGAAGGAATCTCCACTTCAACAGGTAGGACAACTTCCATACCATACACAAGGGAGTAAGGGGTTGCCCCGGTCGACGTACGTACTGAGGTACGGTACCCATGCAAAGCGAAAGGCAGCATCTCATGCCAATCCTTGTACGTAACGACCATCTTCTGCACAATCTTCTTGATATTCTTGTTCGCCGCTTCTACAGCACCATTCATCTTCGGTCTGTAAGGAGAAGAATTGTGATGTTCAATCTTGAAATCTTTACAAAGCTCTTTCATCATCTTGTTATTGAGATTCGAACCATTGTCAGTGATGATTCTCTCAGGAACTCCATAACGACATATGATTTCTTTCTTGATGAACCGGGTAACCACTTGTTTGGTAACGTTAGCATAGGAAGCTGCTTCCACCCATTTGGTGAAATAGTCAATCGCAACCAAGATGAAGCGATGTCCATTCGAAGCAGTGGGCTCAATCTTCCCAATCATATCAATGCCCCACATGGCAAACGGCCAAGGCGAATTCATGACATTCAGAGGGCTTGGTGGTACATGCACCTTATCAGCATAAATTTGACACTTATGACACTTCCGAGCATACTTGAAACAATCGGATTCCATAGTCATCCAGTAATAACCCGCTCTCAACAATTTCTTAGCCATTGCATGTCCGCCGGCATGAGTACCGAAGGAACCTTCATGAACTTCCTGCATTAACATGTCCGCCTCGGGTCTGTCCACGCATCTGAGCAAGACCATGTCAAAGTTTCTCTTATACAGCACATCATCCTGATTCAAATAGAAGCTTCCAGCTAGCCTTCTCAGGGTTTTCTTGTTATTCTTCGACGCACCTTCAGGATACTCCTGAGTCTTGAGGAAGTTCTTGATGTCATAATACCACGGCTTCTCATCAATCACAACAGACTCGACTGCAAACACATACGCAGGCCTCTCGAGTCGATTTACCACAACATGTGGCACATGATTCCACCAATGAACTTTGATCATAGATGACAAAGTAGCCAAGGCATCAGCCATTTGATTCTCATCCCGGGGGACATGATACAACTTCACCTTCTTGAAGAACGTCAGTATTCTTCTGGTGTAATCTCTATAGGGAATCAAATGCGGCTGATGCGTATTCCAATCTCTATTGACTTGATTGACCACTAGAGCTGAATCTCCAAATATATCAAGAAATTTGATCCTCAGATCAATGGCTTCTTCTATCCCCATGATACAAGCCTCATACTCAGCTTCGTTGTTGGTGACGTCAAACGTCAATCTGGCAGAAAAAGGTATATGAGCACCTTTGGGATTAATCAATACTGCCCCAACACCGTTACCGTTCATATTCACAGCCCCATCAAACATCAGTGTCCACTTGTCATCAGGATCCGGTCCTTCCTCGACAAGAGGCTCTTCACAATCTTTCATCTTCAGATACATGATGTCTTCATCAGGGAATTCAAACATCATAGGCTGATAATCTTCAATCGGTTGCTCGGCGAGGTAGTCTGACAGAACACTACCTTTGATGGCCTTTTGTGACGTGTACTGAATATCATATTCTGTTAGAATCATCTGCCAACGAGCAACGCGCCCGGTGAGAGCCGGTTTCTCAAAGATGTACTTCACTGGATCCATCTTAGAAATCAATAAGGTAGTATGGTTCAACATATACTGCCTCAGTCGGCGAGAAGCCCAGGACAAAGCACAACAAGTTTTCTCGAGCAGTGAATATCTTGTTTCACAGTCGGTAAACTTTTTGCTAAGGTAGTATATGGCATGCTCTTTTCGACCAGACTCGTCATGCTGTCCCAATACACACCCCATCGAGTTCTCAGTCACTGACAGGTACATTATCAGAGGTCTCCCTGGAACTGGAGGTATAAGGATTGGAGGTTTCTGTAAATACTCTTTAATCTTGTCAAAAGCCTTCTGACAATCATCATTCCACTTGATCGCCCGATTCTTTCTGAGCAGTTTGAAAATTGGTTCACATGTGGCAGTTAGGTGAGATATGAACCTTGCAATGTAGTTCAACCTCCCTAAAAACCCACGGACTTGCTTCTCCGTTTTCGGTTCAGGCATCTCTTGAATAGCTTTGACTTTTGCTGGATCAACCTCAATCCCTTTCTCACTGACAATGAAGCCTAAAAGCTTCCCTGATCTCACCCCAAACGTACACTTGTTCGGATTCAACCTCAGCTTGAACTTTCTCAACCGGTCAAACAGCTTCTGCAAATTAACCAGGTGCTCCTCTTCTGTCTGCGACTTCGCAATCATATCATCTACGTACACTTCAATTTCTTTGTGCATCATGTCATGAAAAAGAGTCGTCATTGCCCTCTGAGAGGTAGCACCAGCATTCTTTAGTCCAAATGGCATCACCTTATAGCAGAACGTGCCCCAAGGTGTAATGAATGTCGTCTTTTCCATGTCCTCTGGCGCCATCTTGATCTGATTATATCCAGAGAAACCATCCATGAAAGAGAATACCGAGGATTGAGCCGTATTATCAACCAATACATCAATGTGAGGTAATGGGAAATCATCTTTCGGACTCGCTCTATTCAAATCCCGGTAATCAACACACATTCTGACTTTGCCATCTTTCTTCGGCACAGGAACGATGTTGGCCACCCATGGGGGATAACTCGTAACAGCCAAAAAACCTGCATCCCACTGCTTCTGAACCTCTTCCTTGATCTTAGTTGCCATATCAGGACTCGTTCTACGAAGCTTCTGCTTGACCGAAGGACATCCTTCTCTAAGAGGTAATCGATGCACCACAATGTCTGTATCCAACCCAGGCATATCTTGATATGACCAGGCGAATATCTCCACATATTCTCTCAGCATCTCAATCAGCCTCCTCTTGACAGAGTCCTCTAAAGCAGCCCCAATCTTGATTTCTCTTTTGGCGTCCTCAGTACCCAAATTAACAACCTCCAACTCCTCCTGATGAGGTTGGATGACCCTTTCCTCCTGCTTCAGCAATCTGACCAATTCTGCAGGGAGTTCACAGTCTTCCTCACTCTCCTCTTCAGCTTGGTAGATGGGATTGTCGAAATCATACTGAGCCATAACAGAACTGTTCATAGTGAACGCCATAAGATCGCTTCTGCATGTTTAATGCTTTGTTTTAGAAAAAGAGTTCAATAAAGTCACAAAAAACAAAAACATTGCCATTTTTATTGTTTTTTTGAAAAAAGATGAAAACAAAAAAAATAGAAAGACAGGGATCACAAAGTTTGATTGCAAAAAATGTCCTTCATTAATGATAATCATTAAAACATGATGAGGCCCTACAATGAATCACTACGCCTTGGGCAGATCGTAGGATTTTCATGCAAAATGAAAAAAACAACAGAAAATTACTCTGTCAGAAGAGTAACTTGAACCACTTCTTCAGCCGTCCAGTTGTTGATAGACTCCCCTGGTGCACACGAGCGAACCCAGTTGTCCAAATCACAATCACTGTCACAGTCTTCACTACCGGTCGCAGAGACGTCGCCATGATTCATCAGCCCAGCCCTGGTAAAGGTACTCGGACCCGCTTGACCATTCTGCTCTGCTTGGAGAGGCTCGTAACCAACGCCAAATTTGTCTTCTTTGACAGGCAAATCCACCATCTTGCCCCAGCCTTCAGCTTTGCCAGAATCAACAACCTCCTTAGCCTGCTTGTAAGAAGTAATTGAAGCACCTGGCTTCCTCTGCTCAGCGTACGCCACTTTCTCAAAAGCCACAGTCTCAAACGCCTGGCATAAGGTTTCGTGGATCTCGCCATCCACCTCAACATATTTGAACGAGGATAGATGACTCACCAGAATCTCTTCTTCACCGCACACGGTCACAATCTGATCGTTCCAGACATACTTGAGCTTTTGATGGAGAGTCGACGAGACTGCCCCTGCTGCATGAATCCATGGACGCCCCAATAAACAACTATAGGCGGGCTGGATGTCCATAACATAGAAGATGATATCGAATACCTCAGGACCTATCTTCACAGGCAAGGTAACTTCCCCACACACAGAACGTTTGGATCCGTCGAAAGCACGAACGATCAGGTCACTGGGAGTAAGCACAAACCCTTCCACATCAATCTTCTTCAGAATCTGCTTAGGCAGCACATTCAGCGACGACCCGGTGTCTACCAATACGTGAGACAACACTGCCCCCTTGCACTCCATGGTGATGTGCAAGGCTTTGTTATGGTTCCGCCCTTCAGGAGGTAAGTCCAGGTTGGTGAATCCAACACCATGCCTGGTGCTCACATTGGCCATCACACCCTCCAGTTGATTGACAGAAATCTCCTGAGGCACGTAAGCCAGATTTAACATCTTCAGCAAGGCATTACGGTGTGCCTCAGAGCACAACAACAGTGAAAGTATAGAAATCTTGGACGGAGTTTGATTCAACTGATCTACAATCTTGTAGTCACTCTTCTTGATTATCTTCATAAACTCCTCCACGTCTTTCTCAAATGAGCCCTCGGGCGCTTCCTTCTGGACAGGCTCTTCCTCAACCACAGCTTGCTTGCCCTTTGCTTTGGCGAGAGCCTCAGCATTATTGTCCCTCAAAGGCTGCGGTGCGAACAGACGACCGCTTCTGGTAAAACCTCCTGGACCCCCTACATTATCCACAGCCGGACCAACAGTTGCAGGAACTCTATTCGATAAACCAATTGTCACTGGCGCTTGATTCACTGGTCTCGTCTGACTTTCAGCCCTTCTGTAACTGCGGTAAGCATTATCATACTTCCACGGCACGGCTCTACTATTCTCAACAGCCCTTCTTCCAGACGCAACGATAGTAGTCGGAGCACTGATGGTTACAGGCACGGAAATGGTAACTGGGGTACCATTCGTTGCAGGTGCACTAACGACCCTTTGTCCACGTCTTTCAGTTGGTTTAAAGTAAATGGTGATAGTTGACACTGTCCCACGATCTTTTACAGCCTTACTGAATTGCAAACAACCCTCATCCATCATACCCTGGATACCGGCCCTTAACTGGTCGCAACCATTCTCAGATTCTGCACAGCCCAAACAATCCTCATCACAGCCCGAGTAGACACCCCCATTCAGCAGACGGCCCTTCACAACTAGCAGAGAAGTCTGAACATCATCAACATTAACAACCAGATCTTCAGCTTCTTTCCCTTCAATATTGTTCACTCTATGCCCACCATGCTGAGGCATAGGGTTGTTTACGACGTTAGGCACTGGAGCGAAGTTGATCGCCTTGGCATCGATCAAATCTTGGACCTTGTGCTGGAGAGCCCGACACTTCTCAGTATGATGCCCTGGTGCCCCAGAGTGAAAGTCACAACGGACGTTGGCGTCGTACCCAGGAGGCAATACTGTAGGCGGAGCCATTGTACGCAACTCAACCAACCCCAACCTGAGTAGTTCGGGCAGCAGTTCGGCGTACGACATGGGTAGCGAATCAAAACGTCGATCAGGCATCCTTTGTCTGGGCTGATACGGACGTTGCTGTTGTTGTTGTTGCGGTTGTTGAACTCTTTGTTGTTGTTGTTGACGAGGTTGAGGTGCCGGAATGGTCACTGCAGCAACCTGACAGCGTTGACTTCTGCTCTGATCTCTGCGGTATTGAACAGCATTAGTTTCACCCTCTCTTCGACGAGGTGCCCCAGCAAACGGCTTCTTAGAAGAAGAGGAACCAGCATCTTGGATCTTCCCAGTTTTAATCAAGCTCTCAGTCCTCTCTCCATAAATGACAACATCAGAAAAACTACCGAATGGGCAGCTCCCCATCCGGTCCATAAACACACCCTGAAGAGTGCCGATAAACATATCTGTCAACTCCCTCTCCAGCATAGGGGGTTGAACTCTAGCAGCCAGTTCACGCCACCTCTGGGCGTACTCCTTGAAGCTCTCTCCGGATTTCTGACATAGACTCTGCAGCTGAGTCCGGCTAGGCGCCATGTCCATGTTATGTTTATATTGCCTCAAGAAAGCCTCACCCAGATCCCTCCAGCATCGGATCGAATCTCTCTTTAATTCCATGTACCAGTCCAAAGAAGCCCCAGATAGACTATCTTGGAAAAAATACATCCACATCTTTTCATCATCTGTATACGCAGAGATTTTTCGATAATAAGCCTGCACATGGGTGCGAGGGCAAGAAGTACCGTTGTATTTATCGAAGGACGGTGCTTTGAACTTGTAAGGGATTCTCAAACCTTCCACCAACCCCATATTGGTAACATCAAAACCGAGAGAATTCTGACATTCCATAGCTCTAATTTTCTCGGGAAGGGCATCAACTTTACGATCCCTCTCATCAACCCTTCCCAGAACGTCTTCGTCTTCACTGAGCAGAGTGAACATATCCTCTTGTCTGTCAACAATCGGAGCAGGATTACGGGCCGGGGCACGGACTGCTCTGGCATTAGCGGCATCTGGAGCAATAGGTTGACCGTTGATTCGAATACCCCCCAACTCATCACCTACAGCATAGTTGTTGATGGGTACAGCAGCAGCAACATTATTATCATTGACCGGGCCTCCCTCTGGCGGAGCATGGTTGACCGGTGGAATTGCAGCCTCTTGTCTCTGAACCATGGCTCGAAGTTCTTCTTGACCTTGTGCAACCCCTTGCATCATATTCATGAACTGGGCCATGTTAGCCTTCATCTCAGCCAACTCAGCTTGAACTTGATCCATACCTCTCTGTTGATTCAGTCTTGTTGAGTAGCGGTGCGGACGTTGATCAGCTATTCTGCCTGAACAGGAACCAAGAGTGAGAAGTCACGACCAAGAACACCTGTTATGCAAAATGATATGAGAATGGTGCTAATGATGTGTATGATGCACATGATATGTTCATTCCTCAGGCATTCAAAGAGCCTGAGTCATCCTCAAAAGATGGCAACCTGCAGCAAGAACAACATAGAAGCACAGAAACAACATACACAAGAGTGATGAGTACAAGGTGAAACCAACAACCTCATCTATATGAGTAACAGGATCATACAACAAAGTCGACAAAGAAAATCCAAACAACCAGAGTACAACAAATGAATCCCATCCAACAAGCCTGGAGGTGATTCTCAACATACATATCAAAGATACAAGCTAAGACAAACGGCCTCCCGGAATGAGAGTCTTCAAGTACTGACACTGGTCTATCAACAGGTCACATTCTGAACATTCTGGCAAAAGAGTGATCTTCTCCTTCAGTTGTCGTCTAAGCTCTACCACTTCTCCTCCAAGGTGGTTCTCTGATGCCTGTCTCAAGTCTACTTCCTTCTTCAACTGGATGTCTTTATCTCTGAGTTGCTTCTCCAAGTCTCTGATCTTCTTCTGATAGCTGGCCTCAACCCTCTGCAACCTCAAGCACTCCCGGTGTTCTGCATCTAACATGCTCTCCATCTCCTCGTAGGATCTCTTCTTGCTTCTCAGTCTGCTAGCATCTTCTTCTCGCACTCCTCTGAGTAGATGAGCCAAGTTCAAACTATCAGCTTTGGCTTTGTACAGCTCCATCTTGGTATCTTGCTCCTTCCCTCTCAAACGGCGATTCTCCATCAGGGCTTGCTTGTAGTGCTCCGCAGGCACACTCTCAGCAAGGATCAAAGGTGGTTGCTCCTGCAACGGCTCCATCCTATCGTAGGGTAACAACAAAGTTTCTACTCTCTCCTTGACCCAATCAGTGTAATCGGGCATAGCAACGACAAACTTCTTCCCTAAGACAGATCCATCCTTCATACCAATAGACTTCCAAGCTCTTCCTATCTGCTCCAATCTATCCGGGTCACTCTGCTTCTCAAAATACACACTTTCAGCTATCTCAGCCTCAAGTGGTCTTCCCTTCATCACAAACCCCAACTGGCGAAGAGAAAGAACCGGGTTGTAATTGATGCAACCCCTAGTCCCTATGAGTGGCACATTACGGAATCCTCCACAGCTCATAACGACGTTACGCACATCCATCCGGTAAGATTGCCATCTGATATCATAGGAAGTAAGAGACATAACCCTCTGAGTCCACTTATGCGTGCTCTGAGCATCCACAAAAGGTCCACTGACTGGCAGGAGAGACAAGAACCATCTGAGCAAAAGCGGGAGACAACACCTGATAGCCCCACCCTTACCATGCCTACTGTGAATAGCATAGTAAGTGTCAGCTAACAGAGTAGGAACTGGATTTCCTCCAATGAAAATACTGACTGCAGCATAGTCAACAAAATTGGGCATACTCGGAAACAGGACGATCCCATAGATCATGACGGCCAACTGAGCATGAAAGGCTTCCCAACTTCCCTTCTCTGCTTCTTCTCTAGCTACCCTCAACAGAAACTTCAAAGGCAATCCTACAACATCCCCACTGGACTTCCAACCATCACCGACTTCCTTGATACCCAAATGGAGAGCTCTGGCAACAACTCTGAAATCAACCTCCTTGGGCACATCCAAGAAAGGAACTTGATACCGGACCGGGACACTCAGCAGAATGGAGTACTCCTCAAGAGTAGGCGCCAACTGATAATCTTGAAAGGTGAAACAATGAAGCTCTGGGTCGTAGAACTGTAGAAGAGTCTGCAACGGCACCGGATCGACTACCATCTTCAACAGTGTCAGAATATCTCCATACTGGTCGACAAACCCCTTCTGGTTACCACTGGTCATAAGGTTGCTCAACCCAATCAGAGACGTCAAAGGTTCACGGTGAAAGCTGTAGGAACAAGTCTTCCGCTTCAACCCTGGGACTGTTGCCATCTCTATCAGTGAACAAGCTCTGGAATGTACCTGAGAAATGATATGCATGCAGGGATTAGTTTTTTTTTCTTTTCTTTTTCCCCCCTTTTTTTCTTCTTTTTTTTTATTGCGTATTTTTTTTGAAAATAAATATGCTATGATGCAAATGATGCAGACACGACTGGTTGGCTGTGTCTCTCGGAACACAGGATCAAAGCTTCGGCTTGAACTCGGAACCACAAATTCATCTGAAACCCAAAGTCATCTGAGACCCCAAACTTCTGAACCAATAGTCACCAACAGGATCACAAGTCACCAACAAGTCACCAACTGTACCTGTAATAATGATCATTCCCTCCCCACTCACGGGTGTCATCTAGGCCAGGGTAAGGTCGAGAGAAACGCAGCATAAATAACCTTTCGCAGAACATCATCATATACACACCCGAAGTATGTAACGATAATATCCCACCAGGGTCTGAACTGCTCGTGATATCAATGTTCTGCTAAGTGGCGCAATACCACCCGCTTCCCATGAATCACTCTATTCCTAAGTATCCTAGATTTTACTCATGGCCTGGGTATTGGGCCTTTTACCTCATGTAACTCCCACCCCAACAGAGAGAAACAGACAACCAGCCAGGTGAACAGATGAATAAATGCAAACATTAATGCAGACAATAAATGCACACGATAAATGCACATATATACAAATGAATGCAATAAATAACAGCAAAAGCAACCAAACCCTATCCTAGAGAGCGCTAGGAGAGACTCTCCTAGGGAAGATGGACCAGCATAGGTCAACTTCTCTTATATCCCCAGCAGAGTCGCCAGCTGTCGCATTACGCGAGAAACCGGCGGGAAAACAAGAACAACAGAGCCGCCACCGTGCGTTATTTATCCCAAAAGAGGGAAAGGAAACGCTCGAAGTAAACCTGGAAAAGACATGGTCTCGCGACCAAAGAGAATGGGATCGGGAGTCGGTTATGCGAAGGATCCACGCACAATAGGAAGGAAAATGGTTGCTAAACACTGCTCACACACACACACACTGGCTGAAGGAGACACAAGAAAACAGACAAAACTGACTCGGCAGGATATCGCATCCTGGGCCTACTTAGTCTATCAGGCATAGACATCAGAGTCGAAGTAGTTCGGACTAGGGAAACGACACATGCTCGCTAGGATATCGCATCCTATGCATACGTATCTCCTCGGACGAGAGAAAAATCAGAGCATTTGTAGCTCGGCTAACACACACACAAACAAACACTGGCAAAGGCAAACGTGGAGCCTGAATGCCAATCGCTGGACTTACATCAGCATCCGAACCAACAAACCCACACTGGAACCCGAATGCCACTCGATGGACTTACATCAGCTTCCAAGCACACAACAAGGCAAAACAAAGACACAGGCGCCCGGAGAGATCTGCTCATCTCCTGCCTACGTACCTCATCTGGTATGAGGATCAGGGCGACGTAGTTCCCCTACGTAGGGATAAAGGACTAGCCTAACCAGATAACAGAGGGAGACACAACACTAGGGAGACTACGACTCGAGCCTAGATGTTGTCATGCAAATCATCCCTAAGTTAAGGTTTCTAGCTAACTTGCACAGGAAGCAAGCCTATCCTAATCATGACTTGCACAGGAAGCAAGCCACACCTAACTTGCACAGGAAGCAAGTCAAACTAAACCTAACTTGCACAGGAAGCAAGCTAAAGCAAACACACAAGCACAAGTAGCACACACTATATGCAAGCAATGGGCTCAAACAAGGTCAGGTTTTAGTCGAGGGGTCATATCAACCTCAACAAACAAACCACTGGAACTGGGTAGTGTTAGCTCTTAACCTTGCCATTGAGGGGCTAAGGTGAAGCAGATGAAAGGTGAGTGAAGATGAGACTTCACAGCTCTTATCCCTGGCCTGGGAGAGCTTAAGACAAGAATGTGTGGGTTCAGAAGGTGGGAACCCTCCTACACATTTGAAACTGACTTAACTGTACAATTGTACAAGATCTTGGGTTTGTATCTGCAATGCATCAACACAGTGATGTGAGCAAAGCAGATGACACACAGAATAGCAGGGGATAGATTGCTTATCCCTTGGGTTCTGCCAATTGCCTCTTCACTTAGGAGGTCTTTGACTCTGTACGAGGACAAATATAAACAGTCACAAACATTGCCTCTTAAGGAGGACTTCAGACAGGTGCCTGGCCAAGTAACAGGCCAGGTCTTCCAGACTACATGAAGATAGAAAGGTATACCTCAATGCAAATTGCTTATCAAGCAAAGCAAAGCAAAAGTTCACAAGGAACTGAGCAACTAAAAGCACCTGAAATAGTCAAGCAGATGTTAGTATGCAACTTCAAAACAAAGCAAAAGGAAACAAACATCAACAGTTAATCATAAGCAAGTGAATGTGCAAGACACAAGGCTCAAGGCATGTGAGCCAAGCCACCTACAAAACAAACAAGTTAATCAATGATATTCAAGCAAGCTCAATCAAAAAGAGTTGGTCTCATTGGTCATTTGTTGGTCAACCTGAAAACATGAGCTCAAAGGTGAGTAACAGGACCACTAGGGCAAGCCTAGGGTCAAAAGAGAATGAAAAAGTTAAAACAGCAAAGGGCAAGTATCCAAAATCATGTTCAAACAATCAAGAGACAAAACCAATTGGGTTCACATTCATATCAATCATCATCTTCATTTCATAAACAAAAGAAGTCAAGGCATGGCATTTAGAAGCTCATAGAAGTCAACAGCAAGACTTAGCTCAAAAGCAATCTTAAACATTTCCAAAAATCACCAAATAAATCATGGTAAATCACAACCCATAGCATGGTATGCATGTCAAATTTCAGCTCATTTGGACAAGTAGAAGATAGTCAATGAAAATCATAAAGGCAAGGCAATTTTGAACATGCTCAAAGAAGTCAACCAAACATGCATCAACTTGCAAAAATCATAAATCAGGGATGGCATATGAGAAATGAATGGGACTAAAACCATGGCAAAGATTAAGATGTCTAGTAATCACATATCAAATTTCATGTCCATCTAATAAAGTATGAGGATTTCACAAATGAAATGGGAACAAGTGTCACAAAAAGTCAACATAAGACCAAACAGGGGACAAAAATCTCAATCAATTGGAAAATGCCATAAACAAATCCACAAAAAATCACATGTAAACTAGACATACAAGAGTAGGTTCATGCAAAAATTTAGATCAATTGGAGGTCAAGAAGCATGGTATCAAAAATCAACAAGTTGCACATCAATGGTGTGACTCAAATTGTCACACCCTACTTCAAAAATTCACAACTCACAATCCAGATAAGATAAATTCACAAACTCTACATCAAAATAAACATGAATGTGTCTAGTTTGTTCTCAAAAAGTTTCAAGTCCATAGGATAAGTCATGACCATTTCACAAAGGTTTTGGTAAAATGTGTACAATATGGATGCATGTTACAAATCCTAATGCCAAACAAAAACCAACCTTCCAAAAATTCTGGAAAAAATGTGATAAAATAATAGAGGTCATGCTGAGCATTTAGCAAAAATTCCCACAAAATTTGGATCACAAATGAATGATTTATGAATTTTACAAGTTGAGCATATCAAATGAAATAAAAATTGAGAAAATAAATGAATTAAATGGATTTAATAACCGGAAATGGCATTTTTGTAATTCTAGGATTCACTAAATCAAACGCTGCCGTTTTGGGCCATGAAACGGAATGTTGTGATTGGCCATTATGGAGCAACAGTGCCATGCACGTGGGAGACAGAAAAAATTTCTGGGCAAGGCAAAGGGTTTTAGGGTTTATGAAGAACAGCATGAACTTCATCTTTCCCAAATCGAGTCACTCAAATTTTTTTCCAGAAATCTCGATTGGATATACCAAACGACTCAGCAAACAACCAACAACATGAATCCAACAACGATTTTCACTAAAACACAATATAACTCATGAATCGAGCAGAAATACAATTCATCACCAAGCTTCATTTCAACATAACTCAAGAAATAACCAACCATTTTCAAAAGCAAAACCATCATGAAGCTCAGCATGGATAGACCTTTCTAAAGCATGTATTGATTTGATGAAATAAGGAGATCGAAAATTTACCAATTCTGAAGAGCAGCTGAGATTTTGATGTTGTTTGCTTGCAAATGCTCAAAACAGGTGAAGGTCCAAGCTCCACAAGGTGAATGGTGAAGTTGGCTTGGCTTGAAACAACTTGAAACAGCTTCAACCACACTTTGCCATTGATGATGCTTTGGAAAAACAGTCGGGCAAATGAGCTTACAGTTGGTGAAACAATGTTGCAATGAGCTCAAGATGCTGTTTGGATGATGAAACAACAAAGGCAAGGTCGATTTCTCTTGAAGTTTTTTGCAGATTTCTCGAGATGGGGGAAAAATGGATTTTGAGAGCAAGTGATATTTTCTGTGTTTGTGTGGCTGCTAGGGTTTCTTTCAGCAGAAAAATGATGAATATATACTTTGTTTAATGGTACTTAATCAAGGTTCATGATAAAGTGGAATGGAGTTGGTGAAAAGTGTCCTTTTTGCCAATTTTCAAGCAAGTTGGTAATGGGTGTATGTACTGCACGAAAATGGGCCTTGAACATGTCCAAAATATGATTTCTGAACATATTTGATTGGTAGAATTGGTTGGAAGTGGTTAATTTTGAAACTCATTTTTCAACCTCACTTGAAATTAATTCATGCAAGTCCAAAAATGCCATTTTGATTGGTAATGTTTTGGTGAATGATGGTTGCATATTTGGAAAGAGGGGATCAAATGTGACTTGTTGCAAAAAACCCCACCCAAATTGGCCAAATGGTTTGAGAGATATGGCCTTTTGAAGTTCAAAAATTTCTAAAAATGATTTGATCATAACTTGCCAACCATACATGGGAATTGAGTGTTCTTGGACTTTTTGGAAATGGGAGAACAAGATCTTCAACTTTCATGTTGGGCAAAAATTCATTTGAAGCTTGTATCATGATGTAAGTTTGAGGATCAAGACTTTCCATTTTTGGCAAATTCCAAATACAGGTCAACTTTCTATTTCTGGAAATTTCTTGTCTGGCTTCAAATTCTTCCATGATGATGTTTGACATGTTATATGAGGCTTATATGGACATGAATAAGCTCTCTCAAACCAAATCCCACCATCAAAACCATAAAATCAGACACAGTTGACCAAGTTTGACTTTTTAGGGTTTCTGACTGACTGTGCATTGGCTGATGACTTCTGAACATCCAACCCTTGACCAAAACACTTCCAAAGGATCCCCAAGTCATGTGAACCTGTTGGACCAACCCTAGGGCCTTGTTTCAATGAAAATTGCACTTGCTTGCTTGACTGACTGATCTCCTGACCAGTTTGACCTAATCTGTCTGATGATCTTGCACTTGAGGCAGATGGGACAATGCAATGATATGCAGTGGACCATGTTATGCTATGACCTAATATGAGAATGTATGTACAATGATAGGTGCAAATTTGAGGTGCTACACCCCCGTGGAGTCTATCCTTGATATGTTCACTTTAATCAATGACGGATATTATCTTCTTTGGTATTCTACCCGGTAAAAAGGTAGTTGTAATTCCTATTGTGGTTCCTCAGAGAGTTAATCCTTGATATGTTCATCTTAACCGATGACAAATTTTCTTCTCCCCGTGGTCTTCTACCCAGTAACCGGTAGTTGTAAATCCTATTGTTCCCCTTTAGCGGAGTCTATCCTTGATATGTTCATCTTAATCGATGATGGATTTTCTCTTCCTTGGTATTCTATCCAGTAACCGATAGATGTAATCCCTATTTTTTCCCCCATTTTAGAGTCTATCCTTGATATGTTCACTTTAACCGGTGACGGATTTTCTCTTTGGTTGGTCTTCTACCCAGTAACCGGTAGTTGTAAATTCTGCTTTGTCCCCTCGCAGAGTAAATCCTTCATATGTTCATCTTAACCGGTGATGGATTTTTTCTCTTCGACGGTTTTCTATCCAGTTTTCGATAGATGTAATCCCCCTTTTTGTTGTTCAGTTGGTATATCCTTGATATGTTCATCCTAACCGATGACGGGTATCCTCCTTGACATCCCCAAGCAAGTCAATCATTGATATGTTCATCTTAACCGATGACGAATTTTCTTCCCTGTCGAGTTTATCCTTGATACGTTCATCCTAACCGATGATGAATACTCTCTCCCTTGGTCTTCTTCCCAGTAACTGGTAGTTGTAAATCCTATTTTCCGCAGTTTTCCCCAGCAAGGTTATTCTTACCCAGTAACCGGTAATGAATACTTCCTCCTGGTGGTCCCTCAGCGAGTCATCCTTGATATGTTCATCCTAACCGATGACAAATGTTCTCCCTGTCAGATCTTTATTATCTCCTTACCCAGTAACAGGTAGTAGATAATAGATTTCTTCTCTCCCTGTGTTGAAATTTTATTTTTCTCCCTAGTTGTGTTGAGTGCGTTTTCCTTAGTGAAATCGTGTTTCTCCCCTGCACGAGTCGAATATTTCAGTGTTATCCTGACTTATTCCTATCCCCTGCAGATGTTGTTTTCTCGGCTGAGTCTTTCCATTTTATATGGAATCCCTTGAGTCCCCCAGCAGTTTTAAGTCGTAGCCTGGCCTACGCATAACTCCTCTTTTTATCCCCCAGAGTCTCTGTCTCCCTAGTGAGTTTTCCTTATGGAATGCATTGTGCTCCTACGGAATTTCGGTCTCTCTGATTTCTTTTCCTTTGTGGCAATATTTCCCCACAAAGCATTAACTTTTGCATTCATATCATATGCATCATGAGGTCTCTTAGGGACCAAAATTTGTTTCTATATGTTGTTATTTAAGCCCATTCTACTGAGTCGAGCCAAAGATTTTAACCTTCACCTCCTCAGTTAGAATGTCCTTAAATAGGGGCAGCTAAGACCCCAATTTTGACCCTAAGATCCCTCATGCATTCTATAATAAGCATTTGCATTGGAATCATACCTTGGTATCCTTCTTACCCCTCTTCATTGGGTTTGTTTTAGGAGAGATCACCAAGCACTTTGTGATTATATCATACTTGTATATTATCATTTCACTAACCAAAAAACCAAAAATATGTCTTTGTATATATCTAACTCTTTTGTAGGTAGGGCATGATCTCATTGATTCATTGATCACATCTAGGGTTTGAGACCCTCATGAACAAAGAGCACAACCAATAATTGATTCAAGAATGGTTATGAACATCACATATGAGTTCCATTTATTCCTACATGTTATATTGATCAAGTTTTCTTCAAGAGTTTGAAGGTGATTTGCCTTGGAAACCCTAGTTTGACTGGGTATCTTGGGTAACTTCTCCAACAAGCTATCTCACCAATTGACCAAATTTCTCAAGGGGCACTTCAAATTTCATAATATTATGCATATATGATCTACCATGAGCCAAGAAATTCAAGAGAATTGGAAGTTATCAAGTTGGTTGATGGTGGTTAGCCAGATGAATTCATCTGATCAAAACTAGGTCTCCCTAGACCCTATCTCCTACAATTTTCAACATATGAAAATGATTCCAAGATAAAACTTACTCTAAATTACATTATAAACAACTATCATGTTGAAACCTAGAGCTAGTTTTGTTTGGAAAATTATTTTCTATGTTGAAACATTATAGGTCATTTTGTCTAAACCCTAATTTGAAAGTCAACTTCCCAAGGTCATAACTTGCTCATTTTTTATGATATGAAATATTTCCAAGTTTCACAATCAAATTCAATGTGCCTACTTTAACTTTGATGTTTGGAGTGAGAGCTAATTCAACTTCTTTGAACATGTGATATGGGGCTACATTATAGGTCACTTTTGACCTATACCATTGATCAAGTGATTTTTCCAAACTTCAAAAATGCATAACTCTATGATTTAAAAACCAAATGACATGAAATTGGTGACCATTTTAAATGTATTTGAGAGAGCTACAACTTTTATGAAGACACGTTTCTCATTTGAAGCTCCTATAAAAAGTTAAGCAAGATGGAATATTGAGACATATGGCTTGTCACTTAGAAATTTTTTGATATGTCAAATATTTCCAAGCTTCCACCTCAAATATCTCAAAGTTCCAAGCTCTAAATGAAAAAGTATTCAACATCAAACTTGTTCCTCTTGATCTCACCTTTCCAAAGAGCTCAAATTCATTCATTTTGGATGAGAAATGCATAGGCTGCAAATGGCTTAAACAGGTTAATATCATTTGGCATGGATCAATCTTCAAGTGACAATGCACATGTACCTTGCAATCCAATCCATCTTCAAGGCATCTGATCATTCATTTGGACTTTCAAACCATCATTCCATGGGCCTATGCGCGCCCATGCAGCATGACATCATCATTTCACCAAATTCGGAAAGTGGAAAGAGTGTGCAAATATCATTTGACTTCCCTATAAATTGAGGCCCTTATGCTCAGAAATGACACACACCTCATGCCAGCTTTGAATCCCCATTGAAAACCCTTCATTCTAAGAGGATAACCCTGATAAATTCATTTGAATTTGAGCTTGAATCTCCACTGTTTTGGAATTCAATTCTCCAGGAGTCCATTGCTTCTAAACCTTTCCATTCTCTTCCTGCAAGCAAGTGAAGTGAAGCCAAGCACGATTTGGATCAAGATCTACCAAGCTCGGACCTCCATTGAAGGTAATTTGCAGAAATTTTAAACTCTTCGATTCTTCTTGATTCTTGCTCAATTCCATTGATTCTTGTGTTGTCTGAAGTCCTACCAATGTAGGCAAGAAGATTGAGCTGCTTTGAGGCCAAATCGAAGCAACTCAAATCATGAACCTCATTTTTCAATTCCACATATCTCTCAATATATTTGGAATTGGATGAACTCGAGGTGATATTCGTGCTCAGTGATGTTTTCTCTTTAAAATTATGTCCCTGTTTGGAAATTTGGTGATGATTCATGTTAACTAGTTCGGTGAAGCTCACCGGAGAAGACAACCGAAGCTCTGGCTCCGGTGATGATGTGTCTTGAGTTTGAACCGTGTGATCCATGTTCCACGTTTTAATCTTGACCGTGCCTTGTGATTACTCATGTTACAACGTTGTTGACTTGGACACACATGGAACGCGTGTTTTGGATCATCAGATCTGCCACCTCAATTAATGTGGGAGATCTGATGGTCCACGTATTTTTGGATTTTTTGAATTTCATTTTAATTCCATTTTCTTCAATAATTCATAATAAATTTAATATTGATCCAAAAAATATGGGACTTTCACAAAAAAAATTCAAATATTTTTATCTTTCGTATTCTGAATTAAAATTATTTTTTGGATCATTATTAATATTTTTCATGAATTAATTGATTTTTCACTTGTTTTTAATTGTTTAAAAATATTTTTAAGTGTCCAAAAATTATGAATTTTTTTATCCAAGGTCCTTTGACCTTGTTTGACCTATGATAAATCTCATGGCCATTTATTTGGTGTTTTGATGAGATTTTAGGATTTGGACAAAACATATTTGAATTTAATGCATTATTTTAATATTTTTAATTGAATAAATGCCATTTTAATTGTGTTGACCATTTGTATTTGACTTTGTCAAGTTAATATTAATGGATTTAGGGGATTGATGGAATGTACATTCCATCTCCCAAAATGAATGAATAAAATTAATTTGGTAAAAGTCCTCCTTTGACCAATTTGTGGTCTCATTCATCCCTTTACCTCTTCATCTAATTCCCCTTCTTCATCCATTCATTTCCAATTGGTCAATCACATCTCAAAGTCCTAATGCTAGTTGATTGAAAGATTAACATGAGTATGGATGAGATTAGGCCACAGCTTTTGCATATTTTTGTGTGTGGTATGTTTAATGAGCATAGTTCTTAATACTATGTCTCCAACATGCATTAACACCAAAAGTCTATTGCCCGACCTCAAATAGTTGTGACTTTTACATAAGTCCAATTACGATTGCTTAACATAGCGCTAAATTTGTGACACAAAAGGCATAAGCACTCTAGTTAGTGAGATTGTAAGTCTCCCCTCTTCCATGGTATTGTGTGGGAACTTGGCCTTCTTTCCTTCCTTTGGAAGATGTTTTGGTTCAAGGATCCATGCTTGTGGCAATTGGGTTGAGTGTTCTCCAAAGAATGTCTTGAAATCAAAAGCAAAACAAAACTAACTACTAACTTACTAACTATTAACTTTTAACTTCAAGTCTTTACTTTAATGCAATTTACTTTTAGCACTTTATATCATTTGCCATTATACATATCATTCTAATTGTTTATGTTAATGTAATTTTCACTTTGTCCACTTGGACCATATTGTGTGATATTATTTTCTTTCCTTTTTTTTTGGTCTTTGACCATTAATGTACATAATAATAACAAAAACCCTAAAAGGCTTTTGAGTGGACTGTTGGTTTGATCTTGCCTAGTTAGACTTAGAACTTAGGCAACATTCCTTTGTTAATGGACTTGGCCAATGCCAATTTATTGAAGAACCAAGTACTTGCAATTTGAATTCATCTGATACATCATTCTAGATCTCTCCAGATTCATCTGCAACATTGATCATTGTTAAGCTGTTATGTTGAACCTATGACTTGTGGAATTCATCTTCTACATAGGCTATTTTGAAGAAGATCATTGAAGTGGATAAGCTTGGATGAGGCCATCTTTATTTGATGCCTTTGCTCTTCCAGATTGATATAATTGTGCATTTGTGTGTTGCTTAATTTAAAAAGTCCAAGGGAATTCTGGGTTTCTATTGACATACTTGTCTCTTGGATGGCTCCCATTTGGTCAAATCTTTTCAACTTTAAACTTTTAAATTTTGTGTATTGGGTAGTCTCTTCATCTTCTCCCTATTTCTTTAATTTCAAAATCTCTCCCTCAATTTTCAAAATCTTCTTTGTGTGAACTACTTTTGTTCTAAACTTTGACCACTTTTGCAAAAAGATAGAAACTCTGGCCTTATGCCATTGTCTTTTCAAACTTATTTTCTTAAATCAAACTTGTAAATGAACTTAACTATATTTGACTTAAACTTTCAAAAAAAGCCAAAAAGCACTAACTCATTCAAATCATTTTAGGCCTTTGTGCCTTTCAAAATTAAATTTTGTTAAAACTAACACACTTATTTTGAAATTTGTAGCACGAACTACGAGGTTTGGATTCCTCATTTATATGTTGGTACGTAGGCATAAGACCGAAGGTCTTGTCAAACACAAAAATATAATGAACGAATTCTTTTCTCATTCCCCCATTCTATTTGTTTGTAAACATCACTTTGTACAAAATACATATGCACACAAAAAGGGCTCCCTAGGAGTACCTAGGACACTTTGGGTGCTAACACCTTTCCTCTGTGTAACCAACCCCCTTACCCGCGATCTCTGATTTTTATTAGTTTTTATTTGAAGACTTCTTAATATTTGGGTTTTGTTCGTACTTTTTTCCTTTTCCCTTGGAAACAATAAAAGCGCGGTGGCGACTCTTGTTAATTGATGTCTAGCTTGTCAATAGCTTGATGATCATGAATTTCCCGCTACAGTAGGCAACAAGATTGAGTTTCTTTGAGATTAAATCGAAGCAACTCAGATTGTGCACTTCAAATTTCAACTCCTTATATCTTTTAATATACTTGGAGTTAGGATGAATTGAGGCTAGATTCGAGCTTAGTGCCATTTTTTATTTGAAATCATGTCCTTCTTTTTAATTTTGATGATGGTTATGACTGAACTAGTCCGGTGAGGCTCGTCTGAGAAGGAGACCGGAGTTGTAGCTTCGGTGGTGAGTTGGCGTGTTCAGAGCCACATGATCCATTTGAAATGATTTAATCATAAGCGTTGGTTCAAATTACCAAGTTTGTGGCGCGTTGACTAGAGTCCATCGTGGATTGCACGCTTGTGACCACTTGATCTGCCACCTCAATTAATGAGGGAGATCAAGTGGTCCACATTTTTTCTGATTATTTGATTTTCATTATATTTGTTTTATTTTCATTAATTCATATTAATTTTAATATTGATCCAAAAAATATGAGAGTTTCACCAAAAAATTTAAATAATTTCCTCTTTCATTTTCTGAATTAAAATTATTTTTTTGGATCTTTATTAATTTCATGATTTAATTGATTTTGTGAATATTTTTAATTGTTTAAAAATAGTTTTAAATTTCCAAAAATGATGAAATTTTTTCTCCAAGGTCCTTTGACTTTGTTTGACATATGATAATTCTCATGGCCATTTCTTTGGTGTTTTGATGAGGTTTTAGGAATTTGATAAACCATAATTTAATTTAATGCATATTTTAGTTGATTTTAATTATTTAAATGCAAAATTAATTGTGTTGAGCTTCTAATTTTGACTTGTTGAGTTTGACTTGTGTTGTTGGGCCTTGGTCAAGGTTTATTTGACTTTGTTGAGTTAAGATCATTGGATTTAGGGGATTGATGAAATATACATTTCATCTCCCAAAATGAATGAATGATCTTAATTTGGTAAAAGTCCTTGCCCAAAATGACCTATAATGTTTCCTCTTGGCACATGCATTTGCAAGTTGAATTTGAACTTCCTCCAAACATAAAGGTTGATAAAGACACCTAGAATTTGATCATGGAATTTGAATGACTTTCATATCATACAAATTGAGCAAGTTATGGTCCTTGGATATTGACCTCCTAACTAGGCTTCAGACAAAATGACCTATAATCTTTAACCATAAAAACGGCTTTCCAAGCAAAACTAGCTCTTGACTTCAACATGAAAGTTGTTCGGAATGTCATAAGGATTAACTTTAAGCTTGGAATCATTTTCATATGACAAATATTGTAGGAGATAGGGTCTAGGGAACCCCAGTTTTTACCAGTTGTCTTTCTCTAGTCAACCACCATGAACCATCTTGCTAGCTTGACATTATCTTGATATTTGGGACTCATGGAGGATCATATATGCATAAGATGATGTAATATGAAGCATCCTTTGAAATGTTTGATTAATTGATGAGGAAACATGTTGAAGAAGTCACACAAGATACCCATATGAATTAGGGTTTCCAAGGAAAACAAGCTTCAAAGTCTTGATGAATTCTTGATCAAAATGATATGTGAGGATCATGGGGATACATATATGATGTCTAGAGTAAATGTGAACCATCTCTTGATTAGTCTCCTTGCACTAAGGGTCTTAAACCCTAAATATGAGCTTGATGGAGCATGGGTGAACAGACACACTACCTACAAAAGTCATAAACTATACATTGACATATTTTTGGGTATTTTGGTTAGTAAATAATGAAAAACAAAGTATGATACAATCAAATATGGTTGGTGACCTATCCCAATGCAAACCCAATGAATGAGGGGTAGGGAGGATGCCAAGGTGTGATCCTAAAAATAAATGCATATGATGAGATAGCATGAGGGGTCTTAGGGTCAAAATTAGGGTCTTACAGCTGCCCATATTTAAGGACATTCTAACTGAGGATGTGAAGGTTAAAATCTTCGTATCAACTCAGTAGAATGGACTTAAATAACAACATATAGAAACAAATTTTGGTCCCTTAGAGACCTCATGATGTATATGATATGATTGTTAAAAATAATCTTTGTGGGGAAATATTGCCACAAAGGAAAATAATTCGGAGAGACTGAAAGTCCATGGGAGTATAATGCATTCCATAAGGAACATTCACTGGGGAGACAGAGACTCTGGGGGTAAACAGGTTATGCGTAGGCCATGTTACGACTTAAAAACTGTTGAAGACACAAAGGGGAATTCAATGAAAAAAATCAATGGAAGGACTCGGTTGGGGGATAAGGGGAAATTCTGCAAGGGAGCAGGTAGAGCAGAACATATCTGAGATACTCGAACCAAACTCAACTGGGGAAGAAAGATCTTCAACACAGGAGTACCAGAAATATATTTTCTAATACCGGTTATTGGGTAGGAAGATAATGTATTCTGATAGAGGGACATCCATTACCGGTTAGGGTAAACATATCAAGGATGACTCGCTGAGGAAAAATGAGGTGTATTCGTTACCAGTTACTGGGTAAGAACAACCTGTTGGGGAAAATATGAAATAGGATTTACAACTGCGGGCTATTGGGTAGAAGACCAAAGAGAGAATATCCGTCACTGGTTAAAGTGATCATATCAAGGATAGACTCAGAGGAAGAATATTCATCATCGGTTAGGATGAACATTTCAAGGATAGACCTCCGGGGAAAAATATGAATTATATCTATCAGTTACTGGATAGAATACCAAAGAGAGAATATCCATCACCGGTTAGGATGAACATATCAATGATAGACTCAGCAGGGGAAAGCAAGATTTATAACTACGTTTTACTGGGTAGAAAACCACAAAGGGAGAAAATCTGTCATCGACTAGGATGAACATATCAAGGATTAACTCTGAGGGGAGAAGTAGGATTTATATCTACCAGTTACTGGATAGAATACCAAAAAGGGAGAAAATCCGTCATCAGTTAGGATGAACATATCAAAGATTAACTCTCTGGGGAATGAAAATAGGGATTACAACAACCTTTTTACTGGGTAGAAAACCACAAAGGCAGAAGATTTGTCATCGGTTAGGATGAACATATCAAGGATAGACTGCCTGGGGAAACGTGAAGACGAATCCGCTGGGAAAAAATAAAGGAAGTAAATTACATTTACCGGGTATTGGGAAAAAGTAAAGTACTCATAAATCGAGAAGAGAATTACCAGTTACTGGGTAACAGACTCTCAAGGGACCTAAAGTATCTATCTAGGTAAGAACTAGAAAGAAACCGTCAAACAGGGACTCAACCCAATGAGGACATGACTCAAGGGGAGCGGTTCCATCCAAATAATTAACTGGGGAGGAAACTGAAATAATAATCATCCACGAGGAAATAACTCAGTGGGAAAATGAGAAAGGTTAAATTCTTTCTGCTTAAGGGGGATGGCACTCTACAATTGAAGGAGGACATGCACCAATTCTGCATAGGGAAATAATATCACCAAAGCAGGGAATCAGATGTAAGGAACCAAATGCAATAAAATGCACAATGAAATATCTGATGTTGTGTTTTATGCGTGAATATGTATATATATGATTGATGATTATGCTGAAAAAACCATCACAAAGGATACAACTATCGCAGATTTGAATCATCGTTGTAACACTAGGCTAATCTCAACAAGATGGAAGCACCAACTAGAGAAGATGCTAGGGATGAACACAAATAATATGGCTCTGAATATCTTAATCCCGACTGGGGGAAAGAGATAAGATCTTCTAAGGATTAGAGCAGTAAACTCTGTGGGGATTTTTAGGTCAACACCATATCAAATGGGAGACGACCTCACAGGGGACCAAATCAAATACTGCTCAGAATCAACACTTCCATATCTAAAGATGAACTCCGCCAGGGAGTACAAGAGATAAAGCTCTGCTCGGAGGATCTAGGCAAACCGCTGAGGATGTGGGCCTTCAACTTATTTGGGAAAATGATTTGTAGAACAGACTGATCACCAGTTCAACTCTACTGGGTACAAATAATGAACTGCTTTGGGAATTATTAGACCAACTGCTTGGGGAAGACCAACAAGGCTCCGCATTATCAATACTTACCTATTCTCAAACTACTGTTGATATTCCTTACTGAAATCAACTGCTTTTTCAAGTGATTGCTTTTATTATTTTAAAAAAAATGATTTTTATTAATTTATTTCAAAATTATCATCATAAAAATTCAATTTTGTTTTAGCTGAAAAATAAATAAGAGTAGAAACAATTGGATAAAAAGCTCAACTTTATTTAATAGAATGGTAGTCTGTAAATAACAAGACTCCATAGATCTTTACAAAAGCTAAAAAATGGTAATTTACATGGAAAAGGGCTACATTGAATACAATGATCACTACTCTCCCTACCAACTTCAATATCCACTATGCTCTTGTCTTGGGTCGAGAATGACGATTCAGAAATGAATGACTTGCTCAAAAAAATGTCTCTAATGATCAGGACCAACCGAATGCAGTTACTTGCCATAATCCCAAATTTTTGCCTGGATGGGTACTCAATCTATCAGGATGACTTTTCTGTTTTATGTCTCTAACTTTTGTCTGGATCGCCCTTTCGAGTTTTCAGTCCACCGAGACGCTCATTTTTGCCTAAGTCGCCCTTTCGGGTTTTCAACTTAGAGAGTTGTTTTTTTCTTTTTAGGCGAAGTATTTCTTGACTGCATCGGAATTCACAGGATGAGTGAACTCTTCACCATCCATAGTTGTAAGAATCAAAGCACCGCCTAAAAAGGCTCTCTTAGCAACATATGGGCCTTCATAATTAGGAGTCCACTTGCCCCTAGCATCAGGTTTGAAGGATATAATTTTCTTGAGCACAAGGTCACCTTCTCTAAACACACGAGGCCTGACCTTGTTATCAAATTCCTTCTTCATTCTCTGCTTATGTAACTGACCATGACACATGGAAGTCAACCTCTTCTCTTCAATTAAGTTCAACTGGTCATATCTGGTCTGACACCAATCACTCTCAGTCAACTTGGATTCTATCTAGACACGTAATGATGGGATCTCAACCTCTATTGGGAGCACATCTTCCATACCATAAATAAGTGAGAAAGGGGTTGCCCCTGTTGAAGTGCGGATAGATGTACGATACCCATGCAAAGCAAATGAGAGCATTTCATGCCAATCTTTATACGTCATAACCATCTTCTAAATGATTTTCTTGATGTTCTTGTTTGCAGCTTCAACAACCTCATTCATCTTTGGTCTGTAGGGAGAAGAATTATGGTGTGCAATCTTGAAGTCTTTGCAAATAGCTTCCACCATATTGTTATTCAAGTTAGATCCATTATCAGTAATGATCTTACTTGGAACACCATACCAGCATATAATTTGATTCTTGATAAACCTCACAACAACTTGCTTGGTTACATTCACATACGATGCCTCTTCAACCCACTTTGTGAAGTAGGCAATAGCCACCAAAATGAAATGATGTCCGTTTGAAGCTTTGGGCTCAATCATACCATTCATAACAATTCCCCACATGGAGAAGGGCCATGGAGAGGAAATGACATTCAACAGTGTCAGAGGAACATGAATCTTATTTTCATAAACTTGACACTTGTGGCATTTCTTCACAAACTTACAACAGTCAGATTCCATTGTCAGCCAATAGTAACCTGCCCTCAACATCTTTTTAGCCATAACATGTCCATTGGAATGAGTGCCAAAGGAACCTTCATGAACTTCAGTCATCAATAAGTCGGCTTCGTGTCTATCCACACATCTAAGCAAAACCATATAGAAGTTTCTTTTGTAAAGCACATCACCATTTAGGTAGAATTTGCCAGCTAATCATCTCAAAGTCTTCTTATCTTTCAAAGATGCCCCAGGCGGGTAAATATGACTTTGGAGGAAACATTTAATATCAAAATACCATCGCTTTTCATTTTTAACTTCTTCAATGGAGAAAACATGAGCTGGCCTATCAAGATGCATCACAGTCAGATTAGGAACTTCATTCCAGAATTTCACCATGATCATTGAAGCCAACATTGCAAGAGGATTTGCCATCCGGTTTTCATCTCGAGGGATATGATGAAACTCAACCTTTGTAAAGAAAGTTGAAATCCTCCTCGCATAATCTATATATGGTATCAACCCGGGTTGATTCGTCTTCCATTCACCTTTGATTTGATTCACAACCAAAGTCGAATCTCCATAGACGTCGAGATTGATGATGCTGAGATCAATGTCCCCTTCAAGCCCCATAATGCAAGCTTCATACTCATCCATGTTATTTGTACACTTGAAAGTTAATCTATTTATGAATGGAAAGTGAGTGCCTTGAGGAGTAATAATCACTGCCCCAATGCCATTACCATTCTGATTAACAACTCCATCAAATACCATGCCCAATGGGAACCAGGTTCTGGCCCTTCTTCAAGTAATGGTTCATCACAATCTTTCATCTTTAAGAACAAAATCTCTTCGTTAGGAAAATCATACTTCACTGACTGGTAATCTTCAATAGGTTGGTGAGCCAAATGGTCAGCCAAGACGCTACCCTTAATTGCTTTTTGAGATCGGTATTCAATATCATACTCAGATAACAACATCAACCAACGAGCAATCCTCCTAGTTAAAGTAGGCTTCTCAAAGATATATTTGATTGGATCCATTTTAGATATCAACCAAGTAGTATGATTCAACATATACTGGCGCAGACGCTTAGCAGCCCAAGCCAACGCACAACAAGTCTTTTCAAGCATAGAATACCGAGTCTCACAGTCGGTGAATTTCTTACTGAGGTAGTAAATTGCATATTCTTTCTTCCCAGATTCATCTTGCTGACCAAGAACACAACCTATACTCTCATCCAGCACAGTTTGATACATGATCAACGGTCTTCCTTCAACAAGTGGAGACAGAATCAGAGGCTTAAGCAAATACTCTTTGATACTGTCAAAAGCTTGCTGGCAGTCTTCGGTCCAATCGCAAGATTGATCTTTCCGAAGAAGCTTGAAGACAGGCGCACATGTGGCAGTCATATGCAATATAAATCATGAGATATAATTCAAGTGACTGAGAAATCCTCTGACTTGCTTCTCATTTTTGGGTGCAGGCATTTCTTGTATTGCTTTGACCTTGGCAGGATCAATTCAATACCCTTCTCACTGACAATAAAGCCAACAACTTACCAAAACGAACACCAAACATACACTTATTGGGATTCATGCGGTGTTTGTACTTCCTCAAACTCTGGAAAAACTTCAACAAATGCTCAACATGTTCTTCTTCATCACTTGTTTTGGCAATCATATCATCAACATAAACTTCGATGTCTTTATGAATCATATCATGAAAAGAGTGGTCATAGCTATTTGGTACGTTGCACCAGCATTATTTAAACCAAAAGGCATCACTCTATAACAGAATGTTCCCAGGGTGTAATGAATGTGGTCTTCTCCATATCTTCGGGTGCCATCTTGATTTGATTGTAACCAAAAAATCCTTCCATAAATGAAAAGACTTTGAATTTAGATGTATTGTCTACCAACATGTTAATGTGTGGCAGAGGAAAATCATCTTTCGGACTAGCTTTGCTCAGATCCCTATAATCAACACACATGCGGACTTTTCCATGTTTGCTCAGATCCCGAACACGAATATGGTTACGACGACCATTATTCTATTTCTGTAAGGTTTTATCAATATTTCCCTATTCCTTCATTGGAATAAATAAAGTTCGGTGACGACTCTGTTCGAACTAAATTTTTTCGCGATCATCGCGAGGAATCGTATTTTTTGAGATACGACAAATCGCGACTCTGCTGGGGACTATATTTGCTCCAAGTAAGAGAGAGTCAAGCCTAATTTAGTTCAAATTGCTATGAATGTTAAAATATTGTTTTCTTCTTTATTGCTTCTTTATATCTTGTTGTATTACTTATGCTATGTGATTTATTCTACTATTATATTGGGTGATCTATGGTGCTTGATACATGTTGCGAGATAAGCTCCGTACCCGAGCTTTGAGAAGAACTTAGAACCTGGACTTGTGTAGTATTGAACAGAGGGGTATACACCTCGTTGGGATAATACAAAGATTCCACCTAGAGTAGATTTGGTCGGAATTTCCATCATAATATGGCTAGCTCATCATTCTGTGGAAACTTTGAACACGATCCGTGACTCTAGGAACCTCGCCTTAAATCGAAGTCCGTCTTTATGATTGGCTATTGTGTAGTATTGAACCGAGGGGCATACACCCTGTTCGAACAATACGAAGATCCCACTTAGAGTAGATTGATTCAGAACTTCCATCTCGATGTGGCTAGCCCATTATTATGATAGAATACTGGACACAATGCATGACTCTAAGTTCTTGTCTTGAAAATGGACAACCTTAAGATCCATCCTTTGTGTATGGGGTAAAGGACATAGAACCATCATATAGGGTGTACCATGTGATATATATGAAACCTGGATCCCTGTCATTGGATAAACATCATATTACATTCATTATGAGCATAACAAAATCATTTACACACTTTATTTTTAGGGAATTTCAAAATTTTCAGTTGGTTAAGCATTCAAGAGTAGATGGAGCCAAGAAAGAGAAAAACATTCCAAATCAAAGCCAAAGTACCATGTGTGAAAGAGTTCATTGCATTCAGAGATGGGTTGACTAATATCCGTCAAGACGCGTTCACACTCAAATATTGGAAGATTCTACAATTGTTATCTGTACCAGTACAAAAGGATGCCATTACCGCACTAGCCCAATTTTATGATCCACCACTTAGAAGTTTCCTCTTTAGAGATTTTTAGTTGGATCCAACTTTGGAGGAATTCGGAAAAATATTGGACTCTCTTAAACAGAAGAAAGGACCTTATAGGGGACTGGGTCAAATCCCAAAACCCAAGGAGCTGGCTGAAGTATTGGATATCCCAGTCGAAAATCTAACTCCTAACATCAAAAGTTGGGGAAAGGTAGAAGGAATTCCTCAAGAATACTTAGAGAAGACTACTCAAATCTTTGCCAAAGCCCAGAAGTGGGAAGCCTATGATACTATTATGGTGTTACTCATTTTTGGATTGGTATTATTTCCTAACATGGAGAAACTGGTGGATGTAGCATCTATTAGTGTGTTTTGGGCCGGTAAGGTTAAGAATGAAGATCCAGTACCCGCACTTATGGCATATGTTTATCACACCTTGCACTTACTCTTCGAAAAGAAGGGGTCATTGATGTTGTGTTACATACCGCTCCTTTACCAATGGTTTGTCTCTCATGTATTCAAAGACGCTGATATGGTTGAGAGGATGGATGGATATGAGTGGTCTCAAAAGCTGGTAGGACCCACAGAAAATTCCATTATTTGGTACCCTCATGCTTTGAACTCAGAAGATGCAATTACTAGTTGCGGAGACTTTCCGAATGTACCATTAATAGGGTCAAAGGGTTGCATTAACTATAATCCAGTTCTAGCAGTGAGGCAATTGGGTTATCCTATCACATACAAGCCAGATGACCAGTTGATAGAAGGTTTTGTGTTTCACGATATGGAAGACCCCGTTATGCTGAGAAGGGTTGTCTGAGCTTGGGAAAAAGCTCGTTTCTAGGGACAAGACAAAGGAAAATGTGTTATAGGAGATAGAGAACCCTATTACCAGTGGGTCATAAAGAGAAGTCAAAAGGTCAAGTTGTCATTCATCCTTGATCCTCCTACTCAACCTCCGCCACCAGAACTTATCCCTGTTTCCATTAAGGAGGTGGAAGCATTGAAGCCTACTATAGCGAGACTCGGGCGAGAAAATGAAGAGTTACATATCAGCCTCCAGCAAGTTTCAAATGAAAGAAATGAGATAAAGTGGGAACTAGAGATGAAAAAGGCTCAGCTAGAAGCAACTGAGGAAAAGGTCTATAAAGAAGAGCACAAGATAAAGAAGGTGAAAGTGGGCATAGAACAAGCTGACCTCTTCTTAGAAACTATCAAAGAACAGTTGAAACAAGTTGAGAAAGAATGCCAAAAGAATAAGCGATGGTGGTTGAAGCTAGCGTAAATATACCCGAATGTATCGCACGCTCGAACATACAACAGAGTCGCCATCAAACTTTATTTATCCCCTAAGGGAAGGGAAAACATCGATGAAACCCGGGGGAAAGAGATATGCTGGGTAAGGAAGTCGGTTATGCAAGGGGAAGGTATTAGCACCCCAAACATCCATGGTACTCCATGGGAATCGTTTTGATTGTTCTCGCTCGAATAAGTGTGATAACTAAAGATTACTCGCAAAAGAAGGGGAAGGAAAGGAAGAGAAATAGATAAAGTGCTCGGTGAGGATTATGGCCCTCATGCCTACGTATCCTCATAGTGCAATGAGGAATTCAGAGCTTCGTAGTTCAAGGAACTAGAGGCAAGAGGTGGAAAGGAAGTTTGATAGAAGGTATGATCTGAACCAAAGAATTGTGTGATTTGAACTCCAACAAGGGGTGAAAATGTGAACCCAAGAGTAAAACTAGTGTGAACCAACAAGTGAGGGTGTATAGTGTAGCACCTCAAATTTGCACCTATCATTGTACATACATTCTCATATTAGGTCATAACATAACATGGTCCACTGCATAGCATTGCATTGTCCCTTTTGCCTCAAGTGCAAGATCATCAGGAGAATTAGGTCAAACTGGTCAGGAGGTCAGTCAATCAAGCAAGCAAGTACAATTTTCATTGAGCCAAGGCCCTAGGGTTGGTCCAACATGTTCACATGACCTAGGGGTCCTTTGGAAGTGTTTTGGTCAAGGATTGGATGTTCAGAAGTCATCAGTCAATGCACAGTTTGCCAGAAACCCTAAAAAGTCAAACTTGGTCAACTGGGCCTGATTTTATGGTTTTGATGGTGGGATTTGGTTTGAGAGGGCTCATTCATGTCCATATAGGCCTCATATAACATGTCAAACACCATCATGGAAGAATTTGGAGCCAGACAAGAAATTTCCAAAAATAGAAACTTGACCTGTAACTGAAACTTGCCAAAAATGGAAACTTCTTGAGCCTAAACTTACATCATGATCCAAGCTTCAACTGAATTTTTGCCTAACATGAAAGTTGAAGATATTGTTCTCCCATTTCCAAAAAGTCCAAGAACTCTCAATTCCCATGTATGGTTGGCAAGATATGATCAATTCATTTTCAAAAATTCTTGAACTTCAAAAGGCCATATCTCTCAAACCATTTGGCCAAATTTGGTGGGGTTTTTTCCAACAAGTCACATTTGACCTCCTCTTTCCAAAAATGTAACCATCATGCACCAAAACCTCATAGATCAAAATGACCTTTTTTCACTTACATGAATTAATTTTCAAGAAAGGTGAAAAAGTGAACTTTTGATTTAATCATTTCTAACCACTTTGGCCTTGCAAATATGTTCTGAAATGTTGGTTAAGACTTGTTGCAAGCCCAATTTTCGTGCTCTTGCCATTACACCTCACCATGTGGACAAAAGTGGCCAATTAGCAATTTTGATTTTAAAACAAAATGTGATTAGCACCTTGCTTATGCAACCTTAAACAGACATACATAAGCACATTTTCTGCCAATTGGAAACCCTAGCAGCCTCCTAACATCAGAGAAAAACCACTCTTCTCTAAAATCACATTTTTGGCATTTGGAATTTTCTTGAGAAATTGTCAAAGAACCCGAGCCTGTCTTGCTTTCTCCACCATCCATCACCTTTGTTGAGCTTATTTCAAGCTTCATTTCACATCTGTAGCAGCATTAGCTCGACTGTTTTCTTCAAACACCATCAATGGCAGTTTGAGATTGGTGTCATTCCAAGCTATCTCGATCCAAACCCTCTTCATCATTCAACTTTGGGGAGCTGGAGGAGCATCTGTTTCACCTCAACTTGGCCAAACAACAACTGTATTACAACTGCCTTTCCAAATTGGTTGACCAACAATTATCCAATGAGACCAATATAAAGTGGTTGTGTGTGTTTGTTTATCATGACTAATCTATTTGTTTTGTAGGTTGCTTGGCTCACATGCCTTGAACCTTGTGTATTGCACATTTATCTGCTTGCGTTGACTGTTAACCTTTGTTTCATTTTGATTTAACTTTGACTTGTATACTAACTGTGCTTGACTGGTTTCAGGTACTTTAGTTTCTTTTAGTTCCTTGTGAACTTTACTTTGCTTTGCTTAAGAGCAATTTGCATTGAGGTATAATTTCTAATCTTCATGTAGTCTGGAAGACCTGGCCTGTTACTTGGCTAGGCA
This sequence comes from Lathyrus oleraceus, assembly GCF_024323335.1. Taxonomy (NCBI): domain Eukaryota; kingdom Viridiplantae; phylum Streptophyta; class Magnoliopsida; order Fabales; family Fabaceae; genus Lathyrus; species Lathyrus oleraceus. The sequence continues at coordinate 250,555,389 of NC_066584.1, forward strand.
ACTATCTGAAGTCCTCCTTAAGAGGCAATGTTTGTGACTGTTTACATTTGTCCTTGTATAGAGTCAAAGACCTCCTAAGTGAAGAGGCAATTGGCAGAACCCAAGGGATATGCAACCTATCCCCTGCTATTCTGTGTGTCATCTGCTTTGCTCACACCACTGTGTTGATGCATTGCAGATACAAACCCAAGATCTTGTACAATCGTACAGTTGAGTCAGTTTTAAATGTGTAGAAGGGTTCCCACCTTCTGAACCCACACATTCTTGTCTTAAGCTCTCCCAGGCCAGGGATAAGAGCTGTGAAGTCTTATCTTCACTCACCTTTCATCTGCTTCACCTTAGCCCCTCAATGGCAAGGTTAAGAGCTAACACTACCCAGTTCCAGTGGTTTGTTTGTTGAGGTTGATATGACCCCTCGACTAAAACCTAGCCTTGATGTTTGAGCCCCTTGTTGGTGTGTTTATTTCATGCTGTATGTGCTTGTGTGGTGTGAATGTATCCCCTAGGTTTGCTAGACTCCGTGTAGTCTCGTTTGCATGTCAATTAAGGTAGCACGGTTCCTTCGTATAGGACTTCCTTTCTTGCTTGAGCTTTCCTAAAACACAAACAAACATTATTCCCTCTTAAGGATACGTTAGCTCCTTCTACTACAGGTGAGTAAGTCTCCAAAGGTCGAGCATCAGGTAGATTGCGCAGTGACGTTGTCCACTTAAAAAACACAAACCAACGGGAATAGTTTGGCCGAACTACGGCAACTCTGATTCTCATGTCCAGATGAGATACGTAGGCACGAGATGCGACGTCTTGTCGAGTTTGACTAACAACTAACACTAATTCTTTTCTCTCTCCCTCGTTGCGATTGAGACCTCCTCTTTCTCTTGTCCTAGTTGCAATCGAGACCCTTGCTTCCTGTGCAAGTTAGGTTAGGTGTGGCTTGCTTCCTGTGCAAGTCATGTTTAGGATAGGCTTGCTTCCTGTGCAAGTTAGCTAGAAACCTTAACTTAGGGACGACTTTGCATGACAACATCTAGGCTCGAGTCGTAGTCTCCCTAGTGTTGTGTCTCCCTCTGTTATCTGGTTAGGCTAGTCCTTTTTCCCTGCGTAGGGGAACTACGTCACCCTGATCCTCATACCAGATGAGGTACGTAGGCAGGAGATGAGCTGATCTCTCCAGGCGCCTTTTTTCTTTTTCCGCCCTTTTTCTTTTTCAACCCTTTGTGTCTTAACCACCCTTGCGTGTGTTTTGGGTTCAGATGCTGATGTAAGTCCAGTGATTGGCATTCGGGCTCCACGTTCGCCCTTTTGTTTTGTTTGTGTGAGTTGTTTCTCCTTTTTCTGGTTGGAGTCCGACGTAAGTCCAGCGATTGGCAGTTGGTTCCATTGTGTGTGTTCTGGTTCGGATGCTGATGTAAGTCCAGTGATTGGCATTCGGGCTCCACGTTTGCCTTTGCCTGTGTTTGTTTGTGTGCGTGTTAGCCGAGCTACGAATGCTCTGATTCTCCTTCGTCCAAAGGAGATACGTATGCATAGGATGCGATATCCTAGCGAGCATGTGTCGTTTCCCCCAGTCCGAACTACTTCGACTCTGATGTTTATGCCTGATAGACTAAGTAGGCCTAGGATGCGACATCCTGCCGAGTCAGTCTTGTTTGTTTTCTTGTGTCTCTTTCAGCTAGTGTGTGTGTGTGTGAGCAGCGTTTTTTTAGCAACCATTTTCCTTCCTATTGTGCGTGGATCCCGTCGAGTACGACGGATGCGTAGGGGTGCTAATACCTTCCCTTCGCATAACCGACTCCCGATCCCATTCTCTTTGGTCGCGAGACCATGCTTTTTCCAGGTTTACTCTGAGCGTTTCCTTTCCCTCTTTTGGGATAAATAACGCACGGTGGCGGCTCTGTTGTCTTGTTTTCCAGCCGGTTTTTTCGCGTAATGCTACAGCTGGCGACTCTGCTGGGGAAATAGAGAAGTTGACCTCTTGCTGGTCCATCTTCCCTAAGCGAGTCTCTCCTAGCGCTCTCTAGGTTAGGGTTTTGGTTGCTTTGTGCTGCTTTATTTATTGCATTCATTTGTATATATTTGCATTTACTGTTTGCATTTATTGTTTGCATTAATTTTTGCATTCATTCATATTCATTTGCTGGCTGTGCTGTGTTTCTCTGTTTGGGGTGGGAGTTACTCGAGGTAAAAGGCCCAATACCCAGGCTATGAGTGAAATCTAGGAAACCTAGGAATAAAGTGATTCATGGGAAGCGGGTGGTGTACGCCACTTAGCGGAACATTGATATCACGAGCAGTTCAGACCCTGGTGGGATATTATCGGTGCATACATCGGGTGTGCACAGGATGATATTCTGCGAAAGGTTATTTATGTTGCGTTTCTCTCGACCTTACCCTGGCCTAGATGACACCCGTGAGTGGGGGGATTGATCATTTTAACAGGTACAGTTGGTGACTTGTTGGTGACTCTTGGTACTGATGGTGACTGTGAATTATGGACATTTATTTCTGGGACGCCGGAGTTCTGTCCGTGGTTTATCAGCGGGTTCCGTTTATTTCGGATCCCCGGGTTGAATTTGAGAGTACTTGTTCAGAGGATCTGGCTGTCATCCGTTCAGTGGATGTTCCTGTGATGATAGTGATGTAATCTCCAGTTTCGTTTATTTCGGAACTCCCCAAGTCGGATTTATGGTGACTTGGTTCCTCAGATTGGTTTCAGATGCCAGTTGATCAGCTTGACTTTGGGTTTCAGATGTTTGTGATCAGAGTTCAAGACGAAGCTTTGACCCTGTGCCTTGAGACGCACAGCCTGACCAGTCATGTTCACATCATTTGCATCATAGCATATTTATTTTCAAAAAAAATGATAATGCATGAAAAAAGTTAACTCGCATACGCATATCCTTTTCAGGATCATTCATGATAAAATAGCATCCGCATCCGCATCATGCATATCATGCACATATCTTGCATTACAAACATGTTTGGAAAGACTCCTCACTTTGGTTCCTAACTGAGACAGGATAGCTGATCGAAGACCGCATCGGTACTCAACCAGACTCGATCATCAGAGGATTATGGACCAGGTTCAGACAGAGTTGGCTGAGATGAGGGCAAACATGGCCCAGTTTATGACGATGATGCAAGGAGTTGTTCAGGGGCAAGAGGAGCTGCGTGCCTTAGCCCAGAGACTGGAAGCCATGATTCCACCAGTCCACCGTGCTCCACCAGCGGATGTACCCGTTCATGAGAATGCTGCTGTCACTATTCTCGTCGATGATTATGCCGTGGGTGATGAATTGAAGGGGATCAGAATCAGTGAACAACCTCTTGCTGCAGAGACTATTAATGTCAGAGCAACCCGCACTCCGGTTCGCCATCTTGGCTCTTCAAGTTCTTCCGGTTCTAAGAAGCCATCCTCTGGGGCACCCAAAAGGGGAGAAAGTGAAACAAATGTTGTGCACCGTCGGAGGAGTGCAAACAGAGGACCACATCGTCAGGTCGCTGCTGTGACTATCCCAGCAACTCAAACTCAACAGCAACAGAGAAGACCAACTCAGCAATATCAACATCCACAACATCGTCCTCAGCAACAGGCTTACCAACCTCAGAATTGATAATCAAGCTGGTACAAGTAATGAGAGGAAGAAGATCATTTTTGATCCAATCCCCATGTCCTACGCCGAACTGTATCCCTCTCTGTTAGAGCGGAACTTGATTACTCCCAGAGACCCGCCGCCCATACCTGTCAACCCTCGGTGGTGGTATAGGCCTGAGCAGCATTGTGTGTATCATTCGGGTGCTCCTGGTCATGACGTGGATAGTTGCTTTCAGTTGAAGATGAAAGTTCAAGACCTCGTAAGGTCAGGTATTCTGAACTTTTAAGACTTGGGTCCCCGTGATAATCAAGCTTGAAGATAACAAGTCCTGGGCTGGCGCCGACTTTTCTTCAGAAGGGTTGTTCAGAAAGCAGAAGCTGTTGATGCTAAGGATACTGACAGTTGTCATCCCCGGTGGGATCTATCACAATTGGGTCACTGTGGGCTTTCTTACAGTTGTTCATAAGTCAGAGTAATAATCACTTTGTTTAAAAACCCTTCTCCCATGCCAAAAGGAGAAGTGATGACATTGTTGGCAACATTTTGTGCAATGATATTTTCATAAATTCATGTTAAACATTTGTTTTTCCATTTGTTTTCCCTTTTCGCTTTTTGCATGAAATTGGTGATCACAAAAAACCCTAAAAACAAGAATAAAAGCAATCTTTTCATCATAACGATTGTCTTGTTTGATTTTCAAAGAGCTTTTCATATCAAAATCTTTATGCAGGTTGTTTCTCAAACCCATTGAACATAGTGATCAGACGTCATCTCCCAATTTTGAATTCCCTGTATTCGAAGCGGAAGAAGATGATGTTGAAGGGATTCCTGACGAGATTTCCCGACTTCTTGAGCAAGAAAAGAAGATCACTCAGCTGCATCTCGAGAATCAGCAGAACAGCCAACTGGGGCATAACAAAAAAAAAACAAACAATAAAACAAAAAAAAAGGAAAAAAGAAAGAGGAGGGTGCAAAATCAAAAGAAATAAAAAAAAATCAAAATCAAAAGAAATCAAAAGCAAAATCAAAAGAAAACAAAAGAAAAATAGCACCCTCAAAGTCCCAAGTTGACTGATGCTGAATTCGATCAAGAAGAAGAGATCAACTGCCATGTGTCATGGTCAGTTATATCAGCAGAGAGTGATGAAAGCATTCGACAAGAAGGTCAAGTCTCGAGTTCTGAGAAAAGGACCGTGTGCTCAAGAAAGTTTTGTCTTTCGTGCCCGATTTCAGGGGAAAGTGAACCCCCAAGCTATGAATGTCCATATATTGTCAAGAGAGCCTTTTCAGGCAATGTTTTGACACTTACAACAATGGATGAAGAAGTTCACTCGTCCTGTGAATTCTGATGCAGTCAAGAAATACTTCGCCTAAACAAAAAAAGCAGAATAGCTCGCTGAGTCGAACACCCCAAAGGGCGACTTAGGCAAAAAGGAGCGTCTCGGTGGATTGAAAACCCGAAAGGGCGATCCAGGCAAAAGTTAGAGACATAAAAAAAAAAGAATTCACATCCCGCTAGATTGATCACCTCACACTGGGGCAATCTAGGCAAAAATTAGGGATTTGGCAAGTAACTGCATCTTGACAAGACTGTGCTCTATATCTGTCATCCGTCAGGGATTCTCGATTCATCGTCGACTGAAGCTCCGAATACATCGAAAATTCGGAATGGTAGAGGAAAGGTCATTATGTTCAATGTAGCCCTCCCTAATATATATCACTGATTTCAAACTTGTACAGATCTATGGAGTCTCGCCCTTTGCAGACTACCATTCCATCACATCAATTTGAGCTTTTATCCAATTATTTGCACTCTTATTTGTTTCAACTCAACAAATGTTTTGCATGTTTTCAATTGATAAAGTATCATTATTTTCAAAATAAACAAATTTTTCAAAAAAAATTGTTCTTAAACGAAGTGAACGTTCACAATGATGGAAGGATACTTAGGAGATCCGCAGTGCTCTCCCGAGGGTGATATGATTACCAACAGGTAAGACATTTGTTCGTATCTCAAGCATAACTTTATCTTTCTCCTGTCGAACCTCTTTTGGTTTCTCCTCAGCAAGGTTACTCAGTGCAGTGTTGGTTGAAGTTACCCGGCAGTACAACATTCTTCCTCCAGGTCCCTGTTAGCCCTATTGTGGGGCATCTCCAATATAGGTTTGTTTGAGCCCTACCGTGGGGCATTCCCAGCAAGGTTGCTGTTGAAATACTTTTGTGGGGCAGTTCCCCAAGCAGAGTGTTTACTGAAGACGTTAGTGTTCGTCTCTCCAGCAGAGCAGTCTTCTCCTCTCCCCACAGAATGGTGTTGTTCCCTGATATCCCGGTTTCCAGTAGATCGCGTTTGCTCTCTGGTGTTTTTGACCCTCCCTATGGAAAAGGAGTGGTACCGGGTGGTTGATTCCTGGACCTGTGTGTTTACATGTCTGTTTGTCAGCATTCATCATACATTCATCATGCATAATGCATACATGCATAATCATAGCATTCGGATACTCATAATGCAGCTGTTGCCGTGTATCTGTTGATGGTTGTCTCCTGCTATTTACAGGTCTCTCTAGTAGATCCTCCCTAGCAGATGTGGGTGTGTCTGATCTCTCCATGTAGAGTCTACCCCTTAAGCAGAAAGTGTCTACCATTTCCTTCTGCGCTCCCCACTGAGTTATATTCTCGTGGATGACGGTTGTTTCCGTTCCCTCCCTAACGAGATGGGTTTTCCCTATTGAGTTCTGTCCTCATTAGGATGAGTCCTGTTTTAGTCTGCCTTTTTGGATCGATCCTAAATTGGCTTCTTGTTGGCTGTCTCCCGTGCTTCCCTGGGGCATAAATGAATAGTCGCTCACTAACCGGCACTCATTCATCTTATCCTCAGCGGAATTTGTTGGCCTCTACCTACAAACCGGTAGCTGTAAGTCCTATCTTTGTGGTTTTCTACCTACTAACCGGTAGTTGTAAAATCCCACGTTCTCCCCTTGATGGAGTTAACCCTTTGTGCTCATCCTATTGATGACTGGTTACTTCTCTTTGGCCTCTACCTACAAACCGGTAGCTGTAAGTCCTATCTTTGTGGTTTTCTACCTACTAACTGGTAGTTGTGAAATCCCACTTTCCTTTCCTAGCAGAGTTAACCCTTTGTGCTCATCCTATCGATGATTGATTACCTCTCTGTGGTTTTCTGCCTACAAACCGGTAGATGTACTCCCCTCTTTGTGGTACTGATACTCTTTTCCCCTTTGGATACTTGCCTTGATCAAGCAAGTATTGTCCCCATTGGGTCTTCCCCTTCTTTTTGGATACTTGCTCCGAGTAAGCAACCTTATCCTCTTTTGATTGGTCATCTTTGCATACCTAGTCCTGGTACCGATGCCTTTCTTTTCGGTCGATTTATCCATTTAACAACCTGCAACCTGGTTATGGATAATCTTCCATGCGAGTGTATTATCTACGTTTTGACGGCTATAGATAATATATCTCATTCACTCTTTGGTCAATCTTTCGATTGTTTTCTCCAGCAGAGTTCATCCTACCAATGGATTGGACGAGTTTCCGTAGCAGACCGACATCTGCATCCCTAGCTGAGTTGATCCTACCTGTGGATTGCATGGGTCGCCCCCAGCGGAGCAGATATTCCCCGAAGCAGAGTTTATCATACCTGAGGTTGGTATGAGCCTTATCCCCAAAGAGTTGCCTGGTTTATCTTCCCCAGCGGAGCAGTTATTTCCCCAAGCGGAGTTTATCCTACCTGTGGATTGATTGGGATATCCCCAGCAATTTTACTTTTATCAGTAGCAAGCTGCTTTATTACTCCCCAGCGAGTTGCCTTGTCCTCCCCTAGCGGAGTTGTATTGATTGGTTCCCCGACAGTTGCCTTGTTCTTCCCCCAGCGGAGTTGTATTGAAGGTTTCTCAGCACAGTCGTCCTGTGTATTCCCCGGCGGAGTTTTCATCATTTTGCATTTTTGCATGTAGTGATCATCGCATCCTCAAATCGCGTAGCATTTCCATTCCATATGGAGCATTACGCCATAGAAAAATTCAAACATATGCATTCATGTGTTCGAAACCCCATCAAACCGTATCCCCTGCAGCGACGGATTTTTGTTCAACCTGTACAACACATTTGCTACATTTGCTCCAGTCAACATTTGGTGTTGATAATCCCCACAGAGGTTTATTTCCTCATCCGTTGGTGAAAGGAAAGCCTGCTTCTCCCCAGTGAGACCCCCTGCAAGTGTTCAGCCTTGCCCTGTCATCTTGTGGATGTCAGTATCCCGTCAGCACCCGCGTGTGTTGCTTCTTTGGTGTCGGTAAACACCATCCTTCGGTGATTTCCAGTCATGCGTAAGTGTCTGGTCTTCTTTGGTGTCGGTAAACACCATCCTTCGGTGATTTCCAGTCATGCGTAAGTGTCTGGTCTTCTTTGGTGTCGGTAAACACCATCCTTCGGTGATTTCCAGTCATGCGTAAGTGTCTGGTCTTCTTTGGTGTCGGTAAACACCATCCTTCGGTGATTTCCAGTCATGCGTAAGTGTCTGGTCTTCTTCGGTGTCGGTAAACACCATCCTTCGGTGATTTCCAGTCATGCGTAAGTGTCTGGTCTTCTTTGGTGTCGGTAAACACCATCTTTCGGTGATTTCCAGTCATGCGTAAGTGTCTGGTCTTCTTTGGTGTCGGTAAACACCATCCTTCGGTGATTTCCAGTCATGCGTAAGTGTCTGGTCTTCTTTGGTGTCGATAAACACCATCCTTCGGTGATTTCCAGTCATGCGTAAGTGTCTGGTCTTCTTTGGTGTCGGTAAACACCATCCTTCGGTGATTTCCAGTCATGCGTAAGTGTCTGGTCTTCTATGGTGTCAGTAAACACCATCTTTCGGTGATTTCCAGTCATGCGTAAGTTTCTGGTCTTCTTTTGATGTCGGTAAACATCCTCTTTCGATGTTCATAACGTCGCTATCCCTTCCCTAGTGAAGATTCTACCTCTCCGTTGGTTTCGATAAACGTCGAGTTTTTCCCGATCATCCGTTGATGATTTGGTTGTGTTCATTATCTCCATTTCTCCTCTCCGTTGGTGTCGATAAACGTCGAGTTTTTCCCGGTCATCCGTTGATGATTTGGTTGTGTTCACTCTCCCCAGTAGAGTTTCCTCCTCTCCGTTGGTGTCGATAAACGTCGAGTTTTTCCTAGTCATCCGATGATGTCTAGTTGTACCCCTCTCCATGCAGAGTTACCTCTCCGTTGGTTTCGATAAACGTCGAGTTTTTCCCGATCATCCGTTGATGATTTGGTTGTGTCCTTCTTCCCTAGTGAAGTATTCCTCCTCTCCGTTGGTGTCGATAAACGTCGAGTTTTTCCTATGCGTCCGTTGGCGTATAGGTGATATCTTTCCCCGCAGGGTCGTCCCCAGTTAATTCTCCTTCTCCGTTGGTGTCGATAAACGTTGAGTCTCCCTTTTGTCCTATGACGTCTGGTTGAGTTTTCTCCTCCTCCGTTGGTGTCGATAAACGTTGATTCTCCCTTTCGTCCTATGACGTCTGGTTGAGTTTTCTCCTTCTCCGTTGGTGTCGATAAACGTTGAGTCTCACTTTCGTCCTATGACGTCTGGTTGAGTTTTCTCCTTCTCCGTTGGTGTCGATAAACGTTGAGTCTCCCTTTCGTCCTATGACGTCTGGTTGAGTTTTCTCCTTCTCCGTTGGTGTCGATAAACGTTGAGTCTCCCTTTCGTCCTATGACGTCTGGTTGAGTTTTCTCCTTCTCCGTTGGTGTCGATAAACGTTGAGTCTCCCTTTCGTCCTATGACGTCTGGCTGAGTTTTCTCCTCTCCGTTGGTGTCGATAAACGTCGAGTTTTTCCTATTCGTCCTATGACGTCTAGTTGTACCTGTCCCCACGTGGATTTACCTCTCTGTTGGTCTTGGTAAACGTTGAGTTTTTCCCATTACGTCCGCTGACGTATGGTTGTATATCTCTTTCCATTCATCCGATGATGATTGGTTACCTCTCCGTTGGTTTTGGTAAACGTTGAGTTTTTCCCATTACGTCCGCTGACGTATGGTTGTATATCTCTTTCCATTCATCCGATGATGTCTGGTTACCTCTCCATTGGTCTTGGTAAACGTTGAGTTTTTCCTAGTTGTCCCTCGGCATCTAGTTGTGATTTTTATTCCCATTCATCATCGTTGTGATGTCTGGACGTGGCCGTATCCTTTGAAAAAAAAAAAAATACCCAATAATAAGTATCAGATCCCAGTGGACGTTTCCATTGGTGGATCCCTGTATTGTGCAAATTTCTACGGTTCTTAGTATTCAATCCCTGTTTACCCTGAAAGTCTGACAGCGGTTGCTATCATCCGTTCGGGTTCCCAGCTGATTGAATAGGGGCAGCCGTAGCACCTCAAATTTGCACCTATCATTGTACATACATTCTCATATTAGGTCATAACATAACATGGTCCACTGCATAGCATTGCATTGTCCCTTTTGCCTCAAGTGCAAGATCATCAGGAGAATTAGGTCAAACTGGTCAGGAGGTCAGTCAATCAAGCAAGCAAGTACAATTTTCATTGAGCCAAGGCCCTAGGGTTGGTCCAACATGTTCACATGACCTAGGGGTCCTTTGGAAGTGTTTTGGTCAAGGATTGGATGTTCAGAAGTCATCAGTCAATGCACAGTTTGCCAGAAACCCTAAAAAGTCAAACTTGGTCAACTGGGCCTGATTTTATGGTTTTGATGGTGGGATTTGGTTTGAGAGGGCTCATTCATGTCCATATAGGCCTCATATAACATGTCAAACACCATCATGGAAGAATTTGGAGCCAGACAAGAAATTTCCAAAAATAGAAACTTGACCTGTAACTGAAACTTGCCAAAAATGGAAACTTCTTGAGCCTAAACTTACATCATGATCCAAGCTTCAAATGAATTTTTTCCTAACATGAAAGTTGAAGATCTTGTTCTCCCATTTCCAAAAAGTCCAAGAACTCTCAATTCCCATGTATGGTTGGCAAGATATGATCAATTCATTTTCAAAAATTCTTGAACTTCAAAAGGCCATATCTCTCAAACCATTTGGCCAAATTTGGTGGGGTTTTTTCCAACAAGTCACATTTGACCTCCTCTTTCCAAAAATGTAACCATCATGCACCAAAACCTCATAGATCAAAATGACCTTTTTTCACTTACATGAATTAATTTTTAAGAAAGGTGAAAAAGTGAACTTTTGATTTAATCATTTCTAACCACTTTGGCCTTGCAAATATGTTCTGAAATGTTGGTTAAGACTTGTTGCAAGCCCAATTTTCGTGCTCTTGCCATTACACCTCACCATGTGGACAAAAGTGGCCAATTAGCAATTTTGATTTTAAAACAAAATGTGATTAGCACCTTGCTTATGCAACCTTAAACAGACATACATAAGCACATTTTCTGCCAATTGGAAACCCTAGCAGCCTCCTAACATCAGAGAAAAACCACTCTTCTCTAAAATCACATTTTTGGCATTTGGAATTTTCTTGAGAAATTGTCAAAGAACCCGAGCCTGTCTTGCTTTCTCCACCATCCATCACCTTTGTTGAGCTTATTTCAAGCTTCATTTCACATCTGTAGCAGCATTAGCTCGACTGTTTTCTTCAAACACCATCAATGGCAGTTTGAGATTGGTGTCATTCCAAGCTATCTCGAGCCAAACCCTCTTCATCATTCAACTTTGGGGAGCTGGAGGAGCATCTGTTTCACCTCAACTTGGCCAAACAACAACTGTATTACAACTGCCTTTCCAAATTGGTTGACCAACAATTATCCAATGAGACCAATATAAAGTGGTTGTGTGTGTTTGTTTATCATGACTAATCTATTTGTTTTGTAGGTTGCTTGGCTCACATGCCTTGAACCTTGTGTATTGCACATTTATCTGCTTGTGTTGACTGTTAACCTTTGTTTCATTTTGATTTAACTTTGACTTGTATACTAACTGTGCTTGACTGGTTTCAGGTACTTTAGTTGCTTTTAGTTCCTTGTGAACTTTGCTTTGCTTTGCTTAAGAGCAATTTGCATTGAGGTATAATTTCTAATCTTCATGTAGTCTGGAAGACCTGGCCTGTTACTTGGCTAGGCAACTATCTGAAGTCCTCCTTAAGAGGCAATGTTTGTGACTGTTTACATTTGTCCTTGTATAGAGTCAAAGACCTCCTAAGTGAAGAGGCAATTGGCAGAACCCAAGGGATATGCAACCTATCCCCTGCTATTCTGTGTGTCATCTGCTTTGCTCACACCACTGTGTTGATGCATTGCAGATACAAACCCAAGATCTTGTACAATCGTACAGTTGAGTCAGTTTTAAATGTGTAGAAGGGTTCCCACCTTCTGAACCCACACATTCTTGTCTTAAGCTCTCCCAGGCCAGGGATAAGAGCTGTGAAGTCTTATCTTCACTCACCTTTCATCTGCTTCACCTTAGCCCCTCAATGGCAAGGTTAAGAGCTAACACTACCCAGTTCCAGTGGTTTGTTTGTTGAGGTTGATATGACCCCTCGACTAAAACCTAGCCTTGATGTTTGAGCCCCTTGTTGGTGTGTTTATTTCATGCTGTATGTGCTTGTGTGGTGTGAATGTATCCCCTAGGTTTACTAGACTCCGTGTAGTCTCGTTTGCATGTCAATTAAGGTAGCACGGTTCCTTCGTATAGGACTTCCTTTCTTGCTTGAGCTTTCCTAAAACACAAACAAACATTATTCCCTCTTAAGGATACGTTAGCTCCTTCTACTACAGGTGAGTAAGTCTCCAAAGGTCGAGCATCAGGTAGATTGCGCAGTGACGTTGTCCACTTAAAAAACACAAACCAACGGGAATAGTTTGGCCGAACTACGGCAACTCTGATTCTCATGTCCAGATGAGATACGTAGGCACGAGATGCGACGTCTTGTCGAGTTTGACTAACAACTAACACTAATTATTTTCTCTCGCCCTCGTTGCGATTGAGACCTCCCCTTTCTCGTGCCCTAGTTGCAATCGAGACCCTTGCTTCCTGTGCAAGTTATGTTAGGTGTGGCTTGCTTCCTGTGCAAGTCATGTTTAGGATAGGCTTGCTTCCTGTGCAAGTTAGCTAGAAACCTTAACTTAGGGACGACTTTGCATGACAACATCTAGGCTCGAGTCGTAGTCTCCCTAGTGTTGTGTCTCCCTCTGTTATCTGGTTAGGCTAGTCCTTTTTCCCTGCGTAGGGGAACTACGTCGCCCTGATCCTCATACCAGATGAGGTACGTAGGCAGGAGATGAGCTAATCTCTCCGGGCGCCTTTTTTCTTTTTCCGCCCTTTTTCTTTTTCAACCCTTTGTGTCTTAACCACCCTTGCGTGTGTTTTGGGTTCGGATGCTGATGTAAGTCCAGTGATTGGCATTCGGGCTCCACGTTCGCCCTTTTGTTTTGTTTGTGTGAGTTGTTTCTCTTTTTTCTGGTTGGAGTCCGACGTAAGTCCAGCGATTGGCAGTTGGTTCCATTGTGTGTGTTCTGGTTCGGATGCTGATGTAAGTCCAGTGATTGGCATTCGGGCTCCACGTTTGCCTTTGCCTGTGTTTGTTTGTGTGCGTGTTAGCCGAGCTACGAATGCTCTGATTCTCCTTCGTCCAAAGGAGATACGTATGCATAGGATGCGATATCCTAGCGAGCATGTGTCGTTTCCCCCAGTCCGAACTACTTCGACTCTGATGTTTATGCCTGATAGACTAAGTAGGCCCAGGATGCGACATCCTGCCGAGTCAGTCTTGTTTGTTTTCTTGTGTCTCTTTCAGCCAGTGTGTGTGTGTGTGAGCAGCGTTTTTTTTAGCAACCATTTTCCTTCCTATTGTGCGTGGATCCCGTCGAGTACGACGGATGCGTAGGGGTGCTAATACCTTCCCTTCGCGTAACCGACTCCCGATCTCATTCTCTTTGGTCGCGAGACCATGCTTTTTCCAGGTTTACTCTGAGCGTTTCCTTTCCCTCTTTTGGGATAAATAACGCACGGTGGTGGCTCTGTTGTCTTGTTTTCCCGCCGGTTTTTTCGCGTAATGCGACATATAGCACTTGTATCACTGTATTGGAATAGCCGAAAAGAAAGGGTTGCCTAAGTACAACTGCAAAGTAAGTAAGGAAATGTTCGTCTAAGCTACAAGGTCTAACAAGACAAATAAATAGGCTCTTGGTTCACAAAACAGGGTATAAGATGGAGCACAAAGGTATAGTGTATTTGGCTTAAAGAATAGGTATGTCACATGAAGTGAATGAAGGTAGATTGGGAATGCATCATGGGATGAATGGAGTGAAGTGACCGAAGTCACAGAATAGAAGAACTTGGCAAAAAGTGACTGAATAAGTATTGTTTGAAATCGAAAAGTGAAAGTGTATTGGAATCCATAAGAGAAATTAGATTTCTACCATAGAGGGAAACAACGTTAACCGATACGTGGACTAACAGGGCGCCACTATAGGGTTTTGGCTAAAAAAGGAAGGAATTAAGTGTTTGAGGTTGTTTTCCCAAACAACTCTAGGTAAAAATGTGGACTACATCAGGTGTCCTAAAAGGATGTATATGGAATTCCAAGGAAAGTGTATTTCGATGTCAAAGAGACATTATGTCACTGGGTGAGCGATTCATGATCGAAGGTAGATAATGGATAGTGAAAGGTATGAATGATGCCCTAAGGCAAAGGAGGAATAATTAGAAGTATGCTCGCCAAGGATTCACATCCTCGTGCCTATGTATTCTCATCGTATAATGAGAAAGTCAGAGCAATCGTAGTTCGGAACTACGAGAATAGAGAGAGAGATGTTTGTCTAAGCAACAGGGTCTCACAAGACAAACACCAAGTCAAGGAATGATTGTAGTATTGGAGTGCAAGGAGTTGTGTGTCACTTGCTGGGGAATTGGCAATTCGAGATCAACTCAGGATAGTATCTTGGATCCAAGAGAAGGATATACTCTTAATCGAAGAGCAAGGTAGGCATTTACCAATACGTGGACTAGCAGGCCGCCACTATAAGGTAAAGCCAAAAAGAAAGACTAAATTAAGTGTTTGGGGTTGTTTGCCCAAATAACTCTTGATTGAAGAGATGAACTGTCATTAGGACGTCCTAAAAGGATGGACAAAGAGTCCAAAGAGAAGTATGATTGATCTCAAAAGATGGTATTGGTTGAGTGAATGGAGAGTGATCCATGGGATAGAGAAGGTAAGTTGATAAATAAGATAGCTCGCGAAGAAACCGGGTTCTCCTGCCTACATACCCTCATAGTGCAATGAGGAAATCAGAGCTTTCGTAGTTCAGCCTGTTAGGACTGAAAAAAAATTGATTGGAGGCAAGAAGAAATGGATGATTGAGATTGAATTGATTAGAATTGGAATGGAGATAATTGAATAGGACGAATAGACTTGGTAGTTACTGGATGATGAGAATCACAATAACTTTCAAGTGGGAGGAGAGAAATATTTGTAGTTGTTTCTTGAATGGAAGATGAAGACCTTATCAATCGTTTGATTCAAATCGCGCTAAAGTCCATGAATGGAGGTGAATACGATGAGCGCCGGGTCATACGTCCCATACCCAAAGATACTCAGAATGAGGGTGGTCGCATCCGCGAAAAACAACCGGCGGGACTCAAATAAAAACACAACACAGAGTCGCCACTGCGCATTATTTATCCCAAGATAGGGAAAGGAAACGCTCAGAGAAACCTGGAAAGGAAATGGTCTTGGGACCAAAGAGAAAGGGTAAGGGAGTCGGTTACGCAAGGGGAACGTATTAGCACCCCTCACGTCCGTCGTACTCGACGGGATCCACGTTCTAAGAAAGAATAGGTTGCTAAAACATCACACACACACAGGGAACGCATGTGGGGTTAAGAGAAGGGAGCTCGATAGGACATCGCATCCTATGCCTACATATCTCGTCTGGAACGAGAATCAGAGCCACTGTAGTTCGGCTTACGCACGCCAAACAACACAAAACGCACAAACAGATGGCAAACCTGGAGCCCGACAACCACTCGATGGAATTACGTCAGCATCCGAACCAAAACACGCACAAAACGGCAAACGTGGAGCCCGACAGCCAATCACTGGACTTACGTCGGCATCCGAACCAAAACACGCACAAAACGGCAAACGTGGAGCCCGACAGCCAATCACTGGACTTACGTCGGCATCCGAACCAAAACACTCGCCAGACGATAACAAGTAAACACACACAAAAAGAAAAAGGTTGCCCGGAGTGGTCTCGCACGACCACCTGCCTACATACCTCGTCTGGAACAAGGATCAGGGCGATGTAGTTCCCCCTCAAGGGAAAGAAAATCTAGCCAGAAACCGAGGGAAGACACACTACCAGGGAGCTGGACTCGAGCCTAGTGTTGTCATGCATCATTACCCTACGTTCAGGTTTCTACCTACTTGCACAACTGCAAGCTAATCCTATCCAGGAAGAAAGCAAGCATACAAGCATACAAGCAATTCAAGCATTTCAAGTAAACATGTCAAACAAATATTCACATAGCACACACTATAACCAATCAAGTGAGGCTCACACAATGGGTTTGACTGCCGAAGCAAGTCGTCTGTACAAGGGTATCATTCGCTCTTAACCTTGCCATTACGAGGCTAAGGTGAAGCAGATGAAAAGGTGAAGTGAGGATGAGACCTCACAGCTCTTATCCCTGGCCAGGGAGAGCTTTTAGACAAAGGAGCGTGGGTCCAGAATGGAGGGACCCTTCTACGCTCAAAGACTCTGACTCGATTGTGCAACAGCACGAGATCTTGGGTTTGTGTCCCAATGCATCAACACACAGCCGTGCGAGCAGAGGGACGACTCACAGAATAGTGGGGGATAGATTGCATATCCCTACCTTCCACCAATTGCCTCAGAGAGGACTTCACCTGCTTAGGCACAATATTAAACAATCACAAGCATCGCCTCTTAAGGAGGACTTCAGACAGTTTGCCCGGCCAAATAACAGACCGGGTCTCCAGACTACATGAAGAATAGAAGTCCTACCTCAAGTGGTTTAAAAACCAAGCAGCAGCAAGCAAGTTCTTATAGAACTGTAAGCCACTAAAGGTACCTGAAAACAATCAAGTATCATCAGTACTCAGACAGACAACAATAAACAGCAAATGTTAATCAGTCAGACTATACAGATAACACACAACAAGGCAAGCTATGAGCTCAAGCTCAAGCTTCACAACCTACAAAACAAAGTTATGTTAGTTCACAAACATCAAACAAACTCAATTGAATTAACTTGATTCAATCTCCTTGAGCATTGTGCTTTTTATCCTGAAAAATCAAGCAAATGTAAGAAACTAGACCACTAGGCCAAGCCTAGGGTCCAAAAGTGGCAAAAATGTCTAAACAGCAAGGCATATTCAACCAAACTCAAATTAATGTCAAACAAGAGCAAATGCCATTGATCCCATGTTTATATCGTTCATCATATTCACTTTATGCACAAAACAAGTCAAACTGGTTCAAATGGAACATCAAACATCCAAACAGAACTATTGCATTCAATTCCATATCAAAACAATTCCAAAAATCCTCAAATAATTTACACCTAAACAGGACATATTCAAGGTATAGCATGTCAGTTTTCAGCTCAATTGGACAAAAGGAACTATGTCAATGAAAATCAATAAAAACAGACACAATTATATGAGCCAATTCATAGCATCAACACAAGCATTCACTTCAAAAATTCATAAATCAGTGAGAACATTTAAGAAATGAATGGGACCAAAACAGGGATGTCCTACCATGTGTCTACAACCATCATACCAAATTTCATGGCCATTCAATACCATATGAGCATCTCACACAAGATCTACCAACATATGTCACATGAACTTGCACATTTGACCAACAGAGATGAAAAATACCAATCAAATTGAAAATGCAATGGAAAAATCCAGAAAAATATACATAGTATCTTAACATGTTAATGAACATCCATGCAAAATTTCATCCCATTCTAACAAGTCTAGGTCATGAAAATAAATCCAGCAAGTTAACCTAGCTAGGTGTGACACAAATTGTCACACCTAGATTCAAAAATTCATAACTCAATCACCAGGTATCCAAAATTCACAAAATTTACATGTAAATCACCATTGGCCTGTCCACAATCATCACAAAAGTTTTCAAGAATTTCTTTCAAAGCATGAGTATTTCACAATAGGAATGGCAAAATGTGTCAAAAATACATACATGTCAAACAACCCTAGGTCAAACCAAATTTTCCCCAAGCACAACTTGCAAAATCATACTCATTAAATTCTAGAGAGAAAATGGAATCTACCAAAAAAAACCTCATATTTTTCTGATCATTAAAACATTTTTTATGAATTTTTTAAGGTGTTGGTGAATTTTTTAATAATTATTAAGATGTTATTATTTAATTAAGTGTTTAATGGCATAACTGTAATTAACGCCAGACAGAGCAAAACGACGTCGTAGCACACTAATGTGCTGTCGTCGCGTGGTTGGTTGGAAACGGAGGGAAACAGAATTTGAAATTGGAACAAGCCAAAATGGATCAAACTGCAAAAAATTCCAGAAAATCTCTTCTTCCTCGCGCGCTCAATCCTCTTCCATGTCCAAACTCGATTTCAATCATTTCATCACCAAATTGCACAAACTAATATCCGTTGGAATCGTCTCACCATGTACATCTCACCTATGTAACTAATTCCACCTAACTCCTAACACAGCTCACGGATCGATCGAATAAAGTTTCACATTCAAAGCTTCGAGTTCAGATTTCTCAACCTATAGTTCATCGTTTCACAAACCAAGCCTAGCATGATAAACTACATCAAACAAACTACAAAACGCATATGATAATTGAAAGAATCATGAGACTCGAATTTTGAGTACCTTGCTATGGCAGTGATAATTCGCGTGCTCTTTGCGCCTCTTGACCAAAAACAGATGGACTAGAAGCTGCAAGAAATTGAATACGATGCTCAGGTTCGATGGAGGTTGCTTCTAACACACAAAAGCTTGATTCACCATTGATGGACCTTGTATGGACAGTCACGATCCAAGGCTCCTCTCAATCCAATTTGCCAAAACAGTTGCAGATGATGATGAATAGAGATCAACACAAAAAGAATCTTCGAGTTTGATCAAGAATTGAGAAAGTTCTTTGGATTTTTGGTTTTGTGTTCTTGAGAGAAACTTGATGAATTTGGAGAATTTTTATGTGATTTTGGGAATTGTGATTTTCTGTTAGAAGTTAGTTATGATTAGCAATATATACTTCCAATTAATCCACACTTAATCACCTTAATTAACAAAATACAAAGTGATTAGCAAATGTGTCATTTTCAAGCTAGGGGCAAAATTGTATTTTCACATGCCAGCTAATGACAGCTCATTGCCACCTCACACACCTCCTAAACACCTGTCATGAGCTGTTGCCATTTGTTTCATGTTCATTGGATGTGTATTTTGCATTTTCCACATGTGATGGCACTTGGTTCATTTGTTCAAGTTCATTTTAAAAGCCAATTTTCAAACCATGAAGCCTTTGCATGTTATGAGTATTCCAACAAGTTTCAAATGCCATTTGTGAAGTGTTGCAAAAATCCCCATCCAAAAATTCCCATTATTTCTCAAGTTGGACAATTTTGCCCCTGGTTCTTTTAACTGTACAGTTGAAATTTGACTTTTTGCATTGACCATTTTTGAAGAAATCCAATTATGCACCATGAAAGTACATGTCAAATGGAGTTTGTGCATATAAAGAACATCCAATTTGGACACTCCATGTGGAAGCTATGCCCTCCTGATTATGGGTCATTTCTGAAATTCACTGGACCATAACTTGACAACCATACATGGGATTTTCAAGTTCTTGGACTTTTTGGAAAGGTGAGACCAAGATCTACAACTTTCATGTTGAACAAATTTTCCTTTGAAGCTTCCTTGGACATGTAGTTTTGAGGTCAAAAACTTTCCATTTTTGGAAACTTCTATTACAAGTCACTTTCTATTTTTGGCAGTTTTTGTTCTGACTTGATTTTCTCCATTCTTAAGCTTTGAGATGTCATACAACACTTGTTCCAACATGAAGGAAGTGTATCCAACTCATTTCCACCTCCAAATCCATCAAATCATGTACAGTTGACCACAGTTGACTTTTCAGCTGATAGATGATTCTGGCAATGCATAGCTCAATCTGAGCTCCAATCTTCTGATGAAATAGCTCAAGGGTGAAACCCTAGCCTCAATTAGCTCCATATAAAACCATAAGATGATCCCCATATACATCATAGATCCCATCTCCTGATCATGCCCTGATTGGCCCAATGCAACTGATTAGGGTTGACCAGTGGTCAAAACCCTAATCTCAAGGAATCCTGCTTCAACACTTGATTCTGCTGATGATAACAAACCATGATGATGATGATGTATCACTTCAATCAAGATGAAGACCAATATCCTTTGAGAACCATGAAACCCTAATTCATAGCCCAATCCTCAGATAGCCAATGATCAGTCAATAAAACCCTAGCTTTGCTCTTTGACTTCCTCATCTTCTGAACAAGACTTGGGAGAATGGATTGCACAATGTAACCACATGATATGCAATATGTAATGCCTAATGACCTAAAAATGTTATGCAATATGTTATGCTAGTCCCAAGACAGGAGGGCAAATTTTGAGGTGTTACAGCTGCCCCTATTCAATCCACTGTGAACCTGTCGATATGAATAGCCTCGGCTTTCAGATGATCAGGATTAAGAGTGATTGAATACCAAGAACAGACGAACAATTTGCACTCTGATGGGAAAATAATTAACAACGCCTGTCAGCATCGGCGAAGAACACAATCTTGAAGAAAAATCCGTCTGGAACGGAGAAAGTCGGCCTGAACCCCAAAATAGAAACGTCGACCTGGATACCAAAATAAATGGTAACGCAGGGATAACCATGTCCTGAACACCACTCATCCACTCGGGATTATTATTCTTCTTCTTTTTTTGCTTTTCTTGAACCCCGAAATTTTCTGATAATTGCTCCCTTTTATTTTTATTTTCTTGAACCCCAAAATTTCTGATAATTGCTCCCTTTTATTTTTATTTTCTTGAACCCCAAAATTTTCTTCTGCGCAAACGATCCTCGGATCTCTGCATTTGAACCCCACTCTCCTGTTTGCCAAATAATGAACCCCATTCTCCGATTTGAACCCCAGTCGCCTGACGATAACTCGCGATCGCCAATATGAACCCCGTTCTCCAGAAGATGCCGCAACATCTCCCTTTCTCCGTTTGAACCCCATCTCCAGAAAATGCCTCAACATTTCCTTTTCTCCATTTGAACCCCGTTCTTCAATCTCTCGTGATAATTCCGCTGGCAACGTCGGAAATAACACCAAACCACTCTGAGGGCGACATGTCAGAGGGTATACCTTCACAAAAGAAGGTAGCATGTGTATCTCTTCCTCAGAAGACACCTGTAACGACCTCCATTGGCCTCAGCCCGAGTCTAAGGTGACACATGAACAGAAGATAATCCTGAGGACCTCATCCTGGATATAATCTCCAACTCCGATCTCTGTTTGAACCCCAGAAAATGCCTCAGCATTTCTTTTCTCCGATTGAACCCCGCTCTCCAGAAAATGCCTCAACATCTTCTTTTCTCCATTTGAACCCCGGAAATCGCGCTGATCCCGTAACGTCTTCTGATTTTATCTCCATCTCTGTCCGACGGAAACATTTCCTCCAATATCGCACTACTGGGGAACACTGCGGATCTGACGTCATGATACTAGACTCCTCAGAGTAACACTTTCAACCAGACACTGACTGATGACTGGGAGAAAACTCGACGTTTACTGGACATCGAACAATGATGTTTACAGGCACCAAACAATGATGTTGACAGGACATCAAACAAGGATGTTGACAGGACATCAAACAAGGATGTTGACAGGACATCAAACAAGGATGTTGACAGGACATCAAACAAGGATGTTGACAGGACATCAAACAAGGATGGGAAATAAACTCGACGTTTACTGGACATCGAATGATGATGTTTACTGACACCAAAGAAAGCTCGACCAGACACTTACTGATGACTGGGAAATACTGTCGCTCCAAACTCACAATGCTGAACTCCTCGGAGTATCGTCTCCACTGTCCGGCAAAACCAAATCTCAAGCGGTAACCACGGCTTGAATCGCGCTGATCGCGTAACCCTTCCATCTCTGTCCGACGGAAAAACTCCTCCAGTATCGCACTACTGGGGAACATTGTTGATAAAAAACCTGATGCTAGACTCCTCGGAGTAACACCTTCACTGTCTGGTAAAACCACCTCTCAAACGGTAACCACGGTCTGAGACTAGCTTATGCTTACAATATGATGCATGATCTTTTTCTGCGTAATGCTCCATAATTATGGAAATGCTACGCGATGTATTATTTTTCTATGCAGCATGCTATGCTATTTTTTTTATGATGAATGCATAAAAACGTCCCCCTCAAGGGATTCTGCTGAGGAGCACGAGACACTCTGCTGAGGAACTCGTCAATACTCCAATCTCCACCCTGCTGGGGAAATAGAAATCTCCTTTGCACCCAATCCGCTCGGGAAACCGCTGGGGATACGAACCACCAACACTCTGTGGGGATACAACAATCTTTGACTTGCTGGGGATATCAATCCCGACTCTGCTTTGGGAAACCCTCACAGATACCTGACGACTTTACTGGGGAAGTGCTTCACAAACACTCTGCTGGGGAAATAGCAATCTCCAGGCTTGGCGACTGGAGAAGCATCGATCTGACACCTGCTGGGAATAACCATCCTGACCCTGCTAGGGAAACGAATGCTACTCCGCTGGGAACAACCCATACAATCCATAGGATCAACTCAGCTGGGGATGCAGATATCAGTCTGCTACGGAAACTCGTCCAATCCACTGGTAGGATGAACACTGCTGGAGATATATTTCATTGAAACCCGCTCCACTCGGGGATAGCAACCTTCAGGCCTGGATGCTGAGGAAACACCGCTTACCTGCCGAGGATAACCATCTTGACTCGGCTAGGGGATCCATAGACCTTCGGATCTGCTAGGGAGTTGGTCCTCTACTTCTGCTTGGGGACCTAGCTCGGAAATGAGAAAAGTTGGTACAGAACACCCGTCGACTCGTCGAACCATGGTATCCACCTCCCAAACGCGTATCAGCTTTCCACTTTTGAGAATTCCCAGACTCGTCTGGACCTTTTCTGCTCCATCATCTTGTACTCCCAATCGCTCCGCGCTCGACGGAAAGCGTACTCCTGGGATTTATACAGATTTTTCAATTTTCCGACTTTGAAGAGTCTTCTTGATTAATTTCAAAGGTCGTCGGACGTCTCGTCGTCTCTCCGTCCTTTCTTCATGCACTCGCCCCTGATCAGACTCTGCGGGGAATTACATACTTTCAAGTCTTCCGACTTTGAAGAGTCTTCTTGATTACCATCAAGGATAGTCGTACGTCTCGACGTCTCTTCGTCATCCCTTCATATTCGTCCCTGAGCGAACTCTCTGGGGATTTGTCAAAGCTTCCACACCACCACCTGCAAGTGAGTGAAAAGATCCAACAGTTCCTGCAAAACAGACCGTCAGATAAAATCGTGCCCCAGGCGTGTCAAGATTTCAACACTTGGGTCACTCAACCTTCCAAATAAGATTTCAAATTTTCAATCTTATAAACATGCATTGGAAGGGACCTGTATGTCTAAAAATGCAAAATTCTTTATCAAAAATATTGGATGTTTTTGCAATCAAAGCGGTTATGAAAAAACAAAAAAACAAAATTATTTGACTGAATATGCATTTTATTGATTGGAAAAGTGTGGCTCAAATGAGCAATACAAAGGAAGCAATTCCTAAAAAGAGGTAATTGCGCTCAAAAGGAAAAAATCTATCCAAATGGCAATGTGAAACCCGTGATCTCATCGAGTTCCAACTCGGTTACACCCCATATGTCCTCAGACTCTCCATACTTTCTGCCTTCTGAACAGGACGATTCCAACTGATCCCTACCGGGTATTATCCATGATGCTTTAACCAAAGCGCAAACGATCATGCTGGACGCAGTTGTTCGTTTCAATCCCTCTTTTGCCTGTACCGCCCTTTCGGGTTTTCAGTCCACCGGGATACCCTTTTTTGCCCAAGTCGCCTTTCCAGGTTTTCGACTTGCCGGGTGTACATTTTTTCATTTTTATCCCTAATTTTTGCCCGAACCCTTTTTTCTGTTTTTGGTTCACCGGGATGCCCATTTTTTCCTGGACTATTTTATTCTTTTCGTCCAGCGGGTCTCTTCATACGAAGTATTTTTTAACTGCGTCCGCATTCACAGGGGATGGAAAATCTTCGCCATCCATGGTCGTCAACAACAAGGCTCCGCCAGAGAAAACCTTCTTGACCACGAATGGACCTTCATAATTCGGTGTCCATTTGCCCCTTCGATCGTTTTGAGGAGGAAGGATCCTTTTCAGCACCATATCACCCACGTGATATACCCGAGGTCGTACCTTCTTGTCAAAAGCACGCTTCATCCTTTGCTGGTATAACTGCCCATGACAGATGGCTGCTAGCCTCTTTTCCTCTATCAGGCTCAACTCTTCGTACCGGGTCCTTACCCATTCCGCCTCTTGCAATTTCACGTCCCTCAGGACTCTCAAAGAGGGAAACTGAACCTCAACAGGTAGCACAGCCTCCATTCCATATACCAATGAGAAAGGAGTTGCCCCAGTAGACGTACGCACCGACGTCCGATACCCAGGATACGATCTTCGTACTCAGCCACCCTCGTTGGTGCATTCAAATATTATCCGGACAACAAAAGCTCATTCACCTTAACCTCCCCATCAGACATCAGAATCCGTTCGGATTCAGGGTCAGGCCCCTCCTCCGGGATCGGTCACTCTCAATCTTTCGATTAGAGCACCTCGGGATGTCCTCATCAGGGAACTCAAACTTCATCGGTTGATAATCCTCCACGGGTTGCTGGGCGATGTAATCAGACAATACACTCCTCCCTCAATTGCTTTCTGAGAGTATCCCAAATCAGTCAACATTCTTTTGCTCTTTCGCAACCCGTCCGGTCATTGCTGGCTTCTCAAACCCATACTCGATCGGATCCATCTCGGAAATCCACAAAGTGGTATGAACCAGCATACTGTCTCAGTCGGCGAGCAGCCTATGCCAAAGTACATCAAGTTTTCTCGAACAGTGAATGTATTGTTTCACAGTCGGTAAACTTTTTGCTAAGGTAAATTGCATGCTCTTTTCGACAAGACGCGTCATGCTAACCCAATACACCTCGTAGACCCCTCGAAGGCCGTCAAGTACCAGATTAACAATTGCTCCTTCCACGGGAGACATCGGAATCAGAGGCTCCTGCAACTTATTCTTTTACCATTCAATGCCCCTTGGCAATCATTATTTCGCCTGACCGTTTGATCTTTTTTTCAACATCTTGAATATGGGTTCACACGTGGCTGTTAGATAAGATGTGAACCATGACAGGTAGTTCAATCTTTCTAATAGACCACGAACCTCTTTTTTTTTTTTTTTTAGCAGGATCAACCTCGATTCCTCTCTTACAATGAACCCCCAGCGTCTTACCGGACCGCACTCTGATAGTGCACTCATTCGAATTCAACCTCAGTTTGAATTGTCTCAACCGGTCAAACGACTTGCCCCGGTCTGCCAGATGCCCCTCGCCTGCTTGGGACTTTGCTATCATGTCATAGCATAACATTCAACTTCATGATGAATCATATCATGAAACAAAGTCACCATGGCTCTCTGATAAGTAGCACTGGCGTTCTGCTTCTCTAGAGGACAGTCTCCTTTCCACGGTAGCTTGTGCACAACGACATCGGTATCCGACCCTGGCATATCCTGACACGACCAGGTGAAGGTACTCACATGTCCCTTCAACAGGGCTACCATTCTGCTCTCGACTCGCCTCTGAAGCGGCTCTAATTTCACTTCCTTCCTGACCTCGGCGGTGCTTGGAATAACAATCTCAATCCGCTCCTCGGGCGGCTGAATCACCCTCTCCTCTTGTTTTAACAACCTGGCTAATTCCAGCAGATCACAATCTTCTTCGTCTTCTTCTTCAGCCTGATTGCTCGGATTGTCGAAGTCATATGAGGGGTAACCAAATTGTTATCAACGAGATCCGGAGAATTATTTTTGAAGCTGGGACGAGACAAATCAAAAAAAGAGAAAAATGAAAATAAACATTGCCATTTTTATTTGTTTTTAAACTGCAAAAATAAATGAAAAACAGGGAACACCGCTTTTTGACTGAAAAACATCCATTTATTAATGATGCAGAAATGCAAATTTAAACATGAGGTGGCCCTTACAATGGACCATTACGTGTCGGGCAACACGTATGGCTTTCATGCAAATAAAACTGAGAAACAAGAAATATTACTCTTCCGGACGAGTGTCAGTGCTGCTCCTTTTTAGACCTTCCAGTTCCCTGGTACGCACGATTTTATCCACGATCAATCTCCCAGTCACTGTCAGTTTCTTTACTCACCGCACCGGTGTGACATGAGTCTAGCATTCCCGCACTGATGAATGTAAACAGCGGACGACGTCCTCTGTTCTGCTCAGACGAGTCTTGACCCGGATGATAACCAATCCCAAACATATCCGCCTTTACCACAATGCCTATGATCTGTCCCCAGCCTGGGATCCCTCCATTTCTCACCACTTCCACCGCCTGTTTGTAAGAAGAAATGGACGGCTTTTTCTCTTTCTCAACACCAACGGCATTTTTCACCTTGATGGTTTCAACTGCCAGACTGGGTGCTTTACACCTTACATCGTCCATTTCTACTTTCATCTTTCTCTGGACCGATTCCCCAATTACTACACACCCCTTTGTAGTGATGGCCGCACAACAATCATCAACACGAGGGAAAGCTCCATTTTTCTTCGGGCGTTTTGGGACCACAGACATGAGCATTTTTAACTGATCCTTCTCAGTCACCTCTATCCCTTTCTTGTCCTTCGACATCATCTCCACTTTTACAGGACCATGCCTTGTCACGGGGTTAGCATTATCATCCGTCATCGGTGCAAAGTTGATTGCCTTAGAATCCACCAAGTCCTGGACCACATGCTTAAAAGCTTTGCAATCCTCAACATGATGTCCGGGTGCCCCAGCATGGAACTCGCACCTGACATTCTCATCGTAACTGGCAGGCCTCTGATCAAGTTTCAACAGAGTCAACATCCTCGGCTGCACCAATCCAAGATCCTTCAACCTCTCAAACAGAGAGGCGTAAGTCACAGGCGGCTTATTGAAATGACGATCTGTCGTCCTCCTTCTTACTTGGCCCACAACTCTCTGTGTCCTCTGTTGTGGTGGTGATTGCCGCTGTTGTGCAGATGAATCACCTACAGGAATGGTTACGGTGGCAGCATAAGGGTGGTAACGATCCTTACCGCATTCTCTTTTAGTCTGCGCACCACCTGATTCAACCTTCTTCTTGAGCTGACCATTGTCAAGGGATTTCTTCACTACGAATGACAGAGCTTTCCCCTGAACTTCCTCCTTGATCATCCAACCCTCAATCCTTTCCATCCTCTCGGCCATGGCTTTCTGCCCCAAGGCAAGCCCTTGCACAACACTGAACAAATCCCTCACCATCTCTTTCAGTTCGAGGATGTCGGCGTTGGGAGAATCCATCAGTTTGGATTTGTTGCCCCTAGCAGGATATCTGAGCAAACAAGCTATGCGCACCGGCTGACACCTACAAAACAGCAAATGGGTTAATATGCATGAATGCAACATCTATCCATATGAGGAAGATTCCGTCCTTTGATTCTGGTTTCATCGAGACAGATAATATTTCACCAATAACATTTTGACGTCCGGATGTCTCTCAACCAGATTCTCAATCCATAATACTCCCCATATGGCTAGACGTAGGTTTAGTGCAGATGAATGCAAAATGAGAATGATGCAGATGTATGCAATGCACTGGGCCATCCTCCAAGTCATCTGATCATCTGTACTGAAGCCTGGTCTCTGAACTGATCATACCCATCTGAGGAAACTGTAACCACAAATCCATCTCAAGGGTTCCGAAATAAACGGAACTGACAGATACACCATCATCATCATATAATCTCTGAGCAGACACCCATCTGAATCGGCCCAGGGAATCCTGAAATAAACGGATCCCCACTGATAAACAACTCGGCCCGGGGAATTCCTGAAATAAACGGATCCCCACTAATAAATCACGGACAGCACCCCGGCGTCTCTGAAATAAACGGCCATAAATCCGACTCATAAATAGGATTCTGATCCACGGAACAAAAAGTCACCATCTGAGTCACCATCTGAACATGCATCTGAAAGAATCACCCTCCCCTCACAGGTAAATTCTAAACAGGTCATCCTAAGGCGGATAATAGTCTCGACAATCGGGCAGAGATACTCAATGGGTTTGCCCTTTCGGGTGTGCCATTGTAGCTCTCCTGAGATCGTCTAAACCAAAGATCCGGGAAATGATCGGTCACCAGAGTCAACAGCTCAAATGAAGTAACTCAACCAAAGTGGAATACCCACAGAGGCAAGCACTATCAAATGAACCTCGTCCGGCTTGTGGTACATCATGCTGCCAGGCACATATTGACCTAACATGAAGGAGGCAACATTAGACCACACTAGTCCTAGGTGTATACTCGGGCCTGGGTTTTAGCCCCACTCAGAACACCCACCCCAAAACAGAGGAACCACCTGCACAGAGGATAGCAACATGATAGTATGATGCATGCAAATATTTATGCAAATATATACACAGTCAGAATAATAAATGCAATAAATCAAGCAAAACAAGCAACCTAAACTATCCTAAAACGCTAGGAAGGACTCGCTTAGGGATAATGGACCAGCACAGGTCTACATCATAGAAAGTCCCCAGTGGAGTCGCCAGCTGGTCGCATCCGCGAAAAACAATCGGCGGGACTCAAATAAAAACACAACACAGAGCCGCCACTGCGCGTTATTTATCCCAAGATAGGGAAAGGAAACGCTCAGAGAAACTTGGAAAGGAAATGGTCTTGCGACCAAAGAGAAAGGGTAAGGGAGTCGGTTACGCAAGGGGAACGTATTAGCACCCCTCACGTCCGTCGTACTCGACGGGATCCACGTTCTAAGAAAGAATAGGTTGCTAAAACATCACACACACACAGGGAACGCAGGTGGGGTTAAGAGAAGGGAGCTCGATAGGACATCGCATCCTATGCCTACATATCTCGTCTGGAACGAGAATCAGAGCCACTGTAGTTCGGCTTACGCACGCCAAACAACACAAAACGCACAAACAGATGGCAAACCTGGAGCCCGACAACCACTCGATGGAATTACGTCAGCATCCGAACCAAAACACGCACAAAACGGCAAACGTGGAGCCCGACAGCCAATCACTGGACTTACGTCGGCATCCGAACCAAAACACGCACAAAACGGCAAACGTGGAGCCCGACAGCCAATCACTGGACTTACGTCGGCATCCGAACCAAAACACTCGCCAGACGATAACAAGTAAACACACACAAAAAGAAAAAGGTTGCCCGGAGTGGTCTCGCACGACCACCTGCCTACATACCTCGTCTGGAACAAGGATCAGGGCGATGTAGTTCCCCCTCAAGGGAAATAAAATCTAGCCAGAAACCGAGGGAAGACACACTACCAGGGAGCTGGACTCGAGCCTAGTGTTGTCATGCATCATTACCCTACGTTCAGGTTTCTACCTACTTGCACAACTGCAAGCTAATCCTATCCAGGAAGAAAGCAAGCATACAAGCATACAAGCAATTCAAGCATTTCAAGTAAACATGTCAAACAAATATTCACATAGCACACACTATAACCAATCAAGTGAGGCTCACACAATGGGTTTGACTGCCGAAGCAAGTCGTCTGTACAAGGGTATCATTCGCTCTTAACCTTGCCATTACGAGGCTAAGGTGAAGCAGATGAAAAGGTGAAGTGAGGATGAGACCTCACAGCTCTTATCCCTGGCCAGGGAGAGCTTTTAGACAAAGGAGCGTGGGTCCAGAATGGAGGGACCCTTCTACACTCAAAGACTCTGACTCGATTGTGCAACAGCACGAGATCTTGGGTTTGTGTCCCAATGCATCAACACACAGCCGTGCGAGCAGAGGGACGACTCACAGAATAGTGGGGGATAGATTGCATATCCCTACCTTCCACCAATTGCCTCAGAGAGGACTTCACCTGCTTAGGCACAATATTAAACAATCACAAGCATCGCCTCTTAAGGAGGACTTCAGACAGTTTGCCCGGCCAAATAACAGACCGGGTCTCCAGACTACATGAAGAATAGAAGTCCTACCTCAAGTGGTTTAAAAACCAAGCAACAGCAAGCAAGTTCTTAAAGAACTGTAAGCCACTAAAGGTACCTGAAAACAATCAAGTATCATCAGTACTCAGACAGACAACAATAAACAGCAAATGTTAATCAGTCAGACTATACAGATAACACACAACAAGGCAAGCTATGAGCTCAAGCTCAAGCTTCACAACCTACAAAACAAAGTTATGTTAGTTCACAAACATCAAACAAACTCAATTGAATTAACTTGATTCAATCTCCTTGAGCATTGTGCTTTTTATCCTGAAAAATCAAGCAAATGTAAGAAACTAGACCACTAGGCCAAGCCTAGGGTCCAAAAGTGGCAAAAATGTCTAAACAGCAAGGGATATTCAACCAAACTCAAATTAATGTCAAACAAGAGCAAATGCCATTGATCCCATGTTTATATCGTTAATCATATTCACTTTATGCACAAAACAAGTCAAACTGGTTCAAATGGAACATCAAACATCCAAACAGAACTATTGCATTCAATTCCATATCAAAACAATTCCAAAAATCCTCAAATAATTTACACCTAAACAGGACATATTCAAGGTATAGCATGTCAGTTTTCAGCTCAATTGGACAAAAGGAACTATGTCAATGAAAATCAATAAAAACAGACACAATTATATGAGCCAATTCATAGCATCAACACAAGCATTCACTTCAAAAATTCATAAATCAGTGAGAACATTTAAGAAATGAATGGGACCAAAACAGGGATGTCCTACCATGTGTCTACAACCATCATACCAAATTTCATGGCCATTCAATACCATATGAGCATCTCACACAAGATCTACCAACATATGTCACATGAACTTGCACATTTGACCAACAGAGATGAAAAATACCAATCAAATTGAAAATGCAATGGAAAAATCCAGAAAAATATACATAGTATCTTAACATGTTAATGAACATCCATGCAAAATTTCATCCCATTCTAACAAGTCTAGGTCATGAAAATAAATCCAGCAAGTTAACCTAGCTAGGTGTGACACAAATTGTCACACCTAGATTCAAAAATTCATAACTCAATCACCAGGTATCCAAAATTCACAAAATTTACATGTAAATCACCATTGGCCTGTCCACAATCATCACAAAAGTTTTCAAGAATTTCTTTCAAAGCATGAGTATTTCACAATAGGAATGGCAAAATGTGTCAAAAATACATACATGTCAAACAACCCTAGGTCAAACCAAATTTTCCCCAAGCACAACTTGCAAAATCATACTCATTAAATTCTAGAGAGAAAATGGAATCTACCAAAAAAAACCTCATATTTTTCTGATCATTAAAACATTTTTTATGAATTTTTTAAGGTGTTGGTGAATTTTTTAATAATTATTAAGATGTTATTATTTAATTAAGTGTTTAATGGCATAACTGTAATTAACGCCAGACAGAGCAAAACGACGTCGTAGCACACTAATGTGCTGTCGTCGCGTGGTTGGTTGGAAACGGAGGGAAACAGGATTTGAAATTGGAACAAGCCAAAATTGGATCAAACTGCAAAAAATTCCAGAAAATCTCTTCTTCCTCGCGCGCTCAATCCTCTTCCATGTCCAAACTCGATTTCAATCATTTCATCACCAAATTGCACAAACTAATATCCGTTGGAATCGTCTCACCATGTACATCTCACCTATGTAACTAATTCCACCTAACTCCTAACACAGCTCACGGATCGATCGAATAAAGTTTCACATTCAAAGCTTCGAGTTCAGATTTCTCAACCTATAGTTCATCGTTTCACAAACCAAGCCTAGCATGATAAACTACATCAAACAAACTACAAAACGCATATGATAATTGAAAGAATCATGAGACTCGAATTTTGAGTACCTTGCTATGGCAGTGATAATTCGCGTGCTCTTTGCGCCTCTTGACCAAAAACAGATGGACTAGAAGCTGCAAGAAATTGAATACGATGCTCAGGTTCGATGGAGGTTGCTTCTAACACACAAAAGCTTGATTCACCATTGATGGACCTTGTATGGACAGTCACGATCCAAGGCTCCTCTCAATCCAATTTGCCAAAACAGTTGCAGATGATGATGAATAGAGATCAACACAAAAAGAATCTTCGAGTTTGATCAAGAATTGAGAAAGTTCTTTGGATTTTTGGTTTTGTGTTCTTGAGAGAAACTTGATGAATTTGGAGAATTTTTATGTGATTTTGGGAATTGTGATTTTCTGTTAGAAGTTAGTTATGATTAGCAATATATACTTCCAATTAATCCACACTTAATCACCTTAATTAACAAAATACAAAGTGATTAGCAAATGTGTCATTTTCAAGCTAGGGGCAAAATTGTATTTTCACATGCCAGCTAATGACAGCTCATTGCCACCTCACACACCTCCTAAACACCTGTCATGAGTTGTTGCCATTTGTTTCATGTTCATTGGATGTGTATTTTGCATTTTCCACATGTGATGGCACTTGGTTCATTTGTTCAAGTTCATTTTAAAAGCCAATTTTCAAACCATGAAGCCTTTTCATGTTATGAGTATTCCAACAAGTTTCAAATGCCATTTGTGAAGTGTTGCAAAAATCCCCATCCAAAAATTCCCATTATTTCTCAAGTTGGACAATTTTGCCCCTGGTTCTTTTAACTGTACAATTGAAATTTGACTTTTTGCATTGACCATTTTTGAAGAAATCCAATTATGCACCATGAAAGTACATGTAAAATGGAGTTTGTGCATATAAAGAACATCCAATTTGGACACTCCATGTGGAAGCTATGCCCTCCTGATTATGGGTCATTTCTGAAATTCACTGGACCATAACTTGACAACCATACATGGGATTTTCAAGTTCTTGGACTTTTTGGAAAGGTGAGACCAAGATCTACAACTTTCATGTTGAACAAATTTTCCTTTGAAGCTTCCTTGGACATGTAGTTTTGAGGTCAAAAACTTTCCATTTTTGGAAACTTCTATTACAAGTCACTTTCTATTTTTGGCAGTTTTTGTTCTGACTTGATTTTCTCCATTCTTAAGCTTTGAGATGTCATACAACACTTGTTCCAACATGAAGGAAGTGTATCCAACTCATTTCCACCTCCAAATCCATCAAATCATGTACAGTTGACCACAGTTGACTTTTCAGCTGATAGATGATTCTGGCAATGCATAGCTCAATCTGAGCTCCAATCTTCTGATGAAATAGCTCAAGGGTGAAACCCTAGCCTCAATTAGCTCCATATAAAACCATAAGATGATCCCCATATACATCATAGATCCCATCTCCTGATCATGCCCTGATTGGCCCAATGCAACTGATTAGGGTTGACCAGTGGTCAAAACCCTAATCTCAAGGAATCCTGCTTCAACACTTGATTCTGCTGATGATAACAAACCATGATGATGATGATGTATCACTTCAATCAAGATGAAGACCAATATCCTTTGAGAACCATGAAACCCTAATTCATAGCCCAATCCTCAGATAGCCAATGATCAGTCAATAAAACCCTAGCTTTGCTCTTTGACTTCCTCATCTTCTGAACAAGACTTGGGAGAATGGATTGCACAATGTAACCACATGATATGCAATATGTAATGCCTAATGACCTAAAAATGTTATGCAATATGTTATGCTAGTCCCAAGACAGGAGGGCAAATTTTGAGGTGTTACAGAGGGTAGGAATACTCCAGCCCCACTCCTTCTCCATTACTTAAGGCTCGTATCGCACAACTTGATTCATGATTGATAAGTTGTTGAGGTCCTTGCTTTTTGTTGTTTTCACTTTGCGAAGATAGATTTGTTAATCGTATGGTTAGAATTATGCTAAAGTCTATGAATAGAGGTGAATACGATAAGCATTGGGTCATACGTTCCATACCCAAATATACTCAGAATGGGGGTAGGAATACTCTAGTCCCACTCCTTCTCTATTGCTTAAGGCTTATGTCACACTCTTCTAACTTTGACCTAACAAGTGATGAAGACGCCACCTTTGATGTGCTTGAATAAGTTGAAGACGCCACCTTTGATGTGCTTGAATAATCCACTGCTTGGTATGACTGAGGATGCCTTGATTGAAGATCTTGTCTTGAGGCCTTGAGATCCACAGCTTGGAAGAAAAGTCTTATTAAGTGACCAAAGGTCTTTTGGTCACTTAATTAGACAGTGGGATTATACAAGTTCAAAGGATTTAATTAATCAAAATGTCTTTTGATCAATTTAATCGGGGGTTTGGTTTTAGTTTTGTGGGGAACTAATTTTGGATCTAGTTGAAGTTAGTAATTGTTAGAAACTATCCTAAGGAATCATGCATTGATTTGTTAAAATTGATTGAAAATTCTAAGTTAGAGGTCCTAAGGGAGCATGTACATATTGGTCAAAATATTGATCAAAATCATGATTAAAATTCTATGTTAAGTCCTACAATTATTAGGAAATGGTTGAATTCTAATCCTAATAGGAGCATGCAATTTCGACACAAAATATCAAAATAAGCCCATAAGGGGCAAAATGGTAATTTCCTAAAATATGTCTAATTTTATTCATGGCCTAAAGTTGAGAAATTAACCTAATGTTGAGAGAATGAGGTAATTCTAAATTTAATCAAACCTAAGTGTCTCTAATCAAAATCTAATTAAAAGTCCTAATTAAAATTCTAATGAAAAGGCCTAATTAAATCCTAATTATATTCTAAAAATGTGAATTAATCCTAATTATGTTCTAAAAATGTGAATTAATCCTAATTATGTTGCAAGAAAAACAATTAAGAAAACAAAATAAAAGGAGGTATAGAACTGGAAATGGAGGTGTAAACACATAATTGGGGTGATGGGCTGCAGGAGAGCCCAACACCATTTTTGTTCAACAGCATAATCAAAAACTGGGGGCTGCGAACAGTATAAGTGTGAATGGGCCTCTTGAGCCCAAACAACTCTCAACCCTCCAAACAGAGGGTGCAAGTAATAATCGAAGATGGGTCTTTGAGCCCAACGCGTAATAATATCCATTCTTGAAGGGGGGGGGGGGGGTGCACCAGTAGTTCAGGAGTGGAAACAAGCAAAGTCTCAATGGGCCTGTGGAAGCCCAACACTTCTTTGTAAACTAAAAAGGGTGTGTGTTAGCCAAGCATGTGGGGCATTAGTAAAATGTGCTAATGGACTCGGTTGAGCCTAAACCTACTTTCTTTCTCACAGACACTGGGGTGTTGTAGTGAAACGGTGGTGAATTGGTGAAAACATTAATGGGCCTCATAAAGCCCTTTTTCAATTCCTTCAAAGACTACAGGGGGTGTATTAAGAACATCTGGTGTGTGCAAAGCAATTCTCGTGGGCCCTATCACTTAAGCCCAAACTTCTTTCTTATGTTAAGTCAATAGATTCAAAATGAAGTTCAAAAACACGCACTAATTTCTCCCCTAGCCTCACCGTCCGTCCGCCTTGAAACACCACGCCGGCGTCCGTAGCCGGCGTAGGTAATGGCCTACCTCTAAGATGTTACCACCAATGGATGCCTCAAGATAAGCTAAACGCGAATATGGGAATAGAATTGTGAGACGGTCTCTGCATTGGCCGAATCGAACATATAACAGGAAGAACCCTAGCTATCTACCAATTCAATTAAATGGCGCATGGTATGAATCAATCCCTAATACTATGAGGCTTCTGCTCCCTAACCTAGAAATTACACCTTGGTGTGCTCAGAGCAAGAAAAAGACATGAAATGGATAATAACATACCGGAGAAGATGATCGGAGAATTCTCCGGTAAGTTCCCTAAATTTGGTTCCTTCTTCTTCTTCTTCTTCTTTCATCTTCATCTCCTTTCTATGGCTCAGAATAATGGAAGTGATGAACAGTGTGGCTTAGCTCAAGCAAAGTTGAAGCTTCAATGTGAAGCTTCAATGGCTTTTGGAAGAGAATAGAGCTTTGGTGAGGGTGAGGGAATATCTTGCAGAGAGATTGAATTTGCGCAAATGGCCAAGGGTCTCCAAATGATGATGATGAATGTGATTAAAAAGGCATTAGGTTTGGAGTGAGGTTTTGATTCAGTTAGATTTAGGTTAGGAGTTAGTTAACCTTAGCTCACTGAGTTCAAGTGAGGACTCAGTTAGTTAGTGAAGCTGACTTAGTTAGTTATATTAGTTTAGGTTGATTAATGGATGAGTGAAGAAACAATTTTGAATGGCTATTGCAGGTGGCTTTTAAGTGGAATAAGTTTGTTGGTTCAAGTGATGACCTGTTATCAAAGTTGCAGGTGGATTTAAATGACTTAGCTTGGCTTGGATGTTAGTGATTCATGAGAAGAATTATATTATGTGTACGAATGCCTTGGAAACTCTGATTTCTCTTTGTCTTTCATATGATCCCCACTGGGTTAACTTATTCATTTCCATGTTGCTGCAGGTTTTGAGCAAAAATCATTGAACCACACTCATGGTACAACTTGGTCATGACTTGTGAGGTGCTTGCTTAATAGCTTGGTGTTTGTTACCTTTACCTTATTCATTTCCATGTTGCTGTAGGTTTTGGCTTTGAGCTTGGTCATTGATGAGTCCTATTGTGCATTGCTTGGTGCCAAGTTTTTGTGGCTTAGCTTGATGTTTTCCTGTGTTGTTTGCTTCAGGACTTGTTATGGTTTGGTTTGATGCAAGAGTGTTTGGAAATTTACCATGTTAACTCCCTGTTAAGCTTTGGTACCAAGGTATGTCAATCTAATTAGGTAATGTTGTGGTTCTCCCAATGTTGTAGGAGGATTCTGCAATTGGTTTATGTGATTATTGCCTTCATGTTGACCTGGCCTTGTGCCACACTGTTCATTGCAGGTTGTTGTAGTTTCCCATGGTGTTGATAAAATGGTGGGGTGTTGGTGTATACTTACTGTAGGGTTGTGGTTTAATGAGGCTAGGCATTGGTTTCCAGCAAAACCAACTTGCAACATGGTTGAGACTTGCCTTTTGGCTTGATGCAATAGGGTGCTTTGATCCTAAAGATTAATGGTGTTTCATGCTACAGGTTGATGGATTTGGACTGCAGTGTTTCTCCATGATGCAGGGCAATGAGGATCCAAAAAAAGACCATAGTAGTATGGTAATAGAAACAGGGTCTGCAGATGTCTGTTTTCCACTGAATTGCCTTGGATTGTTGGACATGGTATGAGTTGCATTGTGACTTGGGATGTTGTTGTATGTTGCAGGACATGATTGCTGGTGATGCTGCAGAAGGCATTTCCCTGGTTCATGCTATACCTGGAATTGGTTTTGTTGGCAAGACTGAACCAATGTATTGAACTGGTCTTGCTGCAAGGTATGAATTTGTCAAATGCTGGTTCTTATCAATGTATATTGTGCACAACTAGTTCCAGTTGGGGTTTGACTCTCCTCATATGATGCAGGTAAGGCTAAAGTTAAGCTGGAAATAGCCAGGGTTTAGAGGTTGTTGTGGAGTACTCCACTTCGCAAGAACAAATGTCCATTGAGGTATGTTAATATGTTGTTGGTTGCTGCGTTGGCTCAAGCCAAGGTTTGTGATTAAAGTTTTCATGTGTGATGCTTGCAGGATTGATACTAGTTGAGATGGTCAACACCAGATGCCATGTGGTTAGCAGCCTATGCATCCTTGGTCTATTTCTGTTCAAGACCTTATGGTAATATACTGATCTTGCAAACCAATGTCATGTATGTCTGATCTTTCCAATCCACTGCCATGATATGGTGTTGTACAGGACCAAGGTTTTGATGTGGTATACCTGCTATTTTGGCCATGATTCGCATGAATCTACAGGATGATGATAAGGTGATGGCTGCTGCAGGACCAGTTTAGCAGTGAAGAGTTATGGTAGGCAAGGCAATATGGTGTAGCAGTTGGCATTAGGCTCATGTGTCATGACTGGATGTGATTGTGTTGGTTTCTTGCTGCAGGACACAGGTTTCCAAGCTGCAACCTCCATTCAATTAGTCATCAACAAGTGTTTCCAAGGTTTTTGTTGTGTGGTTTTAGATCCAGGCCAAGGGTGATGAGCCAAGGATATGATTGGACTACTAGAGGACTCTTTGGTCCTGATTAGGGGCAGGCTAAGGGCGAAGGCCAATGGTTCAAAAAACCCAAAATGACATGGTACACCATATGTGTTACTTGTAATGGAAGCTACCAAGAACAAAATATCAATAAGCACGAGGATTGGATGACACATTGAAGCAACGGGTCAGGCCAAGTTTGGATGGGCAAGAGCAAGTGAAAGTTGACTTTGGTCAAAGTTGACCAAAAAATCAACTGTTGACCAAAGTCAACAAATGGTCAAAATTGCATTTTCTTTGTACTTTATTTGTAAATGGACAATGAATAAATGGTTAGGGTGAAATTTATGGTTTTGGGGATTTGGGTTGACTTTGGTCAAAGTTGACCAAAAAGTCAACTGTTGACCAAAGTCAATAATTGGTCAAAAATGCCAAGACTTGTACTTTTTGCGTAGAATCAAATGTGGTTTAGAATGATGTGAAATGGATTGAAATGGTTTGAAAAATGATTTGAATTTGGTTTTACAAAAGATTTTCTTATGACTTGAATGCTTGACTTTGAAAAAGAACATAACTTGACTGACAATATATGTTAACAAGGCCATGAAATGATGGAATAAGATTAGGGTTTGAATGGGATATCCATGAATCAAATGGCATGATTAGCCATTGGCTTGTGACACAAGAAGACTGGCTGTTTGGATAACCAAGACTATAGGTGTATCAACAATCACCTGAGCAATGCCATGACTTTAGACCAAGACCCATGCCCATAGAAAACCAAAGTAGGGTTAGGCCAACCATATTGGTAAAGGGTGAGATTGAGGGGTCATGGATGCACAGTTAGGCCACCAAGTTTATCTGATTCACCATCTCCCAGATCAGGGTTTCCCTAAGGCTTACCCCTTAAGCAAGTCTTTTGAATCAAGCCATAAGCTCCAACCATTAGTCCTCTAGTGTTTGAACTTACATTAGGGTTTGGAAGACCAAGACAAGGCCTAGGGACGCTTCATGAGATCATGTCTTGAGGAGTTAGGGTTTTGAAGACACTAGAGGATTGCATGGCCACACCTTTGTTGAAATAACCTTTACCACTATCATTAGGGTTTCATATCCCCCATGCTGATGATGTGATCAAACCATGCCTTTGGCCTTTGATATCTGTGTGAACCCTAACTTTATGGGCCAAAGTTTCTTCTGAATCCATGAGGAATGATGCATGGGGATGAATTATGAATGTATGCAAGTCATCTCCTGATCCTATGATTGGATGCACAGGTGAGAAAGGGGAGGGCAAATTTAGGGGTACAACAGTGGTTACGAGCAACAAAAGAAAAGAAATAAGTTAGAGAGGCATTAGAGGCTAAGATATATGATCTCATTATCTCTCTTCACAATGCTGAAACCCAAGCGGAACACGAGCGCCGACTCAAGGAAAGATCCCTTGAAGCTTCTCGAGTCACACCTGGGATTTGGGCTGACAAATGTCAAGAAGAAAAGGATGCCAGAGAATACGCTCAACATTGGAAAGACAGACTAGAAGCCTTCCATCAAGACAGTGTGATATGGCTAAAGGAGAGAGAGCAGGTTATCGAGGACTATGATACATTCAGGAAAACAATTGACTTCTTACAAAAGGACAAAGATGGGTATTGTGTAAAGCTCAATGATTTGGTAGAATTCTATAGTTGGATGGCCCGAGATATTCGTTGGAGATTGAGGGAGACAGTGGAAGGACTGGACTAAGACGACACACATCCCGCTGTGGTCGGTTTTGTTATGATGTGCAAGGGAATGGTGAAGAGGTTCAAGTTTGAGTTGGAGGAACTCATAACCCGAAAACCTGCTATGTGATTTTTCCGTTTTCCTTGTACTCAGTTTATACTTTCTCGAGAGTTTAGTATTTGAGCTGTATTGGTTCGGGTGGTTATGCCTTTGTATTTCGTACTTTGACAAATTGAATGAACGAGGATCGTCCTCACTTTTATTTCCTGACTTTATGTTTCTTCGAATTCTTAATCAAACTACAACCATTATGAATGATTCCCTGAAAATAAATAAAAAAGAGAGAAAAAACATTTTTCTCATTTGCATGCATCTACCCTATCACGCATTTCATTTCAAAAACTTACACGACCTTTTTACCCTCTATCTAGTAACGCTGACTAATCAACACCGATACAAGACGCACAATAATTATAGGATGACATTTGAGCAAGTTAAGGATAATCAGGCCACTATGAGGACATATATCACTTCTATCCAAGAGAAGATGGATCAGTTACTAGAGATGATGCTAGCAATTTCCCAAAGAGAAAGGGTTGTGGAGGCAGAAACTGGAATGAGGAAAAACGACAGTCATATTGGCACATCGATACTAGTCAACCAGGATGAGAGCTTCACTCACACCAAGAAGAGCTTTGTTCATATACCTGTAAGGAGCAAAAGAGATGGAGATCATGGGGAGCCCTATGATGCATCTGCTCAGCATGGGTCTGAGGTGGGAGGAGACGACCCTTACGATGCTTTTTATGTACGAGATCCACAAAAACCTAAGGTTCTTCCAGATCCCGCTGCAGAAAGGCTTCGCGCCTAAGGTGGGGCATCCCTAAGGTGGTACATGAGTCTGGAGCAAGGGAGAATCCAAAGTTGGGAGGACTTGGCTAATGCTTTCCTTCGTCAGTACAAATACAATTTGGACATGGCACCCGATCCTATTCAGTTACAAGGAATAACCATGAATGAGAAGGAATCATTTAAAGAATACGCCCAACGATGGAGAGAGTTGGCTGCTCAGGTTGAACCTC
This sequence comes from Lathyrus oleraceus, assembly GCF_024323335.1. Taxonomy (NCBI): domain Eukaryota; kingdom Viridiplantae; phylum Streptophyta; class Magnoliopsida; order Fabales; family Fabaceae; genus Lathyrus; species Lathyrus oleraceus. The sequence goes on from NC_066584.1 coordinate 250,596,233, forward strand.
CATTATCAGAGAAAGAAATGACCAAAATATTCGTGGATACACTGAAGGACCCTTTCTTTGATAGATTGGTGAGCAGTGCAGCGTCAGACTTTGCTCACTTAGTGATGATTGGAGACCGCATTGAGAAAGGTTTAAGGGATGTAAAAATCCATGGAGCTCCTGTAAACCCCAATGCACCGAAAAAGTATTCTGGAGGTTTCCAGAAGAAAAAAGAAGGTGATACAAATGCTATATAGAGGGGTTATAAGGGTAAGCAACAAACCTCATACGACCAAGTCGCTGCTGTAGTGCCCATACCATACCAGCAACCAACGCAACCACAACAAGTTTATCAGCAACAACCTCCGCAACAACGGAAACAACAGAATGTCATTCCGCAACGACAATTCAAGCCAAGACCACCACGAAGGCAGCTTGACCCTTTACCCGTGCCTTATAGCCATATATTTCTATACTTGCAAAAGGAGGGACTGTTGACCTTGAGAGAGTTAAAGCCAACCACTTTCCCATACCCGCCCGGGTATGATGTTAACGCCCACTGTGAGTTTCATATGGGAGCACCCAACCATACTCTAGAAAATTATTATGCATTCCAGAATCGGGTGCAAGATTTGATTGAAGCCAAGGTTGTCACCTTTACTCCAAGACGCCCGAACGTAAACACCAATCCCATTCCAACACATGGAAGTGCGTCAGTCAGTGCCATTGAAGAAATTAATAAGGGTGAGCTGGTCAAGAAACTTGAAGAAATACAAACTCATGTTGCCGTGATAGGTACACAATTATTGAAGAGTGGTCTCATCCCAATAAACCTAGTTGATAAATAAAAGGTTGAAGATTTGAAGAGTTTTATCTAGCAAATGTTAGATCAAGGTGAATTGCAGATCGAGCGCGACATCAAAGGCACAAAGGAAAAAGGAATAGCTGTGATTGACATTCCGTACGATGCAGTCAACGTGGAAATCCCTATCACCCCGTTGGTGATAGAATTCCCGGCACCTTTCAAATAAAAAGACGAAAAAAGAGGTACCATGGATATATCAGCCCAGAGCTTTTAAGCAGGGGCAGGAAGACCGACCTTTGGTCATCAATGAACCAAATGTTACCTCAATCGTAGGACCGGCTGGAATGACACACAGTGGCCGAGTGTTTGCACCGAGGACTGTTGATACGTCTGCCGAAGCTAAAAGGAAGGAAATTTCTACTCATGTCCAAATTCCTATCCCAAATCTTGAATTACAAGAGATGCACTTATCTCCGAAAGTTATTGTCACTCGCGAGGAGGCTCAGGAATTTCTGAGGATAACCAAGAAGAGTGACTACAAGGTAGTGGATCAATTGAATCATACCCCTTTGAAGATCTCCATGTTGTCCTTATTACTCAGCTCAGAGGCACATAGAGACTCATTAATGAAGGTGCTAAGTGCTACTCATATCACGAAGGACATAACAGTGGAACAATTTGATGATGTGATAGCTTGTGTAACCACCGGAAATTTCTTAGAGTTTAATGATGATGAACTGTCGGTCAAAGGGAAGAATCATAATAAAGCTCTGCATGTCTCCTTGAGATGCATATACACCATATTATCAAGAGTTTTAGTGGACACAAGTTCTTCATTGAATGTTATGCCAAAGACTACTCTGGTGAAATTACCATTGGAAGGACTAAACATGAAACCCAACACTCTGATAGTGAAGGCTTTTGATGGCTCAAGGCGAGCAGTAATAGGGGTGGTTGACTTGTCAATTAAGATTGGCCCGACAATCTTCACTATTACATTCTAAGTTATGAACATACACCCCGGATATAGTTGTTTGCTTGGAATACCATGGATTCATTATGTGGCCGCAGTAACTTCTACCTTACATCAAAAGCTAAAATTTATCATGAATGACAAAATGATCGTGATTGGAGGTAAAGAGGATATTCTGGTTAGCCACTTAACTTCTTTCAGATATATCAAAGTGGATGGGAAAATTACTGAGACACCATTCCAGTCCTTGGAAGTGGTGAATGTAATAACCGTCCAACAGACATCTGAGCCACCAAAATCAGAGTCGTCAATGGCCTCTTGGCAAGGAGCTAAAGCTGCTATAGAGAATGGGAATGCCCAAGGTTGGGGCAAGGTGATAGAAGTGCGTGAGAAGTGGGACAAGTTTGGTTTAGGGTATGAACCATCATTAGTTGAAGACAGTAGTCAACATGACACGAAGCAGATTCCTTCTGTTGAGGAGACATTCACTAGCGCTGGCCATATCTTTGGTGATCAAGTTGCGATGATCAACGAAGAAGCTTACGGTGAGGTGGTATCCAATTGAATACGGCAGGCAGCGCCCGATGAAGAACTAAAGAACTGGAAGAATGTGGAAATCCCCCAATTCTTTCAAAAGTAATTTTATTGTTTAATCAAAACCCTGTGCTCTGGCCGAGGCACAATGGCATGTTGTAGGGCCTCCTTATTTTCTAGAACTTTGATTATCATTAATAAAAAGGCAATTTGCATTCAAATTTTTGTTCCTTTCCTTTCATTTTTTATCTACAATAAAAATGACATTAATTCTTATGCACGCACTTTCTAAATAAACTACATAAGTCATAACATGCAGAGACACCATCGAGACAATTGATAACGACACTGCTAGGGTCTGGCATGATTTTGACTGTCCAATTTACCACGCCGAAGACGAAATGGGGGAAGATTGTGAACTCCCCGAAGAGTTGGCCAGGTTACTCAAACAAGAGGAGATGGTCATTCAACCACACCAAGAGGACGTCGAGGTCATCAATCTTGGAACAGAAGACAGCAAGAAGGAAGTAAGGATAGGCTCCACACTTCAAGATGCAGTGAAATCGAGATTGATAGAGCTCCTCCATGAGTATGCTGATGTGTTCGCTTGGTCATAACAAGATATGCCTGGGCTAGACACTAATATTGTTACCCATAAGCTTCCACTCAAAGAAGAATGCTTCGATGTCAAACAAAAGCTAATAAGAACTCGTCCGAATATGGCCCTCAAGATTAGAGAGGAAGTGAGAAAGCAGTTTGACGCCAGTTTCCTAGAAGTCGCTAAGGATCCACAATGGGTTGCCAACATTGTACCAGTACCAAAGAAGGATGGAAAAGTCTGCATGTGCGTTGACTACCGAGACTTAAACAGAGCTAGTCCCAAGGAAAATTTCCCATTACCTCACATTGATGTATTAGTGGGTAATACGACACAGTTCTCTGTGTTTTCCTTCATGGATGGTTTCTCAAGGTATAACCAAATTAAAATGGATCTAGAGGACATGGAGAAAACTATATTCATCACCCCTTGGGGCACCTTCTGTTACAAGGTGATGCCGTTCGGATTGAAAAATGCAGGGGCAACATATCAGCGTGCCATGGTGACCCTCTTTCATGACATGATTCATAAAGAGATCGAAGTGTATGTTGACGATATGCTTGCCAAATCCCAAACAAAAGAGGAGCACATCACTAACTTGGAGAAGCTATTTGGTCGGCTAAGGAAGTTTAGGTTGAGACTTAACCCTAACAAATGCACATTTGGGGTTCGATCTGGGAAGCTCTTAGGCTTTATTGTAAGCTAGAAATGAATTGAATTGGATCCTGACAAGGTCAGAGCCATTCAGAACATGCCTGCACCGAAGACTGAGAAAGAGGTTCCTGGTTTCTTGGGAAGACTAAATTACATCGTCAAATTTATCTCTCATCTCACTGCCACGTGTAAACCAATATTCAAGCTTCTAAGAAAAAAAATAAGAAGTTGAGTGGAATGATGACTGCCAAACAACCTTTTGCAAAATTAAAGAATACTTACAAGAACCACCAATTTTAATGCCCCCTGCTTAGGGAAGACCTCTCATCATGTACTTAACAGTACTCGACGAATCAATGGGCTGTGTGTTAGAACAGCAAGACAAGACTGGTAAAAAAGAGCATGCCATCTATTATCTGAGCAAGAAGTTTAATGATTGTGAGACCAGATATTCATTGCTCGAAAAGACTTGTTGTGCGCTCGCGTGGGCCGCTAAGCGTCTCAGACAATACATGCTGACTCAAACGACTTAGATGGTATCCAAAATGGATCCCATCAAGTACATATTTGAGAAACCAGCTCTCACCGGTAGAATTGCCCGATGGCTGATGTTGTTATCAGAGTATGATATCTAGTATGTTGCATAAAAGGCCATTAAGGGGAGTGTACTAGCGGATCATCTTTCTCACCAATCGATAGAGGATTACCAACTGTAAGACCCCAATTTTGACCCTAAGATCCCTCGTGCAATTTCATCATAAGCATTAGCATTTGGATCATACCTTGGTATCCTCCTTACCCCTTTTTCATTGGGTTTATTTTGGGAGAGATCACCAAGCACTTTGTGATTGTATCATACTTGTATATTATCATTTTACTAACCAAAATACCTAAAACATGTCTTTGCGTTTGCCTAACTCTTTTGTAGGTAGGGCATGATCCCATTGATTCATCAAGTTCACATCTAGGGCTTAAAACCCTCATGAACAAAGAGCACAACCATGGATTGATACAAGAATGGTTATAAGCATCATATATGAGTCCCAATTATCTCTACATGTTCTATTGATCAAGTCTTCTTCAAAAGTTTGAGGGTGATTTGCATTGGAAACCCTAGTTTGACTGAGTATCTTGAGTAACTTCTCCAACAAGCTATCTCAATAATTGATCAAATTTCTCAAGGGGCACTTCAAATTTCATCATATTATGCATATATGATCTACCATGAGTCAAGAAAGTCAAGAGAATTGAAGATTAGCAAGTTGGTTGATGGTGGTTGGCCAGATGAATTCATCTGATCAAAATTGGGTCTCCCTAGACCCTATCTCCTACAATTTTCATCATATAAAAATGACTCCAAGAGAAAACTTACTCTAAATGGTATTCCAAACAACTTTCATGTTGATACCAAGATCTAGTTTTGCTTGGAAAATCATTTTCTATGTTGAAACATTATATGTCATTTTGTCTAAACCCTAATTTGAAAGTCAACTTCCCAAGGCCATAACTTGCTCATTTTTTATGAGATGAAATATTTCCAAGTTGCACAATCAAATTCAATGTGTCTACTTCAACTTTGATGTTTGGAGTGAGAGCTAATTCAACTTTTATGAGCATGTGATATGAGGTTACATTATAGGTCATTTTTTACCTATACCATTGATCAAATGATTTTTCCAAACTTCAAAAGTGCATAACTCTATCATTTCAAATCCAAATGACATGAAATTTGTCACCACCTTCATAGTTATTCACCCCTTTCTTGGTTTTGACACCACTTTTACCTTCATGTTCTTGGTTATGACACCACAATTTAGGTTGACACCTTCATGGTTATACACTAATTTCTTGGTTGTGACACCATTTTTACCTTTCTATTTTTTATTTTGACACCACAATTTGGGTTGACACCTTCATGGTGATACACCTCTTTCTTGGTTTTGACACGATCTTTATCTTTCTTTTTTTCTTTGGTTTAAACACCACGATTTAGGTTGACACCTTCATGGCTATACACCCCTTTCTTGGTTTTGACACCACTTTTACCTTTCTTGGGTTTGACACCATTTATCTACATATTTTTCTTTGGTTTAAACACCGCTTAAGTCAGTCTCTAAGTCTTTTCCAATTTAAACATCACCCCCGATCTATCTTTCTTTCAGTGTTAGTCCTCCAAACTATGAATCTCTGACTTCCTTATTGCACTATGAGGATACATAGGCACGAAGATGCGAATCCTTGGCGAGCATTTTTCTTTCTTTTCCCCCCTTTCTTTCTCTAGTTCCACAAACTAAAGGCTCTGGCTTTCTCTTTACACTATGAGAATACGTAGGCATGAGGACCCAAATCCTCCTCGAGCACTCTCTCTCTAACCCATTTTCTGTTTTGCAGGTATATGAAGATATCAACACCCATCCAAGTAAGAGCAATCAAAATGGTTCCCATGGAGTATCATAGATATGAGGGGTGATAATACCTTCCCCTTGCATAACCGACTTCCTTACCCGTTTCTCTTTCCCCTTAAGTTTTATTGATATTTTCCCTTCCCTCTTTTGAGATAAATAAAGTTTGGTGGCGACTCTGTTATATGTTTGATTGTGCGACGCGTTCGGGTATATTCCGGCTAGCTTCATTACCACCACACAATTATATAATATAATAATGTGTGGTTGGAAAAAATTAGAAAAGAAATATCATCCTTCGATATTTCTTACTACTAGACCAATCGAACAATTATTAATGTTACCAATATGTCCCCTCTAATACTTATTAATACATGTTAATCTATTTTAATAAAAATTGATCTCCTCTGAGTCCACATGTTACTCTATTGGTCTCAACTCACAACAAATAGAGCACATAGGAACTCAATCTGTCTCAACTAACATTAAATAGAGCACATAAGAGCTCAATCTGTCTCAACTAACAAGAGTTAGAGCATTTAAAAGGATATGGAATATTGCAAGCCGCTAACAAGTTGATAAATCAATAACTAAATTAATAAATAAATCAATAAATGTGTAGTGTCGGCTGGACTGTGCTACATAGTCAAATAAAAATAAATAAAAAATATAAAAATAATTAGCCTCGATCCAGCCATGTCTAATTAATCAATAAAATTAAAAGAAAAATGAATATAAAAAATTTGTAGTGTGGCTATAGTGTGAGCTAGGCTGACGATATGTCTGCTACGTAGCATCGGTGTCGGTGACCGACGCTAAGTCTGGACATCTAAAATTTAAATTTTTTAATAATGAGTATGCGGGAGTCACATTGGCGAGAGAGCACTCACTCACAAACTATTAATGGTCAGTTATTGTTGGCCAACTCTGATGAAGGAAAGTCTAGAGTTCGTAAAAAAAGCGACAAGTGCCAACAACATTCCAATATTCTCCATGTGCCAATCGAGATTATCTATTCTGTCACTTACCCCTGACTTTTGTACCAGTGGGGCGTAGACATTTTGGATACCAAGGGGCGTGGACATCTTGGATACCTTCCTCTTGGCGTCATATCTTGATCGTGAAAAAGTGTGATAAGAAATAATTTATTGGATCTAGAAAGAAGCAGACCAAAAAATCTGAAGAGAAATCACCCAAGAGATTAAAAAGGAATCGAGTAGACGTCACCCTAAATCACCCGACTATAACCTGAGTCGCCAGACCCATACTCAGGTTCATTATATAAAATCCAACATACATAATCTTTTACGATCAAATACGTGAACAAACTCTCCTATTATAGGATTTCACAAATCCAAAATATAAATCATATTTGAGAAAATCATTCTATTTCCGGTTCAGCAAAAATATGTGTCTTCCTCTTAATACTTACTAATTTTAGAATTTAAAAGTAACTTTACTTTCAGTTTCATGACTTTATGTTTTTCTGATTCCTTGAACATTTTTGTAAGGTTCAAGTGGGGCATGATGATCAGTAAAAGTTTGTCTGGAAGTGAATCAGAATATGCGAAACTAAGAAAGAGAGTGTTTGTGTGGTGTATATAGCTATAGCTGTTCCTTGCTGCTTACACATCCTATATGTCGTTACATGACAAAGAATTTGGGTCCACAAAACCGTAGGCCATACCCTCTCTATCAATTCTCATCAAAATTATCAAATTCATTTCTCATAAAAGCATTCACCAAAATCTGGAAAAAAGTTTCAACAAAGAAAAAAAAGCCAGAAAATAATCAAATAAGTACAAGTGAAATGGTGCATGTGTGATAGGTGTTGCTGTATATGCTTGACACCAAATCAATGAAGAGATTCACAATCAATCTACCTCAGAAATTTTCTCATTTATAATAAGCAAACTGAGTGAAAAAAATCATATCAAAGTTTTTTCTTTTCCTTTCAAATTCCTAGAGGCTTTTCATTCTGATATGGCAGCATCATTTTCAGCAGCATCTTTCTTTACAAGCACAGAAGAGAATCAGAATGAGATGAATCAACAAAATTCATCATCGTCAACAACTCCAACTGCACCACCACCACCTCAGAAGAAAAGAAGAAACCAAGCTGGAACACCATGCAAGTTTCTTCAATCTTTCATCCATTTTAATTTTTGGCTTCATTTCAAGGTAGGAAACCCTAATTTCAATTTATTTTTTTAAATTTTTTTTTGTTTTTTTTTCCCAATGAAAACAGATCCAGATGCAGAAGTGATAGCACTATCTCCAAAGAGCCTAATGGCAACAAACAGATTTGTATGTGAAGTGTGTCAAAAAGGGTTTCAAAGAGAGCAAAATTTGCAGCTTCATAGAAGAGGACACAATCTACCATGGAAGCTAAAGCAGAAGAGTAACAAAGAGCCAAAGAGAAAGGTTTATCTGTGTCCAGAACCTTCTTGTGTTCACCATGACCCTTCAAGAGCTCTTGGAGACCTCACTGGAATCAAGAAGCACTTTTCTAGAAAGCACGGTGAGAAAAAGTGGAAATGTGAAAAGTGTTCTAAGAAGTATGCTGTTCAATCTGATTGGAAAGCTCATTCTAAAACTTGTGGCACTAGAGAGTATAGATGTGACTGTGGCACTCTCTTCTCAAGGTAAATAACAAAAACCTAACTGATTAATTTCCATTTACCTATCACTAGCTCCTTCACTATTCACTTTTTTTCATGCAAAATTTTAAATTAAGGTTTTGTTGCAATCAAGGTGCGAACACTTGTAATGTCAAAAAATGGAGTCAGTTTGATCAAAACTGCAGTTGCAATACTGTTTTAATAACTTGAAAATCTTTTACTCTTAAAAACATGATTGGATGAGAGAATTGTGATTTAAAACATTGTAATTATAGAGGGAGTACTTGTTTTATTTATATAAACAGCGTGTAATCTCTACGCGCAACTGCAACGATTAATTCCTATAATCTAAAAAATTCACAGCTGGAATGATTAATTTCTCTAATCTGGAAAGAACATAATAGGCGGATACAATTTTTCTTCGATAGATTAAACACTATTGTGTGCTCAGGGTTGTGTTTGAACCTTGAAGTAATAATTGTTTGATTTGCTTTAGTTTATTATAGGTTTGATATTTGGATTAGGGCATATTAGGTTTTTGGTGGCATTGGGAGGAAAAGGCCTTAGATGCTTTTCTTTTTGTGTTGAGTTTGGTTTTCTTCCATATTTTGATTAAGATTCTGTGTACTTCTTTCTCTCGTAAGCTTTCCTTTGTCATTATTTGCCCTCATATTTTGTAGGGGTGACTAAGTGAAACGGAAGGAAACACCCCCCACGTGAATAATCTTTGAATTTCACAAAAAACACACGGAAGAAACAACACTATCTAACAAATGAAAGTGAAAAAAAAAATTAAATTTAAAAAAGTATTGAAAAGATAAAATAACAGTTTTAATCTGCATCTTATTATTTTAATAAAATATATTTTTTTTATTATCATGAAATTTAATTTTTACTCAAAATTGAAATGGTCCATATTTTAACTACTTTTAAAGATATATACACTAAATTAATTTTAAAAAAACTGTTGATTTATAAAATAAATGTGTTTGTTTGGGATTAAACCATATAAGAGCCGCTTAGTCATGTTGAACTCAACTAACACATATTAATTGAATTACTACATCAAAATTAATCTTTATTTATTTTAACTTTCATATCATTTCCAATAATATAAGACTTTGTGACATAAAATAATAAAATTAATAGCAGTATTAAACTTATTTACAAATTTTATTATTATACAAGTTTATATTCTGAGAGAAAAAACTTAACTTAGTTTTCTTTAAAAAAAATTAGTTTAGTTTTTATTAATACATTTGTTATTATTAATTATACAATTATAAGTAAAATTATTAAAACAATTTTATTAACAAAAGGTTTAATACCATTGAAATTTTAAAAATAATTGTTTTAAAAATAAATTGAATTCTCATAAATAATTGTTTAAAACTACAATCATCGTCGAATAAAAATAAAAAAAATAAAAAAATGTAAAATTTTAATTACTTGCTCTTGATCAAAAACATATTAATATTCTAATTACGTGATTGAGGAAATTTTTTAACTGCAATGAACTAGGGAAACTAGGTCCAATAAAACACAAACAAGAAAAATTAGAGTATTAGAGATGTTTTAATTTAATGTTATCATATTTGTTGTCTTGTGTATTGGCAAAATGTGCTTGAGTTTCAGTAACGTGCTTCTTTGCAGGAACTTTTTTTGTGTGTGATAACGTCAGTTTCTAACAAACTCCCTCTATTTTTTCCTCTATTTCATGTTTTTGTACTGTTTCATTTTATCTTCTAGTACATTATTATTTGAATTGATGGAGGAGCTGACCTACACATTGTTTCACAACTATAGGAGTACTCAACATTGCATGACATTACTTCAAAATGGATAGCTTCTCTTTTTTATGCCTTCTAAATTACTCAAAGAAAGTACCATACCTAAATTGCCTACTACCACAATATCACATGTTCACCTTAGTTAGACTCAGTCTTAGGTTTTCAGAGAGACAATGGATAGGTTAATCACAGTTTAAATGTGAAAAATCGAATATCAATTCTATTTTATCATTACATAACTGTAACAAATATTTTATTAAATCTTAAACGTATCAAATTTCGAGTCAGTAATATATTTTATATTCCTTTAAATGTGACTCTGAACGTAATAGTTTAAAATTGCTAAAACAATTTAGTTCGGTTTGGTTTCAACCATTGAAATGACTTGTAAAATGAACATTAATATGAGGTGTTTGTTTATTTTTGCAGAAGAGACAGTTTCATCACACATAGAGCCTTTTGTGATGCACTTGCCCAAGAAAGTTCAAGACAACCACAATTACCAACCTTAATCACCAACACTTCCATTAACAACTCCCAACTATTTGGAAACTTTAACAACAACAATATATCATTAGCCTTGTCTCAAATTCCTCCACAACAAATCTCATCAACTCATGACCAAAACGACACAAACCAAGCCACTGAAATCTTGCGTTTTGGCAACCACAACATTCTATCCCCACCTCCACAACATGCTCTCCACACCCCTCCATTTAGTTTCATCACTCAACAACCAAACCAAAATTTTCAACATGACCAACATTCTCAAACATTCCAAGGACTAATATCATTGTCTGAACTCAACAATAACAATTTGTTTTCTGAAAACTTCAACCATGAAGCGTTCTTTTCTGAAAATCCATTGATGTGTGACCCTAATATTAATAACCAAACAAGTCCTATCTCACCTCACATGTCAGCAACAGCACTTCTTCAAAAAGCTTCTCAAATGGGTGCAACTTCAAGCACAAACAACATCAACAATAACACTGCTTCTTCATTACTAAGAAGCTATGGTAGTTCATCATTTTCTTCTGTAGCAACAAAGGCTATTGGTGGTGGTTCTGATGGACTCACTAGAGATTTTCTTGGAGTTGGTCAAATAGTAATGAGAAACATGAATGGAGAAGGAGTTTCACAAAGAGAACAGCGAAACTTCAAGGTGGAAGCAGAGAAAAACGCTGCAAATTTTGGAGGGAACTTTGAGTGATTCTGTGAATCTTTGTTGAGCATGCAATTGGAAAAAAGTTCAAAAGGTACGTAACAAAAAAATCACTGTTTTTTTTATATGATTATTGCTTATTTCTATGTAGGATGATTAAAGTAAGATTTCGTTGGTAAATGTGCTAGGGTAGGGAGTATCTTTTACTATTTATTGGACAATGAATTGAAATTTGAAGGACATTTTGGATAAAGCTTTTATACAGTATTATGAGGATTTATATAGCACAGATTCCTAAAATCTACCTGTTTTTGATCCTGTTGGTCCTTGAATAAATAATTGAATAAATTTTTATTTCTGAAAAAAATATTTAATATCATTTAAAAATGATAATAGTTAAATATCATTTATCAGAAAAATCACTGAAATAATATTTAAAATATTTTTATTTATTATTATTATTATTATTATTATTATTATTATTATTATTATTATTATTATTATTATTATTATTAGTGAATGTTTAAATTGTTTAGAAATAGAAAATTAGCATAATTATTATAAATAATAAAATAATATTTTTTGTGAAATAATCTTAATTAAAAAATAATTGTATCAAATCCTTCAACTAATTAATGTAGTGCATAATCTCCTTAATATATTATTTATAAGCAAATATGATATAAAGAGAGTACAAGGGTACTCTACCCTTTACAAAGAAAACTGAAATTCTTAGCAAGATTCTCCTTAATATTATTTTGACATTTTTGAATGATTTTCGGTAAAACATTATTTTCAAAATTGATTATGACTTGAAAGTTATAATTTAACTTTTAACTCTAAAGATTATATTTAAGGACACTTAAACTTATCATCCAACTCAATTTTAGAAATATATATTCAAAAATAAATTATTTATTTTCAACTAATTAAAAAAGTAATTTATTTAAAATCAAAATTTATCACTTCACAATTAAATTACATAATAAATTTTTTCTAAAGAATAGAAAACTATTTATATTTATATATATATATATATATATATATATATATATATATATATATATATATATATATATATATATATATATATATATATATATATATATATATATACACACATATATATATATATATATATATATATATATATATATATATATATATATATATATATATATATATATATACCCATTAAATAAATAAAAATAATAATAATATAAAAGTTCTAATAAATTATTGTGTGTAGTATTTTAGTATTTTGAAAGGAAGGCATGAGTGGAGTTAAATTTTGTTTTGAAAATGAAAAGGTGTGATGAGTGACATGTTATTATCTTTGCATGGAGTGAAGACAGCGACGTAGTGCAGGATTTTGTTTCTTCTATTGTCTTCTCCTTTTCAAATGGTATCTTTTTTGGATATATTTTAGTTTTTAGGTTGGCAGAGTCACGAGTGTCCTTCTATTTCATTGGCCAAACATGTCTCTGCCCTTATCTACTCAGATGCTTTTTTTCACTCTCTTTAGAATATCCTTTTCATTCAAATAATGTCATGCCTCGACTTTTTCTCCATTATTAATATATTATGTTGTCTTCAAAAATAAGTTATCATTTTGTGTTTTAACTTCTCTTTTGTCCAAAATTTTGAAACAAGACTTACCATTTTTCAAGTTTAGCTTTTTGCAGGATATGTCTTATAAAAGTCCATCTAATTCAGTTTTTGGGAGCAACATTGTGGAATCATATTGGAGTTAAACGATGTATATATAAGTTGCCTTGCATGAAAAGAAAGTTATGGAAGCAATGAAAGTTGGAAGCACATGAAAGTTGTTAATATTGGGATTTCAAACAATTTACAGTGAAATTTTCATGGTTTAACTTAATAGGTTTTGTTGGGAGAAGTTTTAATATGTACATTGGAGTATAGGTCATAGCATTCTATAGTAACATATATAGAAATATTATATCATCATATGTATATGGTTGTTGAATCCTCATTTTGCCTATTGAGAGATAGGTTTATGTCCTCTAATTCTTTAATTGTAAGGGTTTGAATATCCTGCTACAATGCTACTTAGAAATATTAGTCTTCTAGCTTTTTTTAGCTGTGTTTTATCATGTTGGTTGGGAGTTTTATTGACTTTCTTAGTATCATACAAGCCTATTTAAGATGAAGTTGATTTTATTTAAATTGTTCTAATGCTATGGCTTCTAATCAAAGCATATGATCAAGCTTCTAAGCATAGGATAGTGGGAGCCTTTTGCAAACCTTTATTGAAGGTTGATAGATGTGCCTCTATGTGATGCTGAGCTAAGACTTCTTTTTTGATGTCATAAGTTAGAGTGTTCGTGTACTCTTTTTAATATAGTTTTATTTTAAAAGAAAACGATTGTTATATTATAGATGTCATTTATTTTAAGAAAAAAGAGAAAATAAATATATTAATTCCATGTATGCCACAAGATTATCATTTTGAAAAGTCCTTCTTGATTTGGGCCTTAACTCCAAGATTTATAGTCGATCTCAAGTCCACTTTTGATAAAAGTTTTGGATCATTTGCCAGTAGTTTGGCCTAAAAATATTTTAATCATTTATAGGATCCTTGCTTTTTGAACCTCCATTCTTTCTCGGATTACACCCCCTTCTAAAAAAAATCATTTTATGCCTCATTCTTTACCTCTTGTGACTATGGTAATCAGTGTTGGGAAACCATCTTCAAATTTGGCGATTACTTAAAGGTTAGATTTGGGATCCTAACCTTTTACACTAAGGAACGATGCTTCGTTTTTAGATGATGGTTTCTCTTTGGCTTTGGCTCATTCACTAGTCTTTTATCAAGTCTAGGACTTAAAAGGTAAATCAATCATAGATCAGATGTCTCTTTTGTCATCCATTCAACCAGTCTTAAACATGGGAGTTTCCCCTTAGTTGGTTACCTTCTCACTTAGGAGAAAGTTGATTTCTCCTCCAACGGATTATGCTCAGGGCTACATATATCCACTTTCATCATCTCATTCGTCATACTCTAGTGTTCAATCTATTTCTTAACAGTTAATTCCTTGCACACCACCCTCAACAAAACTCAGGTATTGTTAAACGTCATGTTTCCTTTGGTTTTTCTACACCTTGTGCTTTTATTTGTTTTTGTTTATAAAATAATGTCCATACGCCAACTTTAGATAAATACATGAATAGTCTATAGTTTATTAGTGTTTGAGATACTCCTCTTCCATGTGTTACTCGTTTAGATCAACATGTTCTTTTACCTTTTCTAAAACTACGGAGATCCTTGATAAGAATGTAGCTTTAAAACTTGTGAAGTTAGATAGACAATTGGGATGTTCTTTCAAATTAAATGATGAGGAAATAGTAGTCAGGTTAGTTGGATTAGAAATTAGAGTTCATCAACATAAGTCTATAAGATCTTTTGAGATATGTGCTTGATAATGATTGGATATTTTAATGTTCCAATTCCTTAGAGTTTTTTTTTGTTATCCAAGAGACTAAGCTTAACAAGGTGCCTACATCCTTAGTGTACTTCCTTTGGGTCAACTCATCCTGTGAGTGGAACTTTGTTCTCACAATTGGTAATAGTGGTGACTTCTTTTCTATTTGGGGTATCTCCAAAGGTATTTCTAAGTTCTCCTTTGCTAGGTCAGGTTTTCTTGGTGTTTGTCTTGAGTGAGGGGGGGGGGGGTATCTAAAACCTTGTGCTTGTTCCTTTCTTGATAAAAGAGCCATATGGGATGATAATCTCCAGCGCAAAGGGTGGTTGAGGGGAGATGTGTGATGTGTTCCCGATGATTTTAATTTTGTGTGTTCTACTTCAGAGAGGATTAGAGATGATGGTCGTGTCTGTCAGGATGGGAAAACTGATTGTCTTTGGTTCATTTATTTCATTTCTCTAGATCTCGTTGATATTTCCCTCTTGGGAAGGAATTTTACTTGGTTTCAATTGAATGTGGGGATTCTATTAGGCTTGATAAAATTTTGGTGACAGACGCTTAGTGTGAGAGATGAGGTTTAATGTATTAGTGGGTACTGTCGCACCTCGAAAAATGCGATCCCTCACGATTGACGCAGAAAATATGTTGTTCGAACAGAGTCGCCACCAAACTTTATTCATTCCAATGAAGGAATAGGAAAATATCGATAAAACCTTTAAGAAAATGGAATAATGGTCGTCGCAACCATATTCGGGTTCGGGAGTCGATTACGCAAGGGGAAGGTGTTAGCACCCCTCACGTCCGTTGTACTCAACAGGAACCTTTTAGTCTAATTTGCTATTTGAATGTTAGTTGAATGTTATTCGCTTTCTTCGAGTAATTAGAGTTGATAATAGAGATGGATGAAGACCTCAGAAGGGGAAATGAGAGGTTTTTTATTAATGTGCTCGCGAAGATACAACAATCTCCTGCCTACGTATCCTTATGGTGCAATGAGGAAATCAGAGCATTCATAGTTCGGGGACTACGATTTGGTGGGTGTTTTTTTAATGAACGACTGTGTAGATCGTGTTCTAAAGGCTAAATGTTGGTTTGTCTACTCTCGGCGGATGCTTAAGCACTAGTTTGTTGTGCGCATTAGAAAAGATTAGCAGTGTTCTTTTTGAAAAGAGTTTTTGGTCAGGTGAAGGTGACAAGTTGAATTGATGTATTTGATGTTTTTGGTTTCGATCGCACGGGGCGAGAAATTAGTTTGATTTGTTTGAGATGTTTTGAAGAACGATGAAAGATTGAGAAATGTGGTGAACACCAATCGTCCAATTCTTTCGAGGAATAATAAGGCGACCGTCTTCTACTCCTTTTTTCGTTCGAATTATTTTCGAAAGTTTATTTGCAGATGTCGAATATGCACGGTAGTGAGGCGTGCGCCTCCCACTAGACTATTCAAGGAACAATAAGGTGTGTACCACTCATTCCTTTATCCAAGTTTATTTAAAGTATTTTAATCGGAAGTCGAAATAAAATCGAGCAATATAGTAGGCGCCAATCATTCAATTATTCGATAAATGGTGAAGCAAACACCTCCCATTATTTTATCATCCGGAATTTAATTTAAAAGAAATGTTCTCAGATATTGTATTAATTTGGGAAAATAATTTGAATTTTGAATCGGTAGGTTTTGATCGAAAGTCGATGATTTGAGCAATGTGGCGTGCGCCACTCGTTCAAATAATCAAGGAATGATGAGGCGAATGCCTCCCATTCATCCAATTATAAAGTTTATTTTATGAAATTGTGTTTGATCTAAGAGGTGATTTATTTGATTACATTTTTAAATTGAGCGACGAGAATTCGATCAATATGGCGTGCGTCAATCATTCGAATTATCGAGAATTAGTGAGGCGAACGCCTCCCATCCTCTTATTATCGGAAATTTAGAATTTAGAATGTTTTAGAAATTATATTAATTTGGAAGAAATGATTTGAATATTGTGGTTGAAGCTTTAATCGGATGACAAGAATTCAAGTAATATGGCGTGCGCCAATCATTTGAATACTTGAGAAATAATGAAGCGAACGCTTCCTATATCTTTTTCATCCCAAGTTTAGTTAATAAAAAGATTTAACCGCTTTGAGTAAGCGAAAAAGAAAATCGATATTGATCAAGTGTTTATAATTAATTATGAAAGCAAGTGATTTTGAAATTGATCTTGAAAAAAAATAATTTAAATCTGACAATCAAAATTACTCAAAAAAATAGGAAATTTAAAAAATAATTTACGTCCCTAAATACCACTAACACTAATTCTTTAGTGAAGTTTATACAAAAGCATAAATGCTTGTTTAACTACTAGTTAGTAGTGATAGCTTAAAGAAACATCTTATATGACATGTTCATAAACCATTTTCAACTCATATATATCCATATAAACGTTTTGGGATAACCTGTGAGAATAGCATAACACTTATGAAAACAATGTGTCTTAACTATGTAATATCATACAATTGGATTGTGTAAGAAATAACATTACTGTAATAGATTATAAATGAAATACTATTGCATATCACTAAAAAAATCATAAGAAGCACTTGAAAATATATTTTTATAATATCAACATGGATTGAAAAGTTATTTAATTTATCACGTCGACAAACAACAACCTCTTTAATTTGGCGAACAAGTATGGGAATGGAACCAGTACTAGCATCATGAAGTGATTTAAAAGAATTCGAAAATGATTTGTTTTAACATCATATTATTTTCTTTTTCCACAAAACAATAATCATAAACAAACTCTATTTCTAAAACAAAGCTCCAACTTAACATTACTTTCCTTTTTTATAAAACAATAAAGTAAATTTAAAATAAATGTGAAGTGATAAAGGAAAAGGGGTGGAACGATGGTGCAGGAGGGTGTGAGTCAAAGGTGTTTGTCATGTTGGCCGAAAAGAAAACTCACGGCACTGTCATTCCTTGCAGTTGTGAATCAAAGGGAATTGAATTAGTGAGCACCAACATCACCATGACATTAATTGTGACAACATAACTCTGAATGAACAACAACATTTGCCACAACAACATATATAAAACAGAATGAAAACAACATTACGACATTAACACAAATCGAAAGCGAAAACGATGTTATATCATTAACACAAATCGAAATCGAAAGCAACATTACCAACCAAACCAAAAACAGAATGTTACCAAAATGTAGAAGTGTGGTAGTCGTTGGGAACTTGCTGAGCTTGTTTTCGCGGTGTTGTTACCAACACTTTCGTTGTTTACGTTTCTCGGTCTGTTTTGTTTACACCTCTTACTTTACGACTGTGAACCGTTGTGGCGGTAGGTGGTTGTTTGGACGTTTGATGAGGAAGAACGGCGGAGACGATAAGAGTGTTAAGCTTGGTTGCCGACACGTTGTTGTTGTGGTTGTCAACGTGAGCAAAGGAGATCAAAGATGGTAGTATGAGTGGTTCGTGAGATCTGGCGGTGTTTTTATGAAAGAGGCAGAAGATTCATTGGATTTGCGAAATCAAAAATGGGGGAAGGTTGGATTTGGAAAGGATGAACCACTGCGGAGTGTATGGTGGTGCGGTGTGACCGTCACGGTGGTGTTCGTCGGTGATGTGGTCGTGGTTTCCGGCGATGGGGTGTTTGTGAGGTGGAAATTGTTTATGGCTGTGGATGGTGGAGTGAGGTGATGCCGGCAGTTTAATGGTGGACAGCGCGATTGACGCGAGAAGAAGAAAGAGGCCGCGGTGTTGGTGAGTTTGGATCGGAAAAGGGAGGCGAAAAACGTTGTCGAGAAGAAGAGGAAACATCTCCTCTTTTTTCTCTCTTTTTCTTACTTATTTGAAGTCAAAGAAAGAGATTGGAGAGAGAGTATGTGGGATTTGGTGAATGGTGGAAAAGGGGAGAGCTATTCCTTTTTATTTTTCCTTTATTATCCATCCATTCCCCCGAGGGAGAGAGAGAGTTTTTTTTATGGTTAGTTATGAGTGGAGTCAAGGTGAGTGTGTGGGAATGGGAAGAAAGAGTATCTTTTTGCCAGCTATCCTTGAAGGAGTGGAGAGAAAGCGGAAGTAGTGAGAGAGAGAGAAGAGGAAGAGATGCGTGTGGGAGAGAGGAACACATTGGCATGTGAGCTGGCGACAACAGAGAGAATCCATTGGTGATCTTTTCAAAGAATCCAATGGGTAATTTTATTCTTTTAAAAAAAGAAAAACAATTATTATTATTTATTTACTAAAGAAAATATACTCATCTAGAATTTCTAATCCATATGGAAAAAATAAAATTTTCTAATTACTTAATTTGCATATTTGAACAACGAAATTTAATGACCGATTATAAATAGAAGTCGGATATAAATTTACTCGAAAAATTAAATTAAATGCATTAAAATAATCAGTACAAAATATACTTATTAAAAAAATACAGCGTTTCTTTTAATCTTGAAATAAATTTTCATCGGTTGAAAGGCTCAGGCGGGTCAAAACGCAACCGAAGCAGTCGTTAAAAATATAACGAGGACACCAAGTTAAACTACGTGAACTGTAGATTAATACTACTGGCGTCTGTAATTTTAATTTTCAAACTTTTTACCCGCTGATTTTGCACGTTTTTGAGAAACGGTTTAACCAATTTGCCTGTATTTTCAATGATTTATACCAATTGATATTTTAGGTATTATTCATGATGAAATGCATGTCATGTTGTGCATATGATACAAAAAATAAAAAATGAAATCAGATTTATGAAAATCTAAATTGCCCAGACAAAATTGGGGTATAACAGGTCCTCCATAGGGATATCTCTGATCACTATCCCATTATTCTTCACTATTATAACTAATTATGGGGTCCTAAACCTTTTATATTCTATAACCATTGTTCGACCCATGATTATTTTATTGAGGTGGTTCACTCTAGGTTGACCAATTCTAATTTTGTGGGTTGGAAGGCTTTTGTTATCAAAGAGAAACTTAAGACTATAGAAAATGTGTTGAAACTTTGGAATACAAAGTCTTTGGTAACACGGTCCATCATATTGACACCTTAAGAAAAGAGATTAAGAATCTGGATTAAAAAGTGGATCAAGGTGTTATCCAACAATTTGAGTTAGTGGAGAGGTCGAGGGTCATAAAGCACCTATTGAAGTTGCATGTTCCTAATACATTCCGAGGGAGAACCCCAATATGGCTTTCTTACGTGTCTTGTCGCTTTTGTTTTGTTTATTATTGTTTATGGAGTCTCGTTCATGATTGCACATATTTGAATCAAGTATTAAGTCAATCTTTTTTTTAGCATGCATAACTCAATTGTTATATTTTAGCTTGATCATAATGCTTTTAATCAATTGTTTGAGTTATTGGAATAAGAACCATATGTATTGTTTATTCAAGTTAGGTTGAAAGGAAAATGTCAAAGTATTTCGAAAATAAAAAAAATGAGATTTTACGTGGATGACTCGAATCATGTATATATCCTGACTCGAATAAAATTGAATAGAGGAAAACATAAACTTTTCAAACCCAATGACTCGAATCACACTTTTAACTTGATTTGAATCAGGCAACCTTGTGACTCGAATCACAAGTTGCACTTGATTCGAATCATACAGATCTAGAGAATCTTTGTCTCATTTGATTCAAATCACAGTTCCTACTTGACTCGAATCACACGGTTTCTTATATTTCTCTGTTTGGATCTATCTAAATTGACTCGAATCATACTTTGTACTTAATTCGAATCATGAGCCTTCATGACTCGAATAAGAGTTACAAGTTGGTTCAAAACACACAAAAAATGGATCAAACTCTTTATGTTTTCTTATTCCACATCACTTGCTCATTTGACTCAAATCATGAAATATTCTTGGCTTGAATCTATATAACTTTTTCCATCCATTTTTGTACTTAATCTCAAACACATATAAACTAATTTTGTCATCTTATTTTCAAAAACAATTTCATGATCAACATTGTGATTTTGTGAAATCAACACCTTCCCATTTAAAAAAAAACTCAAAAACTTTTGCAAACAAAAATTCTTTCATCTTCAACCTCTAGTTTTGATTTCAGATATTAATAATGAAGGATTTGTAATTGATTGAGGTAGATGTTATCTTGAAACTAATCTTTCTTGAAGGTTTAGTAAGGTTTTTTAGGAGGCTTGCAAGATTTAGGTTATTGTCATCGGTAGTAACAAATTCCAATGAAAATAAGGAGGTTCTTCTCTCTATCCGACCTTGGTAGTGACTGTGTGGAAAGCTACAGACAAGGTGGAGTTCTTCTCCATCTTCGGACAGTTCACCACTCAAGAAATCAGTGGGATTAAGGGGTTATTGCCACTCACAAAGACTGTGAGAAGATTGGTGAAGCTGGAAGTTTTATGAAGCGAGAATCGAGTAATGATTTCACAGAAGAGTTTGGCATTAAGTTGTATACAAGTTATTATCCAGATAGGGGATTTATTTTTCTAAGCATTGTTGTGGATTAGTGATTGTATTAACTCTTGCAATATTTTTCAAAATAAAAAGGAACGAAATTTGTTCCAATAGGAAACCATTGAAGACTGGAGTAGGAAAAGCGAGGAGGAACGTCGAACCATTATATATCCCGATGTACTCTCTGTGTTCTCTCTCACTCTTGCATTTTAATATTTGTAGGATAATTGTATGCTTAGATTATCAATTCTTAGCGTAGTTTATCGTTTACTCTAGTTGGTAGATATTTATAATGTAAGGTTAGGTTTTGTTAGAATTGATACCTAATTGAGATTTAGTGTTGATTGAACTCTGAAAAACTAGTGCTATTAGAATTAGGTATTAAATGAATCATTATACATAACACATCTTGTTTAATCTACAATTACTCAATTAATCATTGTCTTTGAACCATCTGTTAATTTATGAATTATGTAATTGTCAACGTGATTGAATTCCAATACAAGCATATGATCTATATTCTTGTTTTAAGACTTTTGCACGTTTAAAATAAACTATGATATTCTATTTTTGGAAGATCGGTCGAATTTTTAATAATGGTCTATTCACCCTCCCTCTAGACTGTTTCTCTACTCTATATTCTCACCCAATAATTGGTATTAGAGTTATCATCATATGATCAGGTCGAAGCGATTCAAAAGTTTGGGAATATGGCGAACGATGACGATCCTAAGGGCGCGTATAATAAAGCATTCGTTTTAAACGTGAGAATTAAGCTTATTCGAAAGAGAACATGTATGTATATTTACTGTAATTTGACAAAAATATATGGGTAGCCATAGCTGATGGTCCTTTTATTCCTAAGGCCGATGTTGATGTTGTTAAACACCCGAAGGATTGAACATATAATGAAACCAAGAAGGCTTCATATGATTTGAAAGTGAGGAGCATACTTATCTTTGCTTTAAGCGTGAAAGTATTATACTCATTTTCACATCATAAGAGTTCTAAAGGTATGTGGGATGCTCTCCAAACCCTTTATGGGGGAACAAATAATGTCAAGGATTATAAGATCAACATGTTTATAGAGGAGTTCAAACTATTCTGTATGGAAGCCGGAGAATCCATGGATTCCATACAGACTAGATTCCTCCACTTAATCAACAAACTAAGGAACTTAGGAAAAACCTTTTCTAACAAAGATTGTGATGAAAAAATATTAAGGTTTATGTGCAAGGAGTGGCAAACAAATGTTACCACTATAAAAGAATCTAACGATCTTAGTTCGTTGGATATCACAAATTTATTTGGGAAACTAGCTGAGCATGAAAATAAACAGAAATGACTCAGATATAGTGAAGTGAATTCGAAAAAGAAAAAAGAGAAAACGGATCTTTCTTTGAAAGCTTCATCATTTAAAGCGAAAAGTCAAAGAAAGAAAGTGATAACTCTGACTAAAAATCTCCTAAAAAAGGGGAGACGGGTTTATTCGTTAGACACTTCAATAGATACTTGAAAAGAAACAAGCTCAAGCATTCCAAAGAAGGTTTGATGAATTTCAAAAATACTCATCTGCCTAAAAGATAACACAAGAAAAAGGATGATGATGTTACGTGGTATGAGTACGAAAAATATGGGCATTATAGAACTACTTGTCCAAGTCTCACCAAACATCATAAATAGAAAGATAAGGAAGTCTACAAGACGAAAGGAAAAGGCGCCAAAGGTCGTAGAGCCTATATCGTATGGGAAGAAGAGGATAAGAGCTCCTCCTCAGATTCTTGCTCAAGTTCAGATGATCAATGTGCTAACCTATGTTTGATGGCACGGTGAAAGCTCAGTGGTATATACTTCTAATCCTGATAATGAATAATTAGTGAATTGTTGAAAATGTTTAATGATATGTATGCAGATTCCATAAATTCTTTTAAGAAAATTTCTATCTGAAAAGAAAAGATTTTAAAACTTGAAAAGGAGATAAATTATCTTAATAGCGTTTTGTATTCCCTTAAGGAAGCACATTCATCCTAGTAGAATTGTATCATGTAATGGAAGAACTTCTTCTTTTGTTTGTAATTTAGGTCGGGGGTATGATATCGGCTGCCAAGTAGTTAACGAAATCAACCTACCAAGGTACTTTTGTTACTACTTGGGAAGTTTCGATGTTCAGTTCCAATTCATCATAAGGGTCATTATCATGATATGTTTTAATTGAAATTAGAGGTCTATCATAGGTAAAGTCATCATTTATTGGTATTAGGTATGGTTTTAGATATTCGAGCCTTGAAAGGTGATCTGCTACCACGTTTTCAGTGCCCTTTTATCACAGATTTCCAAGCCGAACTCTTGTAACAATAGGATCCAACGAAGTAGTTTAGATTTTACATCCTTTTTTCTAAGTAGATATCAATGACAGTGTGATCGATATATATTATGATTTTAGCTCCAACTAGATAGGAGTGAAATTTGTCTATTGCGAATAGCTCTTTTTCAAAGTAGCATAATTTAATTGGGCGACATCTAAGATTCTAATGGCATAGTAGATTACACGTAGTCTTTTGTCTTTTCGTTATCCTAAAATAGCACCGACAATGTAATCGCTTGCATCACACATGATTTCGAATGGTTGGTTCCAATCTGGTGGTTGCATGATAGGTGCGGATATTAGTGCAATGTTCATGAGTTTAAAGGCCACCAAATATTTTTTGTTGAAATTGAATTCAATGTCTTTCATTAGGAGACCAGTTAAAGGTTTGGTTATTTTGGAGAAGTCCTAAACGAAGCGTCGGTAGAAACCGACGTGTCCAAGAAAACTTCTCACCTCTATAACTTTGAACCAAGCAAAAAGGACAAAAGGAAAACCCTAATTTTGAACTTTAAGAAAAAAGCTTCAAATGAAAAAGTGTTCAACATAAAAAATGTCACGAATCACCTATGGAAACCAAAAATATAACTATATATCATGTATGAAACACTTTGAAACACTTAGGATTTTCAAAAATTGGAAATAAATGAATAATAAACCCTAAGTTCAAACTAAGTGAAAGATGCTTCAAAACAGAAATCTCAAAATAAGAAAAGTGCCACCTATTGCATAAGGATCATTCACAAAAAGATTGGGATTTTGATCATGCAATCTGAAATTACTATGATTTAAATACATTAAAAATAATATATAAAAAGATATTTTTTTTAATTTCTAATCGTCATAAAAATAAACAAACATCATATTATGGAAGTTAAAAATAATCCCAACAACTTTCGTGTTCGACACTTTTTCAAATTCCAAATGGTTTGAGAAATATTTAATAAACAAAATAAATAGAATAAATAACAAAAATAATAAAAATGTAATCCAGTGGAAATTAGGGGAACAAGGTCTGTGGTAAGCAAACACGCAGATTCGTCCCCTTTCCCCATTAATGAGGTAACTCAGTGTGAGCCACTAGATTCAGTGAAGACATACCATAACGCATGTTTCTTAATGCATGGGTGTAAGACCCCAATTTTGACCCTAAGATCCCTCATGCTATCTCATCATATGCATTGGCATTGGGATCACATCTTGGCATCCTCCTTACCCCTCATTCATTGGGTTTTCATTGAGAGAGATCACCAAACATCATATGATTGTATCATACTTTGTATTTTATCACTAACCAAAATACAAAAAATATGTCTTTGCATTTTTTCTAACGCTTTTGTAGGTAGTGCACATGCTCACCTTTGATCTATCAAGCTGATATCTAGGGTTTAAGACCCTCATTGCAAGGGTCTCAATCAAGAATTGGTCTACTATGGCTCTAGACATCATATATGGATCCCTATGAGCTTCACATGTTACTTTTATCATGAATTCATCAAGAGTTTGGAATTGGTTTGCCTTGGAAACCCTAATTCATCTAGGTATCTTGTGTGACTTCTTCAACAAGCTTCTTCAACAATTGATCAAATATTTCCAGGGATATTTCAAATTTCATTATATTATGCATATATGATCTTCCATGAGTCCCAAAAGTCAAGAGAATTGCAAGTTATCAAGTTGGTTGATGGTGGTTGACTAGAGGAATTCATCTGATCAAAACTGGGGTTCCCTAGACCCTATCTCCTACAATTTTTGTCATATGAAAATGATTACAAGAGAAAAGTTACTCTAAATGACATTCCAAACAACTTTAATGATGAGTCCTAGAGATCGTTTTGCTTAGAAAGTCATTTTTTATAGTGAAAGATTATAGGTCATTTTGTCTAAACCCTAATTTGGAGGTCAACTTCCCAAGACCATAACTTGCTCAATTTTTATGAGATGAAATATTTCCAAGTTGCACAATAAAACTCAATATGTCTGCTTCAAAGTTTATGTTTAGAGGAAGATATAATTCAACTTTTATGTGCATGTGATATGAGGATACATTATAGGTCATTTTGGACCAATGCCATTGAACAAGTGATTTTCCTCAACTTCAAAATACATAACTCCTTCATATTAAATCCAAATGAGGTCAAATTTGTGACCATTTTGAATTACTTTAATAGAGATACAACTTTGATGAAGGAAAGTTTTTCATTTAAAGCTCACATAAAAAGTTAGCCAAGGTGGAATAAGTGAACATATGGCTTGACACTTAGAATTTTTTTTGACATGTTTGATTTTCCCAACTTCCACCTCAAAATTAATCATGATCCAAGCTTCAAATGAAAATTGTTTCCAACATTAAAGTTGTTCCTCTTGATCTAACCTTTCCAAAAAGTCCAATTTCATCCATTTTAGACAAGATTTGAATGGGCTGCGCATGGCTTGAACATTGGATCATCATTTGGCAAGATTGAACTTGAAGCTTCCAGACACCATTACCTAGCATTCCAACATGATCTCAGCATTTCTTGTACTCAATTATGGATCAGAAGAAATGATTTCATGGGCCTATACACACCCATGCACCGATGCAATACACATTTCTATTTTTGGAATTCAATTTCAAGTGTGCAAATATCAAACCATTTGGCTATAAATAGAGCCCTCTATGATAAGAAATAAGGACCCTGCCCACCAAGTTTGAATCCATACCTTTAAACTCACTCATTTCAAAGGATAAGCTTGATAATTTCCATTGGAAATTGAGTTTGAATTCACTGTTTTGAGATTCAAAACTTCAAGAGTCCTGAGCTTTTCATCCATTCAATTCTACTCCTTCAAGTGTCCTGAACAAGATCAAGAGCAAGCAAGAGTAAAATCAATCAAGCACAGACCTGCATTGAAGGTATTTTCCAGAAATTTTCATCTCTTCGATTCTCACTCAATTCTCCATAATTCTCTTGGATCCTTGGTTGTCTGAAGTCCTACCAATGTAGGCAACAAGATTGAGTTGCTTTGAGGTCAAATCGAAGCAACTCAGATCGTGCACCTCAAATTCCAACTCCTTGTATCTCTCAATATACTTGGAGTTAGGATAAATTGAGGCCAGATTCGAGCTCAAAGGCATTTTTACTTTAAATTCATGTCCTTATTTTAAATTTTGGTGATGGTTGTGAGTGAACCAGTCCGGTGAAGCTCACCGGAGAAGGAGACCGGAGCTTTGGCTTCGGTGATGTGTTGACACTCATCAGAACCACATGATCCATTTGAAATGTTCTGATCTCGCACGTTGAAACTGATTACCACTTGTGTTGTGTGCTAACTCATGTCCATGGTGGAATGAGCGCTAGCAGCCACTTGATCTGCCACTTCAATTAATGAGGGAGATCAAGTGGTCCACGTTTTTTCTTATTTTCTGATTTTCATTTTATTTGATTTATTTTCATTAATTCATATTAATTTTAATATTGATCCAAAAAATATGGGAGTTTCACCGGATTTTTTTAAATAAACTCGTCTTTCATTTTTTGAATTAAAATTATTTTTTGGATCATTATTAATATTTTTCATGATTTAATTGATTTTGTGAATATTTTTAATTGTTTAAAAATACTTTTAAGTTTCCAAAAATTATGAAATTTTTTTTCCAAGGTCCTTTGACCTTGTTTGACCTATGATAAATCTCATGGCCATTTCTTTGGTGTTTTGATGAGGTTTTAGGAATTTGACAAACCATAATTTAATTTAATGCATTATTTAATTGATTTTAATTGTTAAATGCAAAATAAATTGTGTTGAGCTTCTAATTTTGACTTGTTGAGTTTGACTTGTATTGTTGGGCTTTGGTCAAGGTCGATTTGACTTTGTTGAGTTAAAATCATTGGATTTATAGGATTGATGAAATCTACATTTCATCTCCCAAAATGAATGAATGATTTTAATTTGGTAAAATTTCTCCTTTGACCAATTTGTGTTGATTCCATCCCCCCCCCCCCCCCCCCCCCCCTTCATCTTGATCCCATTCTATTTTCATTCATGTCATGGACCTAATATATCTCTGCATCCTAAGGCTAGTTGATTGCAAAATCAACATGAGTATGAATTAGATCAGGTCCACTCTTTTGCATATTCTTTTTGTATGTGGTATGTTTTAGGAGCATAGTTCTTTATATTATGTCTCTAACATGCATTAACACCAAAATCTCTATTGCCCCGCCTCAAATAGTTGTGACTTCTACATAAGTCCAATTACGATTACTTAACATATCGCTAAATTTGTGACACAAAAAGGCATAGCATTCTAGTAATTGAGATTGTAAGTCTCCCCCCTTTCATGGTATTGTGTGGAAACTTGGCCTTTTTTCCTTCCTTTGGAAGATGTCTTGGTTCAAGGATTCATGCTTGTGACAAGTGGGTTGAGTGTTCTCCATAGAATGACTTAAATAAAACAAAAGCAAAAGCAATACTAACTTCTAATCAATTAACAAATAACATTTAATTTCAACCATTTACTTTTATGCACTTTAATTACAAGTCTTTATTCATTTGCCATTATTCATACCATTTAACTTGCTTACTTTAATGTCATTTTCACTTTGCTCACTTGAGCCATACTTTATGATTATATTATGCTTGTATATACTTGTTTGTGTTTGTGGTCTTTTGACCTTAATGTACATAATAAAAACAAAAACCCTTAAAGACATTTGTGTGGACTGTTGGATTGCTCTGAGACACTGGACTTAGAATTAGGCAACACTCCCTATGCAAAGGACTTGGCCAATGCCAACTTTCATGAAACCAAGTGCTTGTGATTTGAACTTCATATGAAGCAAGTATTGTGATCCCATTTAAGTTCATATGCTACATGGTCTTATTGAAGCTGTTACTTTGAACCTGTGCCTAGTGCCTATCTTTGAGTTCATCTAATGCATATGAGATTATGAAGAAGATCATGGAGTTGCTATGCTTGGATATGGCTATCTTTATTTGATGCCTTGCTATTCATCTTGCTATTTGTGTATTGATATTGCTTGATTCTAAAGTCCATGGGAAATTTGGGTTTCTATATGACATTCTTGTCTATTGGATTGCAGCCCATTGGTCAGATCTTTTCAACTCTTAACTTTTAATTTTTGCTTAGGATTAGTCTCTTCATCTCCTCCCCACTTCTTTAATTTCAAATCTCTCCCTCCTTTTAAAATCTTCTTTGCTTGTGTTTGTTTTCTAAACTTAGACCATTTTGCAAATTAGAAACTTTGGGCTTATGCCATTGCATTTTTTAAACTCCTTTCTCAATCAAACTTCTAAATGAACTTAACTATACTTGAATTAAAATTTCAAAAGAAAAAAAGAACTAACACTCATTCAATCTCTTTTAGGCCTTTTATGCCTTTGTTAAACTTAATTTTTTGTTAAAAGCAATGCATCCACTTTGAAATTGATACCACGAACTACGAGGTTTTGATCCCTCATTTTTATGTTGGTACGTAGGCACCAGTCCGAAGGTCTTGTCAAACACAAAAATATAATTAATGAATTATTTTCTCATCCCTCCACTCTATTTATTGCAAACATAATTTTGTACCAAAACACATAGGCACACAAGAAAGGGCTCCCTAGGAGTACCTAGGACACTTTGGGTGCTAACACCTTCCCTCTATGTAACCAACCCCCTTACATGTAATCTATGGCATTTTATTAGTTTTGATTTGAAAACTTCTTATCTTTGGGTTTTGTTCGTACTTTTCCCTTTTCCCTTTTCCCTTGGAAACAATAAAAACGCGGTGGCGACTCTGGTTTAATTGACGTCTAACTTATCCATAGCTTGATAGTCATGAATTTACCGCTACAGAAATCAAGTAGCGAATCTGCCGGGGAGTAGTCTCCAGTGGGTTTAGCCTACTTCTTTGTGTGTATATAATTGTATATTTGATGTATGTATATTTGTTTGTGTGATATAATTTGCTTGATATGCTTGGTGATCTCTGAGTGGTGAGATAATTTCTAACCCGAACTTGAGTGAAATTAAGATAAGAGGATGGTATAATCATGTTCGACAAGTTGACTTGAGACCCATCTACTAAGTGGAGACCCTTTTGGAGTTATGAATGTCACACAAGTTATTTGTGGTTAGGCATTACTATCTCTGATTTAGGGTCCAAGAAGCTGAGGACCGTAGAACCTTTAACCCCTCTTGGAATATTTAGGACGTAGTGCAGAGACTATTAAGGTGTAGACTTGATAACAGTTGTTACGTGATACTACACTCAGACGAGTTTCTCTTGAGAATATTATGGATTGATGAGTCAATCATCCTAACCTGTAATATCCGATAGATGGAATTAAGTCTCTGGGAACTTTTTAGAACATGATCTATAGGTTTTATCCTTAGTACACTCCTTTGGGATAGTTCTTAACCAGACTCCATGCTCGTGACTCGCAACAAACCCTTGATTCTTGGTTTATCCAATCAAGTCTTGTCAATATCAATGGAACTTGGGTGTTGATAAGTTGAAAACCATAATCCACCAAAATGGATGATTGATCTGAATAATGACTCAATAAATCCCTTGACCTTTGTTTGTCTGCCTTGTGTGTGACCCCTTATTTGTGATTGTTGCATTCATGCATTCATGCGCATCATAACATTCATCACACAAAAAAATTCAAGGAACTGAGGTTTTATTTGCAAATATTTTCAGACCATGGATTATGGACGAATGAACACTAAGAAGTACAATTTCAGATGTCCAGATTTGAAAGAGTTAAGGAAGCTATCATCTTTTGTATTAGATCCCTTGGACTTCAAGCAACGTCATGGGAAACTTTTATCTATCTTGTCTGCTGATGTGGTTGAAGGACTCTTGAGTTTGTTGGTTCAGTTTTATGACCCTCTCTATCGTTGCTTCACTTTTCCTGATTATCAGCTTGTGCCTACGTTGGAGTTGTATGCCCATCTCTTGGGAATACCTATTTCTAGCAAAGTGCATTTTAGTGGATTGGAAGAGATTCTCAGATCTCATCTTATGGATGAAGCTCTTCACTTGAAGAAGTCTGAGATTGAGGCTCATTGGATGAAGAAAGGAGAACTATTTGGATTGACTTCTGAGTTCCTCATCAAGGAACCCATTGCCTTTGCTCAAGCTGGTAATGTGGATGCTTTTGAAGCTATCTTTATGCTGCTCATCTATGGTTTAGCCTTGTTCCCTAACATTGACAGTTTTGTTGATGTTAACGCCATTAGAATATTCTTTGTTGGGAATCATGTGCCTACTTTGTTGGGTGATATGTACTTCTATTTGCATTTGAGGATTTCTAAAGGTGGTGGAACTATTGTGTGTTGTGTTCCTCTTCTGTACAAGTGGTTTATTTTGCACTTGCCTCAGACGTCTGCTTTTGTGGAGAACAAACAATGTCTACGGTGGTCTCAGAGACTTATGTCTCTCACTAATGATGATATAGTTTGGTATGATTCTTCATTAAGTAGTTTGGAGATTATTGATTGTTGTGGTGAATTCTCTAATGTGCCTCTGATTGGTATACAAGGAGAAATTAACTACAACCCTTCTTTGGCTCGTCGTCAACTTGGGTTCCCCTTGAGAGACAACCCTAATAACACTTTGTTAGAAGGTATTTTCAATCAAGAGGGTAAAGATCCCCAACATTTGAAGTAGAAGATTATGCATGCTTGGCATAATGTGCATAGGAAAG
The DNA here is from genome assembly GCF_024323335.1 of Lathyrus oleraceus. NCBI lineage: Eukaryota > Viridiplantae > Streptophyta > Magnoliopsida > Fabales > Fabaceae > Lathyrus > Lathyrus oleraceus. The sequence continues at coordinate 250,627,720 of NC_066584.1, forward strand.
GAAGACCTGAGCTTGGTCCATGCAACTGTGTGGCTTTGGAAGCTTACACTCTTTGGGTGAAGAAGAGAGATTTGGAATTGAAGATGCCATATGCTTGTGGGAGACCTATGTCTATGGTTGTGGTTGAGCCATCAAATCTCCCTAAACAAGATGTAGAAGAGTTGGAAGACGCGCTTGCCAAGATGAAGCAAGAGAAGGATATGTGGGAAGAGCATTTCCATGCTTTAAGCTGAAAGCATGATGAGTTGTAGCTTGAGTCTAAAGACAAAGATGCACTTATTGAGCTTCTTGAAGACAGTGTAGTGAAGAGGCAGAGAGAACCATAGGTTTCATCTTCCTCTAGTATGCCTCAGCCTTCCATTGCTTGGAAGAATATTGTTGATCAGTTTGTCCTCGAAAAGACTCGGATGAAGACTTCTTTTGAGTCCGAGATTCGATGCATCCGAAGGAAGTACGCGCCTGCGGCCAAATCTTCAGATATTGTTGTTAGGGATGCTTAGGATGACTAGTCTCTTTTTCTCTTGTATTTTGTATTTTGGTTTCTAAAATTGTACTCAGTGTTATCCTTCCAATTATATAAATAAAATAGATTTTTATGGTCAATCAAATTTTGCAATTGTTGTTATAAATATATATTTGCAAATAAAATGGTAAGTTCCTTGAAAATAAACACAATCAAGCATCGCATTTCATGCATCATTCACCTAGCAGGTTTCTCTTTCGCTAGATTTCCTATTGGTATTTCTTCTGTGCTTCAGCCAAGTTGACTCATCAATACAATACCCGCGCCAATCACACAAGAATCATGGAACATCTAGAGCAAGAGAACTAAGAGTTGGAGGAAGATATCGCCTGTCTGACTGCCATGATGGAGTCAGTGTTAGCTGCTCAGAGCCAATCTTCTCCAACTTCTGCAACTCCTCCTCCTCCTCAGAGGACTGTCATTTCAGAGGTTGCTACCTCTACCATTCCTGCTACTACTGCTCACTTTGCGCCTACCATTCCTGTCGGATTCCCGTGGGGAATGCTGCCCAATTTCATGCCTGAAGGTTTTGCGCCTACTTTCGCTTCCATGCCGGCATCTAGCCCGGTCATGTCTGTTCCACCACCGATTGTTTACACTATGCCTCGTGTTGAGGACACCATCTATCATTCCGAGCCTTCTGAGGGCCCTGATGTTTATGAAAAGATGGAAGAAAAGAAAGACCAATTCCTTAAGTTGCGAAAGGAGTTGAAGACCATGAGGGGAAAAGATATGTTCAGTAAGAGTGCTGCGGAACTTTGCTTGGTTCCTAATGTGAAAATCCCGATGAAGTTCAAAGTCTTTGACTTCGAAAAGTATAAAGGGAATACCCGTCCACTCAGTCATCTTGTCATGTATGTTCGAAAGATGTTAACGCAAACTGATAATGATTAGTTACTGATCCATTATTTTCAAGACAGTCTGACTGGTGCCGCTTTGAGGTGGTACATAGGTTTGGATAGTGCGAGTGTTTGCACATTCAACGATTTGGGAGAAGAATTTGTGAAGCAATACAAATATAATATGGATATGGCGCCAGATAGGGACCAATTAAGGTCAGTGTCTCAGAAGGATAAGGAGACGTTTAAAGAATATGCCCTTTGATGGAGAGAACTTGCCGCTCAGATCAACCCTCCTTTGGAAGAAAAGGAGATGACCAAGATTTTTCTCAAGACCCTGAGCTCATTTTACTATGAGCGCATGATTGCCAGTGCCCCTAGTGATTTTACCGAAATGGTAAACATGGGGATGAGGTTAGAAGAAGGTGTCCGAGAGGGACGGTTGTATAAAGAGGAAGTTTCGTCCAACAAGAAGTATGGTAGTGGGTTTTCCAGAAAGAAAGAGAACGAGACTAATGTAGTATCCATTGGGAGGTAGAGGAGACCTTGTGTCAGAAGAAGCCAACAACCCCTTCAACACCATCATGAAGTATCATCTGTAATTTCGACATTTCCTAACAATCAATCAACACCAATTCAACAACAATGTCAATAACAACCACTGCAAAGAACGAACAACTACAACAACAAAAATACCAATAATAATCAAGAACAACAAAACATTGAGAGGAAGAAGGTCTCTTTTGACCCAATTCCTATGACTTATGCTGAATTGTATCCATCTTTGGTTCTTAAGAACCTTTTGCAACCAAGAAGTTTGCCACAGATTCCTGAACCACTTCCATGGTGGTATAAACCAGAACTTCGCTGTACCTTTCACTAAGGAGCTCCCGGTCAGGACATCGAGAATTGCTACCCCCTGAAGTATGAATTCCAAAAGCCGGTAAAGAGTGGAATGGTGTCCTTTGAGGGCCGTGCGTCGAATGTCAAAGCTAATCCATTACCTGCTCATGGTAACCCTTCTATCAATATGATGGATGGTTGTCCTGGGGAGTTCAAGGTATTTGATGTCCTTTTCATTAGAAGGTCCTTGGTGAGGATGTACAAGGATATCTATTTGGTGAGTGATTGTGAGCATGACCATAATGGTTGTGCAATTTGCAGTGTTAACCCCCGAGGTTGTATGGTTGTGAGGAGAGACATCCATAGGTTGATGGATGAAGGTATGATTCAGATTCTATAGTCCCATCACTTAGGTGACAATGTGAATGTCATAGTACCAGTATTCAAGACACTAGAGAGGTTGGTGATTCAATATGACAATAACAGCAGTAACAATGTCAACAATAGATCAGTATCACCGTTGGTAATACAGTTAGCGGGTCCAGTCTTGTATGCATCCGATAAGGTTGTCCCGTATCAGTATAATGCTACCATGCTAGAGAATGGTCAAGAGGTTCCTTTACCTACGACCAGTTCTATTGTGAGCATTGGTGATGTTACGAAGATGACCCGTAGCGGTCGTGTTTTTGGGCCGGTTTTCCCAAAGAATGTAGAAGATGTATCTACCAGCAAGAAGGTGGAAGTGGCTGCAGTAGATCCAACTAGCGCTCCAAAGTGTCAGTCTGGTGAATCCAGCGATTTGAAGCCTAGTGATGATGATGAGGTGCTTCGTTTGATTAAGAAAAGTGAATTCAATGTGGTGGACCAGTTGGTCCAAGCTCCTTCCAAGATTTCAGTGTTGTCTCTGCTTATGAATTCTAAAGCACACAGAGAAGCATTGTAGAAGGTATCGGAGAAAGCGTATGTTGAGCATGATGTTACGGTGGACCAATTTGATCATATTGTGGCTAATATCACTTCCTGCAACAATTTGAGCTTTTGTGATGAAGAACTTCTCGAGGAAGGTAGAAATCACAATCTAGCGTTGCACATTTCAATGAATTGTAAGAAGGATGCTCTATCGAATGTATTGGTTGACATCAGATCTTTATTGAATGTACTTCCCAAATCAATGTTGTCAAGACTATCGTACAAAGGAGCTCCGATGAGATATAGTGGCGTGATCGTCAAAGCTTTTGATGGTTCTCGCAAAATCGTAATCGGTGAAGTGGACCTTCCTGTGAAGATAGGTCCGAGTGATTTCCAAATTACTTTCCAAGTAATGGATATCCACCCGACATATAGCTTCTTGCTAGGAAGGCCATGGATACATGAGGTGTAGCAGTAAATTCATGATCATCAAGCTATGGATAAGCAAGACATCAAATAACAAGAGTCGCCACCGCGCTTTTATTGTTTCCAAGGGAAAAGTGAAAAGTACAAACAAAACCCATAAATAAGAAGTTTTCAAATCAAAACTAATAAAATGCCATAGATTATAGGTAAGGGGGTTGGTTACACAGTGGGAAGGTGTTAGCACCCAAAGTGTCCTAGGTACTCCTAGGGAGCTCTTTCTTGTGTGCATATGTGTTTTTGTACAAATGATGTTTGCAAGTAAATATAATTGGGGGATGAAAAAAGAATTCATTAATTATATTTTTGTTTTTGACAAGACCTTCAAACTTATACATACGTACCAACGTGAAAATGAGAGATCAAAACCTCGTAGTTCGTGGTATAAATTTCAAAGTGGATGTATTGCTTTTAACAAAAATTAGGTTTGAAAGGTACAAAGGCCTAAATGGTTTGAATGCGTGCTAGTTCTTTTTGGCTTTTGAAAATTTTAAGTCAAGTATAGTTAAGTCTATATACAAGTTTGATAAAGAAAAGAATTTTGAAAATGCAATGGCATAAGGCCAAAGTTTCTAATTTGCAAAATGGTCTAAGTTTAGAAAACAAGCACAAGCAAAAAAGTTTTTTTTAAGGAGGGAGATATTTTGAAATTAAATAAGTAGGGAGAAGATGAAGGGACTAATCCTAAGCACAAATTTAAAAGTTAAGAGTTGAAAAGATCTGACTAATGGGTTGCAATCCAATAGACAAGAATGACATATAGAAACCCAAATTCCCTTGGACATTAGAATCAAGCAACAAACAATGCACAATATATCAACTTGAAGATCAAGGCATCAAATAAAGATAGCCACATCCAAGCTTAACAACTTCATGATCTTCTTCAAATTTGCACAAGTAACAAATGAATCTCAAGATGCCATAAGTCACAAGTTCAGAATAACAACTTCATAATGATCATGTTACGGATGAACTCGAATGGATCTCTAATGATGTATCATATGAAGTTTCAAACTACGAGCACTTGGTTACATGAAAGTTGGCATTGGCCAAGTCCTTTGCATAGGGACTGTTGCCTAAATTCTAAGTCCAATTGTCTCAGATCAAACCAACAATCCACACAAGAAGTTTTTTAGGGTTTTTGTTCTTATTATATACATTAATGGTCAAAAACCACATAAACAAACACAAACAAAATATATCACAAAATATGGTCCAAGTGGACAAAGTGAAAATGACATTAACATAAACAATTAGAATGTTATGAATAATGGCAAATGAATAAGGCTTAAAAATAAAGTGCATTAAAAGTAAATGATTTGTAATTAAATGTTAGTTGTTAATGAGTTAGGAGTTAGTCTTGCTTTTGCTTTTTTAAGTCATTCTTTGGAGAACACTCAACCCACTTATCACAAGCATGAATCCTTGAACCAAGACATCTTCCAAAGGAAGGAAGAAAGGCAAAGTTTCCCTACAATACCCTGAAAGAGGGGAGACTTACAATCTTACTAACTAGATTGCTATGTCTTTTGGTGTTAATTCATGTTAGAGATAGTATAATAGACTATGCTCATGAAACATACCACACACAAAAAGAATATGCAAAAGTGGGGGCCTAATCTCATCCATACTTATGTTGATTTTGCAATCAACTAGCCTTAGGATATTGAGATATCATAGGTCCATGACATTAATGCATAAAGAAGGGGAATGATATGAAGAGGGAGGGGGAATGGATCAAACTCAAATTAGACAAAGGAGGACTTTTACCAAATTAAGATCAATCATTCATTTTGGGAGATGGAATGTACATTCCATCAATCCCCTAAATCGCATGATCTTAACTTAACAAAGTCAAATCAATCTTGACCAAGGCCCAACAACACAAGTCAAACTTACAAAGTCAATCAAAATGGCCCTGCACAATTTATTTGGCATTTATTCAATTAAAAATATTAAAAATAATACATTAAATTAAATATGGTTGGTCAATTTCCTAAAACCTCACCAAAATACCAAAGAAATGGCCATGAGATTTATCATAGGCCAATAAAGGTCAAAGGACCTTGGAGTTTTTTTTAGAATATTTGGAAACTTAAAAGTATTTTTAAATAATAAAAAATATTCACAAAATCAATTAAATCGTGAAAAATATTATTAATGATCGAAAAAATAATTTAGATTCAAAATATGAAAGAGAATTTTATTTAAATTTTTTTGGTGAAAGTCTTATATTTTTTGGATCAATATTAAAATTAATATGAATTAATGAAAATCGAAGGAATAAAAACTAAAATCAAAAAACAAAAAAAAACGTGGACCACTTGATCTCCCTTATTAATTGAGGTGTCAAATCAAGTGGTCTGAAACGCGCAATCCACGATGGTCTTTAGTCAGCGCGCCACAACAATGGTCATCCAAACCAACGCCTATGATTAAAACATTTTAAACCAAATCAATGGTTCTGAACCGTGCCACATCATTGCCGAAGCCAAAGGTCTGTCATCTTCTCCGATGACCTTGGCCGAACTGGTTCAATCATCACCATGACTTAAATGAAAAAATAGGGCATGATCTGAAAGATAAAATGGTATAGATCACGAATATCACCTCAATTTTAACTAACTCCAAATATAGAGAGAGATATGTCGAGTTGAATTCTGAGGTTTGTCAACTGAGTTGCTTCGATTTGACCTTAAAGTAACTCAATGTTCTTGCCTACATTGGTAGGATTTCAGACAACCAAAGATCCAAGAGAATTGACGAGAATTGAGGGAGAATCTAAGAGAAGAAAAAATCTGGAAAATACCTTCAATGTTGTGCAGAACTTGATTTCTCTTGCTTCAATTCATGTTTGATCTTGCTCCAATATCTTGTAGAAGTGGCTTAGGATTGGTACCAAGCCTTGGATCCTGGAGTTTTGAATCTCCAAACAGTGAGATTCAAACTCAATTTTCAAATGAAAATTCTCAGGTTTTCCTTTCAAATGTGAGGGTTTGACGAGTGGAGGCAAAGCTGACGCGCGAGGATCCTCTGAAATGAGCATAAAGGGTCTCTATTTATAGCAAAATGGAATGTTATTTGCACACTTGAAATTTTGTCCAAATTTAGCAATGCCATATTCATGCTTGCATGGGCATGTAAAGGTCCATGAAGCAATGCAATTAGGTCCAAAATCAACTATGACGAGGTCTGAATGAAGCTTGAATGGAAAGGCAAAGGTACATGATCACTTGAAGATTTGATTTTGCCAACTGATGCAGGCCTGTTAACACCATGCGCAGCCCTATCAAACCTTGTCCAAAATGAATGAATTATGACTCTTTGGAAAGCTTAGATCAAGAGGAACAAGTCTTATGTTGAACACTTTTCCATTGGGAATTTCAACATGTTGAAATTTTTTCTAAGTGTCAAATCACATACTTCATTATTCCACCTTGCTTAACTTTTTATGTGAGCTCTAAATGAGAAACATGTCTTCATAAAAGTTGAATCTATTTCAAAGACCTTAAAAATGGTCACCAATTTGACATTATTTGGATTAAGAATGAGTGAGTTATGCATTTTTGAAGTTGAGGAAAATCACTTGTTCAATGGTATTTGTCCAAAATGACCTATAATGTATTCTCATATCACATGCTCATAAAAGTTGATTTAGCTCTAACTCCAAACATAAAGGTTGAATTAGATATCCTTGGGAAGTTAACTTTCAATTTAGGGTTTAGACAAAATGACCTATAATGTTTCAACATAGAAAATGACTTTCCAAGCAAAATTAGATCTAGACCTCAACATGAAAGTTGTTCGGAATGTTATTTAAAGTAACGTTGCTCTTGGAATCATTTTCGTATGATGAAAATTGTAGGAGATAGGGTCTAGGGAGACCCAGTTTTGATCAGACGAATCCATCTGGCCAACCACCATCAACCAACTTGCTAACATGCAATTCTCTTGACTTTTTAGGCTTATTGTAGATCACATATGCATAATATGATGAACTTTTAAGTGTCCCTTGAGAAATTTTATCAATTGGTGAAGAAGCTTGTTGAAGAAGTTACTCAAGATACTCAGTAAATTAGGGTTTCCAAGGCAAACCAACTCCAAATTCTTGAAGAAATCTTGATCAAAATAACATGTAAAGATCATTAGGACTCATATATGATGCTTAGAGACATTGTGGATCATTCCTTGGTTAGTGCTCTTAGCCATGCGGGTCTTGAACCCTAGATGTGAACTTGATAGATCAATGGTGATCATGCCCTACCCACAAAAGAGTTAGGCAAATGCAAAACCATATTTTTGGTATTTTGGTTAGTAAAAAATGATAATATACAAGTATGATACCATCACATGGTGCTTGGTGATCTCTCCCAAAACAAACCCAATGAAAGAGGGGTAAGGAGGATGCCAAAGTATGATCCCAATGCTGATGCTTATAATGAAATTGCATGAGGGATCTTAGCATCAAAATTGGGGTCTTACAGCTGCCCCTATTTAAGGATATTCTAACTGAGGAGGTGGAGGTTAAAATCTCTGTATCGACTCAGTAGAATGGGCTTAAATAACAACATATAGGAACAAATTTTGGTCCCTAACATACCTCATGATGCATATGATATTAATGTAAGCAATAAATTCTCTATGGGGAAATGTTGCCACAAAGGAAAAGAAATCAGAGAGACCGAATGTCTGTAGGAGCATAATGTATTCCGTAAGGAAAACTCACTAGAGAGATAGAGACTCTAAGGGAATAAAAAGATTATGTGTAGGCCAGACTACGACTTACAAATTGCTGGGAGACTAGAAGGATTCCATGAAAATGGAAAGACTCAGTCGGGGGAACAAAAACATCTGCAGGGGAAACGAGTAGATAAGGATAAAACTGACGTACTTGAATCATGCAGGAACAAGGATTTCGCTAAGGAAATGCACACTCAACTCAACTGGGGAAGAAATAAACTTCAACTCAGGAGGAGTAGAAATTTATTATCCATTACCTGTTACTGGGTATGGAGATAATAAAGATCTTTCAGAGAGGACACCAGTCATCGGTTAGGATGAACATATCAAGGATGAAGCGCTGAGAACCGCCAGGCGGGTGTATTCATTACTGGTTACTAGGTAAGAATAGCCTTGCTGGGGAAAAACTGCAGAAATAGGATTTACAACTACCAGTTACTGGGCAGAAGACTGAAGATGAGAATATCCGTCACCGGTTAGGATGAATATATCAAGGATAGACTCAAAGGGAAAAAAATTCGTCATTGATTAAGATGAACATATCAAGGATAGACTTGCCTGGGGATGTCAAGGAGGATATCCGTCATCGGTTAGGAAGAACATATAAAGGATAAACCAGCTGAACAAAAAGTAGGAATTACATCTATCGAATGCTGGATAGAATACCATCAAAGAGAATACCTATCACCGGTTAGGATGAACATATCAAGGATAGACTCTGCGAGGAAAAGATAGTAATTACATCTATCAGTTATTGGATAGAATACCAACAAAGAGGATATCCGTCACCGATTAGGATGAACATATCAAGGATAAACTCTCTAAGGGAAGTGAAAAGCAGGATTTACAACTACCGGTTACTGGGCAGAAGACCGCAAAGAGAAGAAAACCCGTCATCGGTTAGGATGAACATATCAAGGATTAACTCTCTAGGGAGCAAAATAGGGATTACAACTACCTTTTTACTGGGTAGAATACCAAAGATGAGAGTATCCGTCATCGGTTAGAATGAACATATCATGGATAAACTCAAATAGAGGAAGAACATATCAGTCACCGGTTAGGATGAACATACCAAGGATATACTTCCTGGAGAAACATAAAAAATGAATCCGCTAGGGAGAAAAAAGGGCATAAACTGCATACTCAGAAGAATATTACCAGTTACTGGGTAATAAACTCTTAGGGGACCCAAAGCATCTATCTAGGTAAGATCTAGAAAGAAACGATCAATCAAGACTCAACCCAATGAGGATATAACTCAAGGGGAGTGATTCCATCCAGATAAACAACTGGGGAGGAAACTGAAACAATAATCATCCACGAGGAACTAACTCGGTGGGGAAAGGAGAAAGGTTTAAGTCTTTCTACTTATGGGGGCTGACACTCTACAATTGAAAAGAGGACTGACATCAAATCCATATGGGGATAAAGTACTGCCATAACAGAGGATAAGAATCAAAAGAATGAATCAACAAATGTGATGATGCAATAATGAGATTATATGAGTGTATATGTATATGTATATGTATATATGATGATTATGCTGACAAAATGATCGCAAAGGATACAAAGGTGTAGCAAATTTGAATCATCGATACAATTCTCGGTCAATCCACAAAAAGGGAGACAACTGCTGGAGGAAAGAGAGATCAACATCACAAAGGCTCAAACTTATATGGGGAAGGAGGAGATTTGCTGAGGAAAACTGCTACCAACTCTGCGGGGAATTTTAGGTCAACACCATATCAAATGGGAGACAACCATACAGAGGATAAACACAAATAGTTACTCAGGAACCAGGAGGAAACTCTAACTGGGAGCGAATCTGATGGCGATTGGTAGGGAAAACGAAGTTCTACCGTACCTACACGAACTAAAGAAGACATTGTTCTTACTTTGCTGGAGACCAAAAATCGGCCGGGGAATACACACTAAAATCCGCAGGGGGACCGACCAATCAACTCAGCTAGCTACTCCACTAGGGAAATAGTGAACAAAAACTGCTTGGGGAAATCAATAACCATTGATCGCTGCATCTATACTTCCGGGGACGAAAGAGAAATACACCTACTGATTGGGGAGAACCAATAATGATCCACATTTAGGGCTCACTGCTTTTGAACCACTGTTGATATTCCTTTAAATGAAATTGATTGCTTAAAATTCACGCTTTTATATGTTTAAGAAAAATGATTTTGATTTAAATCTTTGCTTTCAAAAATGATCATAATAAAATTTAAAACTATTTGGCTGAAATAAATAAGAGTGGAAACAATTGGATAAAAGCTCAACTTTATTTATTGGAATGGTAGTCTGTAAATGACAAGACTCCATATATTTTTATAAAGTTGAAAATGGTAATTTTCATGGAAAATGGTTACATTGAATACAATGATCACTAATCCTTCTACGAACTCTTGATATCTACTGTGCTCTCGACTGCTACTGGGCATCATGAATCACCATCGACCATTATGCTCAAAACGACTTCAACACTGAAGATCAGCAGGATGCAGTTACTTGCCATAATCCCTAACTTTTTCATAAATTTCCCCAAGGTGGGTACTCAATTTATCCGTTCGAAGCTTTGGGCTCAATTATGGCAATCATATCAGTTCCCCACATGGAAAAAGGGCCATGAGGAGGAAATGAAATTCAAGAGGGTCAGAGGAACATGAATCTTATCTGCATAGATTTGATATTTGTGGCATTTCTTCACAAACTTGCAACAATCAGATTCCATTGTCAGCTAATAGTAACCTGCTCGCAATATCTTCTTTGTCATTGCATGTCCATTGGAATGAGTACCAAAGGAACCTTCATGGACTTCAGTCATTAACAGGTCTGATTCGTGTCTATCCACGCATCTTAGCAGAACCATATTGAAGTTTCTCTTGTACACCACATCACCATTTAGGTAGAAGTTGCCTGCTAATCTTCTCAAAGTCTTCTTATCTTTCAAAGATGCGCCAGACAGGTAGATCTGACTTTGGAGGAAACACTTGATGTTGTAATACCACGACTTTTCGTCTTTGACTTCTTCCACACAAAAAACATGAGCTGGCCTATCAAGACGCATCACAGTAAAATTGGGAACTTCATTCCAATATTGCACTACAATCATTGACGCCAATGTTGCAAGAGCATCTGCCATCCGGTTTTCATCTCGAGAAACTCAACCTTTGTAAAGAAAGTTGAAATCCTCTTCACGTAATCTCTATATGGTATCAAACCGGGTTGATTTGTCTCCCATTTCACCTTTGATTTGATTCACAACCAAAGCTGAATCTCCATAGACGTCCAAATACTTGATTCTGAGATCAATGGCCACTTCAAGCCCCATAATGCAAACTTCATACTCTCTTATATTGTTTGTACACTTGAAATTCAATCTAGCTGTAAATGGAAAATGCGTGCCTTGAGGAGTAATAACCACTGCCCCAATGGCATTACCATACTGATTAACAGCTTCATCAAATACCATGCCCCAACGGGAACCAGGTTCTGGCCCTTCTTCAAGCAATGATTCATCACAATCTTTCATTTTTAGGTACAAGATCTCTTCATCAGGAAAATCATACTGCACTGACTGGTAATCTTCAATCGGTTGGTGAGCCAAATGATCAGCCAAGACACTACCTTTGATCGCTTTCTAAGAACGGTATGCAATATCATACTCCGATAACAACATCTGCCAACTGGAAATTCTCCCAGTTAAAGCAGGCTTCTCAAAAATATACTTTATTGGATCCATTTTGGATATCAACCAAGTGGTATGATTAAACATATACTGAGGCAGACACTTAGCAGCACAAGCCAATGCGCAACAAGTTTTCTCTAGCATATAATACCGAGTCTCACAGTCGGTGAATTTCTTACTGAGGTAATAAACTGTAAATTCTTTCTTTCCAGTCTTTTCGTGTTGACCAAGAATATAACCCATACTATCTTCAAGCACAGTCAAATAAATTATCAACGGTCTTCCTTCAACAGGCGGAGACAAAATCGGAGGCTCAAGCAGATATTCTTTGATACTGTCAAAAGCTTTCTGGCAATCCTCGGTCCAATCACAAGACTGATCTTTGCGAAGAAGCTTGAATATAGGCGCACATGTGGCAGTCATGTGCAAAATGAATCTTGAGATATAATTCAAGCGGCCGAGGAAACCTCTGACTTGCTTCTCAGTTTTGGGCGTATGCATCTCTTGTATTGCTTTGACCTTGGTAAGATCAACTTCAATACCCTTCTCGCTGACAATAAAGCCCAACAACTTACCAGAACGAACACCAAAGGTACACTTATTGGGATTCAAGCGGAGTTTATACTTCTTCAAACGCTGAAATAACTTCAACAAATTCTCCACATGTTCCTCTTCATCAATGTGTGGCAGCGGGAAATCATCTTTCAGTCTGGCTTTATTCAAATCTCTATAGTCAACACACTTGCAGACTTTTCCATCTTTCTTAGGTACATGCACAATATTGGACACCCATTGCGGATACTTAGCGGTCATAAGGAAACCGACGTCAATCTGCTTCTACACTTCTTCTTTGATCTTCACTGCCATATCATGATGCATTCTTCTCAACTTCTGCTTGACTGGCGGGCATTCTGGATTCAACGACAATCTATTCTCCACAATCTCAGAATCAAAACCAGACATGTCTTGATAGGACCAAGCAAACACATCTGAATACTCTTGGAGAAGATCAATCAACCCCTTTTTAACATCTGGACACAATCGAGACCCAATCTTGACTTCCTTCACATCATCTTCGGAACCAATCAAGAAAATTCTAATGGTGTTAATATCAACAAAACCATCAATGTTAGGGAACAAATCTAATCCATAGATGAGCAACACAAAGAGAACTTCAAAAGCGTCCACACTACCGGCTTGAGCAAAAGCAGTAGCTTTCTTGATAAGGAAATCAGATGGCAACCCAATCAATCCTCCTTTTTTCACCCAATGAGCCTCTATCTCAGACTTCTTCAAGTGAAGAGCTTCAGCAATAATATGAGATATGGGAATCTCTTCCAATCCACTAAAAGGAACCTTGTTAGAAACTGGTATTTCCAAGAGATGGGCATACTCCTCTAACGTAGGCATGAGCTCATAATCAGGAAATATGAATCAATGGTAGAGAGGCTGATAAAACTGAACCAACACACTCAAGAGTCCTTCAACCACATCAGCAGACAAGATGGACAAAAGCTTCCCATGACGTTGTTTGAAGTCTAAGGGATCTAATACAAAAGATGCTAGCTTCCTTAGCTCTTTCAAGTCGGGACATCTGAAACTGTACTTCTTAGTGTTCCTTCGTCCATAATCCATGGTCTGAAAATATTTGCAAATGATACCTCAGTTCCTTGAAAATTTTGTTTGATGAATATTATGATGTACATGGATGCATGAATGCAACAATCACAAATAAGGGATCACACACAAGGCAAAAAAACAAAGGTAAAGGGATGAATTAAGTCATTGTCAAGATCAATCATCCATTTTGGTGGATTATGGTTTACACCTTATAAACACCCAAGTTCCATTCATATTAACAAGACTCGATTGGATCAACCAAGAATCAAGGGTTTGTTGTGAGTGACGAGCATGGAGTCTGGGTAAGAACCATCCTAAAGGAGTGTACTAAGGATAAAACCTATAGATCATGTTCTAAAAAGTTCCCAGAGTCTTAATTCCATCTATCGGATATTACAGGTTAGGATGACTGACTCATCAACCCATAATATTCTAAAGAGAAACTTGTCCGAGTGTAGTATCGTGTAACAACTGTTACCAAGTCTACACCTCAACAATCTCTGCACTACGTCCTAAATAGGCCAAGAGGGGTTAAATGTTCTACGATCCTCTTCTTCTCGAACTCCAAATTAGAGATAGTAATGCCTAACCATAAATAATTGTGTGACATTTCCAAATCCAAAAGGGTCTCCACTGAGTAGATGGGTCTCAAGCCAACTTGTTAAGGACTACTTCACACAAGTCGAACATGACTATACCATCCTCCTATCTTAATTACACTCAAGTTAGGGTTAGAACTTATCTCACCACTCAGAGATCACCAAGCATAATAAGCAGATTATATCACACAAACAAATATACATACATTAAATATACTATTATATACACGCAAAAAGTAGGCTAAACCCACTGGAGACTACTCCCCAACAGACATCAAATAACAAGAGTCGGCACCGCGCTTTTATTGTTTCCTAGGAAAAAGGGAAAAGTACGAACAAAACCCATAAATAAGAAGTTTTCAAATAAAAACTAATAAAATGCCAGAGATTACAGGTTAAGGGGTTGGTTACACAAAGGGAAGGTGTTAGCACCCAAAGTGTCCTAGGTACTCCTAGGGAGCCCTTTCTTGTGTGCATATGTGTTTTCGTACAAATGATGTTTGCAAGAAAATAGATTGGGGGGATGAGAAACGAATTAATTAATTATATTTTTGTGTTTGACAAGACCTTCGGACTTGTGCCTACGTGTCGCATTACGCGAAAAACCGGCGGGAAACGAAACAACAGAGCCGCCACCGTGCGTTATTTATCCCAAAAGAGGGAAAGGAAACGTTCGAAGTAAACCTGGAAAAGACATGGTCTCGCGACCAAAGAGAATGGGATCGGGAGTCGGTTATGCGAAGGGAAGGTATTAGCACCCCTACGCATCCGTCGTACTCGATGGGATCCACGCACAAAAGGAAGGATAAAGGTTGCTAAAATGCTGCTCACAAACACAAACAATGGCTGAAAGAGACACAAGAAAACAAACGAAACTAACTCGGCAGGATATCGCATCCTGGGCCTACGTAGTCTGTCAGGCACAGAAATCAGAGTCGACGTAGTTCGGGACAGGGGGAAAACGTGCTCGCTAGGATGTCGCATCCTATGCATACGTATCTTCTTGGACTAAAGAAGAATCAGCGCACTCATAGCTCGGCTAACGCACGCAAGACAAAACCACACCGGAAATCGACTGCCAATCGCTGGACTTACGTCAAACTCCACACCAAAACACACACTGGAAACCAACTGCCAATCGCTGGACTTATGTCAGACTCCAACAAGCAAACTGAAAACCGAATGCCAATCACTGGACTTACATCGGACTCCAACCAGAAGAGGAGAAACAACTCACACAAACAAAACAAAAGGGCGCCCGGAGAGATCAGCTCATCTCCTGCCTACGTACCTCGTCTGGTATGAGGATCAGGGCGACGTAGTTCCCCTACGCAGGGACAAAAGACTAGCCTAACCAGATACAAAGGGAGACACAACTAGGGAGACTACGACTCGAGCCTAGATGTTATCATGCATATCATCCCTAAGTTAAGGTTGCTATCTAACTTGCACAGGGAGCAAGCTATCCTAATCAGCACAGGCAAAAGCAAACAATCACAAATAGCACACACTATATACACACAAAGTGAGCTCACACAAGGGTTAGGCTGTGAATCACAAGCCAACTGTAATCGGGTGATGTTAGCTCTTAACCCTAACATTGAGAGTTAGGGTGAAGCAGATGAAATAGGAAGTGAGGGTAAGACTTCACAGCTCTTATCCCTGGCCTGGGAGAGCTTTAGACAAAAGAATGTGTGGGTTCAGAAAGTGGGAACCCTTCTACACATATGACTGACACAACTGTACAAGGATCTTGGGTTAATATCCACAATGCATCAACACAAGGTGTGTGAGCAAAGGGATGACTCAACTGAATAGCAGGAGATGGATTGCACATCTCTTGTATCTGCCAATTGCCTTATCAAAGGTCTTTTCCTGCTTGGGGACAAAGATAAACAATCACAAGCATTGCCTCTTAAGGAGGACTTCAGACAGGTGCCTGGCCAAGTAACAGGCCAGGTCTTCCAGACTACATGGAGTTAGAGACATTATGCCTCAATGCTCAAGCTATCAAGCAAAGCAAAAGCAAGTTCACAAAGGAACTATAGCAACTAAGGTACCTGAAAACAATCCAACACAATCAGTATACAATTCAAGCAAAAGTCAAACAGATAGTTACAAGTCAACAGACAACTGTACATAAACAGACAAACAAGCATCAATGCACAAAGGTGCAAGCCACAAGGCCTAGGCTTAAGTCTCAAAGCCTACAAAACAAACTCAAAGTTAGTCATCAACAAGCAATGGATCAACCCTAAATGAGTGAACCTCATCAAGCATGGCAATTGTGCTTTTTAACCTGAAACAAAGCTCAAATGTGAGAGGCTAACCACTAGGACAAGGCCTAGGGTCAAAGAGGGAGAAATAAACCAAAACAGAACATGAAAATTGGAAAGAATCAAGTTTAATCAAATAAGAACAACATCCAAGTGGTCTCATATCAATAACATCAACCAATTGCATTCCATAAAGCATTTAGTGCAAAGTATGCAATTTGAAGCTCCTAGAACCAAACAGAATGAATCAATCCACATTAACTCAAAAACATTTCAATAAATCCCAAGAAAAATCATGGCTAAACAACATTCATCACATGATCATCATACCAGAATTCAGGTCATTTGGATAAGTGGAAGCATGGAAAATAAATTCCCTAAGGCAAGGCAAGGAAAAACAAGCTCAAAGGAAGCACAATTTCATACATCAACTTCACACAAGCATAAAACAGAATCCAAACATGATAAATGTATCAAACCAAAGCCATGGCAAACTTCAAGGTGTCTAGAATACATGTGCAAAATTTCAAGTTCATCCAATAAACATCAAAAATTTCACAAATCATCTAAATTCATGACTCACAAAAAGTCCATAAATGGTCAAACAGAAAGGAAATTCTCAAACAAATTGGAAATGCACTCAAAAATTCTACAAAAATTCACACTCAAACTCAACATCCATAAGTATCATCATGCAAAAATTCAGATCATTTGACATTTATATGGCATGCAAAATAAAATCAGAAATTTGGACAAGAAATGGTGTGACACACATTGTCACACCTCCAATGATCAGCTCATATCTCAACAACCAAGCATGCTAAAAATACAAACTCAAAGCCAAAAGATCAATCAAATTGTCTAGATTAAGCATGTAAATTTTCAGAAGCATTGGATCAACCATCATCATTTCACAATCAAAATGGAAAGCAAGGTGCAACAAAACACATGTATGAACATTCCCTAGCCAAAATAAAAATCCAGGCGTGCACAAATTTTGTAAAAATCATCAAAAAATACTAGAGATCATGATGAACACTATGGAAAAAAACTCATCTCATTTGGACAATCCATCAAGGAGATATGAATTTTTGAATGATTGGAAAAAATTAAAAACATGTGAAATGGCATGGTGTGAACATATGAGATAAATGGAAAAATGCCAAAGCCTAAAGTGAAAAATCCCTCGCCCGGAATCGAAGCATGTACGGATTCAAAACCTGGCGCATTTATAAGTGAAACGCGCCGTTTCACTAATACAGGTGGCACGGTGAATCAACCTGAACCAATCATCATGCCACATAAGATCTCATGCAACCAATGCCAGGCGATAAACATTCAGGCTCATGCAATCAACGCGCAAATGGATCAAATAAGGTCTGGAAACAAAAATCCTAGGGTTCTTCATGTGTTCATCAACCTTCATACACTCAAGAACAAAGTTGCACAGAAATTCACAAATGATACATCATTACACTCGTCCTTCAACGTACAATAACATGCTAACATCAATTAAGCCTAATTCTAACTAACATGCCTGGATCGAGTAAAAGGAAATTCACACATCAATCTTAAAATCAGCATATCTTTCTTAATTCTCAATGAAAATACACGATACAAAGCTCAGCATACTCCACATGGAAAGATCTATCAAAAGCACATCAACATTTCAAGAATTATAGAATTCGAGATCTGACCTCTATGAAGATGCATAGCTGGATTTGTGCAATTCAGGCTTTGTAATGTTGAAACAGATGATCTACAACTCTTAAATGGATGAATGGATGAAGATCCAATGCTCAGTCTTGCTCGATCTTGCTCAAATCTACAGCTGCCATGGATGATGCTAGCTTCAACAGTTCTTGATTCAACTTCGAAAATGATGGTTTCTTGCTTCAATCTTCTTCAACTATGCTTGTGTATGATGGATGAACCAAGAACCAATCAATGCCTTCAAAGAAAATTGCAGAAAGATAAAGAAAAAGTTTGAGAGCAAAGTGGAAAAAGTTTTAGATCTGAAAAATTCTGAGTTGTTAATCCATTTTCTGTTAGGCTTATGCTTATATATGATGGACTAATGATGCTCTTAATCTCAATTAACCAAAATGCAAGTGTATTAGTGGAATGCAAGTGTAATGCTAAATTAGGTCGATTCACCTCATGTATGCTAAATCAATGTAACAGTACACGGCTTGCATGTTAATTCACCTCAAAATGCCATTTGGAGCCAAATGCCAATGAAACCATGTGTGGAAAATGCTTATTTTTCAAAATAGACTTTTCACTCCAAAATTTAAATTAAATTCAAGTGAAAAATGCAATATTTTTGTGATGAGAATTGATGAAATGTGATGCATGATTTGGATAGCTTATGACAAAATATGAATGTAGCAAAAAATCCCACTCCATTTGGCCTTGTGGTGTGAAAGTTATCCTCTTTTGAACTTCATATTGACTTGGCAAAGATTGATCCATAATTTCTCAACCACACATGAGAAATTCATGTTCTTGGACTTTTTGAAAAGGTGAGAGCAAGATCTTCAACTTTCATGTTGGACAAAATTTCATTGGAAGCTTACTTGGACATGTAATCTTGAGGAGAAGACCTTTCCATTTTTGGCAATTTGAAATTACAGGTCACTTACTATTTTTGGAAACTTTTCATCTGACCTCAAATTCTTCAATGTTGATCTTTGAAATGTCAAATGAGACTTGTATGGACATGAATGAGGCCTCTCTAACCATCTCCCACCTTCAAATCCATGATTTCATGCACAGTTGACTTTGGTTGACTTCTAGGGTTTCAGATGAATTGTGCAATGACTGATGACTTATGAGCATCCAATCTTTGGCCAAACCACTTAAAAATGATCCTTAGATCATGTGAACTTGTTGGACCAACCCTAGGGCTTTGCTTCCATGAAAAATGCACTTGCTTGCTTGCTTGACTGAATCTCCTGACCGGTCTTGACTGATGACTTGCACTAGGCAAATGGACAATGCAATGCTATGCAGCGGACAATGTAATGTTAATGACCTAACATGAAAATGTATGTACAAAATGGGAGGTGCAAATTTGAGGTGCTACAGCTGCCCCTATTCAATCAACTGGGAACCCGAACGGATGAGAGCGACGACTGTCAGACTTTCAGGGTAAACAGGGATTTAATACCAAAGAACAGTAGAAATTTGCACATTACAGGGATCCACCAACGGAAACGTCCACTGGGATCTGATATTTATTACTGGGGATTTTGATTTTTTCTCAAGGGTACAGCCACATCCAGACATCGAAAGACGATGAATGGGGAATAAAAATCACAACTAGATGCCAACGGACAACTAGGAAAAACTCGACGTTTATCGAAACCAACGGAGAGGTAACCAGACATTAACGAATGACCGGAAGAGATACAACGATACGTCAACGGATGTAATGGGAAAAACTCGACGTTTACCAAAACCAACGGAGAGGTAACTCTACTGGGGACGACCAGGAAAGACTCAACGTTTATCGAAACCAACGGAGAGGTAACCAGACATCAACGGATGAATGGGAAGACTCGACCAGACGTCAACGGACGAACGGGAGAAGCTCGACGTTTATCGACACCAACGGAGAAAGAGAAGACTCGACCAGACGTCAACGGACGAACGGGAGAAGCTCGACGTCTATCGACACCAACGGAGAAGGAGAACACTTCACTACGGAAGAATGGGAAAGACTCGACGTTTATCGACACCAACGGAGAAGGAGACCAGACATCAACGGATGACCGGAAGAGATACAACCATACGTCAACGAACGTAATGGGAAAAACTCGACGTTTACCAAAACCAACGGAGAGGTAACTCTTCTGGGGACGACCAGGAAAGACTCAACGTTTATCGAAACCAACGGAGAGGTAACCAGACATCAACGGATGAATGGGAAGACTCGACCAGACGTCAACGGACGAACGGGAGAAGCTCGACGTTTATCGACACCAACGGAGAAGGAGAAGACTCGACCAGACGTCAACAGACGAACGGGAGAAGCTCGACGTTTATCGACACCAACGGAGAAGGAGAACACTTCACTAAGGAAGGGATGCAACAACCGGAAACCGAATAGGACGTCCACCGACGACTCTACTGGGGATTCTGGCTGGGAATCGACCAGACATTAATGAATGACTGGGGAATAGGATATACAATCAGACGTCAACGGACGAATGAGAAAACCTCAACGTTTATCGAAACCAACAGAGAGGTAAATCCACATGGGGAAGGGTACAACTAGACGTCATCGGACGAATAGGAAAAACTCATCGTTTATCGAAACCAACGGAGAGGTGACTTTGTGGGGAAAAGTGAACACAAACAATCATCAGCGGACAATTGGGAAAAACTCAACGTTTATCGAAACCAACGGAGAGGTAACTCTGAGGGGAATCAACAGCCATTAACAAATGATCTGTGGGGAACAAGCAACTATACGTCAACGGACGCATAGGAAAAACTCGACGTTTATCGACACCAACGGAGAAAGGTGACTTTATTGGGGATAATTCAACTAGACGCCCACGGACGAATAGAAAAAAACTCAACGTTTATCGACACCAACGGAGAGGTGACCTCTGGGGAGGATAAAAGGTGTTACGAACATCAAAAGAGGATGTTGACCGACATCCAAAGAAGACCAGACATCAACGAATGACTGGGAAAGACTCGAAGTGTACACCGAAAGATGGTGTTGACCGACACCAAAGAAAACCAGATATTGACCGATGACCGGGGGTGAGACTCGATGTTTACCGACACCGAAAGATGGTGTTTACCGACACCAAAGAAATAAGACACGCGGGTGCTGACATGACACCGACCAGTATCACAAGACGACATCTATATATGTCGGGGCAAGGCTAAACACTTGCTGAGGATCTCACTGGGGAGCAAACCGGCTTTCCTTTTACCAACGGATGAGGAAATAAACCTCTCTGGGGTATCAATCCTGAATGCCGTCAGGAGCAACTGTAGCAAACGTGCCGTACAGATGTTGAACAAAGATCCGCCTCTGCCGGGGATATGGTCTGATGTTTAACACACGAATGCATATGTTTGAATTTTTCTATGGCGTAATGCTCCATATTGCATGGAAATGCTACGCGATTTGAGGATGCAATGATTACCACATGCAAAATGATAAACTCTGGCTGGGGAACCAGAGGATCAAATACTCCAACTCTGTGGGGAGACTCTGCTTGAGGAATACTCTGCGGGGAGAGCACCCACTTCTCACTCGTGCTGGAGAAATAACACTGATGCTGGGGAAAGGATAGACTCCACTGGGGACATCCTTCATAGGACCCAATCCACTCGGGGACTCCGCTTGGGGAATCATCAAAGCAACTTTGCTGAGGACTACCCAACGGCGATTGCACTGAGGAACCAACAATACTACTCCACCGGGGAAAATAAACAAGGCAACTCGCTGGGGGGAGTAACAAATCGACTTTGCTAGGGATAATCAGGCGACTTCACTAGGGAAAGCCAACCAATCCACAAATAGGATAAACTCTGCTTTGGGAAATAAATGCTACTCCGCTGGGGACGACCCACCCAATCCACAGGTAGGATAGACTCAGCTTGGTGATGCATATATCATTCCGCTACGGAAAACTCATCCAATCCATAGGTAGGATAAACTCTGCTGGAGATAAATTTCTTTGAACCCGCTCCACTCGGGGAACTTGCTGAGGAAAATTATTAACACCAACCTCTACTCGGGAGATCTGCTAGGGAAAACAACTCTGTCGGGGATAACACACCAACTCTGCTGAGGAAGAGCAAAACGCAGGTGGGGAAAGTAATATACCAGACTCTGTGCTGGGGAGAGACATACACAACCCTGCTAGGGATGAGCGCTCACGACCACGCTGGGGATAACAGTACTTCAAACCCGACTGCTAGGGAACAACACTCCACTGACACCTCCGCTGGGGATACCACATCCTTCATACTCAGTGGGGATCTCAGCTGGGGAAACATTTGTTGGGGAATACCCCCCCTTCCAGGCCTGCTGGGGATAGAAGACAATATCCCAAGGAGTCTCTGCAGGGGAACATAGCTCTGAAAGCTCTCATACTTGCTTGGGAAACATCTGCTGTGGGATCGACCTGCAAAACAGCACAACATATGCCCCCAGGGGTTTACATGGACAAGATACGCTCAAGTGTCCTCAACATTCAAAATGATTTTCAAATGTTTTATCTTTCTGCAAGTTATTGTTTAGCCTTCATGTTTTTATCTGAATAACGACTTTTATTGATTGAAAAATGGGCCTGAAAAGGCGAATACATTGGGAAGCAATTCCTAGAAAGAGGTAATTGCGCACAAAAGGAAAAATCTATCCTAATGGCAATGTGAACACGGCATCGACTATTTCCCAATTCTGTTATAACTCACAGATCATCAGCTTTCCTCCCAACTTCCTTGCTTTCTAAGAAGAATGACTGGACCGATCACATCTTTCGAGATGGCAGACGACAAAGCACGATGAAGTACAGATAACTCAGACTGTAGTCTTCGCTTTAATCCCTCTTTTGGCTGGATCTCCCTTTCGGGTTTTCAATCCACCGGAATACCCATTTTTGCCTAAGTTTCCCTTACGGGTTTTCGACTTACCGGGTGGACAAATTCCTTTCATTTTTTATCCCTAATTTTTGCCCGAACCTCTTCTTTCTGTTTTTTGGTTCGCCGGGATGCCCTTTTTTGCCTGGACTCTTTTATTCTTTTTGTCCAGCGGGACAATTTACGCGAAGTATTTTTTGACTACATCCGAGTTAACAGGGGACGGAAAATCTTCACCATCCATAGTTGTAAGCATCAAGGCTCCACCGGAGAAAACCTTTTTCACAACATATGGACCTTCGTAATTAGGAGTCCACTTGCCCCTATTATCTGTACCGGGAGGAAGGATCCTCTTCAAAACTAAATCACCCGTTTGATAGCTCCGAGGACGCACTTTCTGATCAAAGGCTCGCTTCATCCTTCTTTGATACAACTGCCCATGGCACACAGCTGCTAGCCGTCTCTCTTCGATAAGGCTCAATTCATTAAACCTTGTTCGAATCCACTCGGCTTCGTCCAGCTTGACATCTAACAAGACTCTCAGAGAAGGAATCTCCACTTCAACTGGTAGGACAGCTTCCATACCATACACAAGGGAGTAAAGGGGTTGCCCCGGTCGACGTACGTATTGAGGTACGGTACCCATGCAAAGCGAAAGGCAGCATCTCATGCCAATCCTTGTACGTCACGACCATCTTCTGCACAATCTTCTTGATATTCTTGTTTGCCACCTCTACAACACCATTCATCTTTGGTCTGTAAGGAGAAGAATTGTGATGTTCAATCTTGAAATCTTTGCAAAGCTCTTTCATCATCTTGTTATCGAGATTCGAACCATTATCAGTGATGATTCTCTCAGGAACTCCATAACGACAGATGATTTCTTTCTTAATGAACCGGGCAACCACTTGCTTAGTCACATTAGCATAGGAAGCTGCTTCCACCCATTTGGTGAAGTAATCAATCGCAACCAGGATGAAGTGATGTCCATTCGAAGCAGTAGGCTCAATCTTCCCAATCATATCAATGCCCCACATGGCAAACGGCCAAGGCGAATTCATGACATTCAGAGGGCTTGGTGGTACATGCACCTTATCAGCATAAATTTGACACTTATGGCACTTCCGAGCGTACTTGAAACAATCGGATTCCATAGTCATCCAGTAATAACCGACTCTCAACAATTTCTTCGACATTGCATGACCACCAGCATGGGTACCAAACGAACCTTCATGCACTTCTTGCATCAACACGTCTGCTTCGTGTCTATCCACGCATCTGAGCAAGACCATGTCAAAGTTCCTCTTGTACATCACATCATCCTGATTCAAATAAAAGCTTCCAGCCAGCCTTCTCAAGGTTTTCTTGTCATTCTTTGACGCACCTTCAGGATACTCCTGACTCTTGAGGAAGTTCTTGATATCATAGTACCACGGTTTCTCATTAATCACCACAGACTCGGCTGCAAACACATACGCAGGCCTCTCGAGTCGATTCACTGCAACATGTGGCACATGATTCCACCAATGAACTTTGATCATAGAAGACAAAGTAGCCAAGACATCAGCCATTTGATTCTCATCCCGGGGGACATGATACAACTTCACCTTCTTGAAGAACGTCAGTATTCTTCTGGTGTAATCTCTGTAAGGAATCAAATGCGGCTGGTTGGTATTCCCATCTCCATTGACCTGATTGATCACTAGCGCGGAATCTCCAAATATATCAAGCGTTTTGATTCTCAAATCAATGGCTTCTTCTATCCCCATGATACAAGCCTCATACTCAGCCTCATTGTTGGTGACGTCGAAAGTCAATCTGGCAGAGAAAGGTATATGAGCACCTTTTGGATTGATCAGCACTGCACCAACACCGTTACCATTCACATTCACATTCACAGCCCCATCAAACATCAATATCCACTTGTCATCAGGATCCGGTCCTTCCTCGACAAGAGGCTCTTCACAATCTTTCATCTTAAGATACATGATGTCTTCATCAGGGAATTCAAACATCATAGGCTGATAATCATCAATCGGTTGCTCGGCGAGATAGTCTGACAGAACACTACCTTTGATGGCCTTCTGAGACGTGTACTGGATATCATACTCTGTCAAGATCATCTGCCAACGGGCAACACGTCCGGTGAGAGCCGGCTTCTCAAAGATGTACTTTACTGGATCCATCTTAGAAATCAATAAAGTGGTATGGTTCAACATATACTGCCTCAGTCGGCGAGCAGCCCAGGCCAAAGCACAACAAGTTTTCTCAAGCTGTGAATATTTGATTTCACAGTCGGTAAACTTTTTGCTAAGGTAGTATATGGCATGCTCTTTTCGACCAGACTCGTCATGCTATCCCAATACACACCCCATCGAGTTCTCAGTCACTGACAGGTACATTATCAGCGGTCTCCCAGGAACTGGAGGTATCAGGATTGGAGGTTTCTGTAAATACTCTTTTATCTTGTCAAAAGCTTTCTGACAATCATCATTCCACCTGATTTCTTGATTCTTTCTTAGCAATTTGAATATCGGTTCACACGTGGCAGTTAGGTGAGATACAAACCTTGCAATGTAGTTCAATCTCCCTAAAAACCCACGAACCTGCTTTTCTGTTTTCGGTTCAGGCATTTCTTGAATAGCTTTGACTTTTGCTGGATCAACCTCAATCCCTTTCTCAATGACAATGAAGCCTAACAGCTTCCCTGATCTCACACCAAACGTACACTTGTTTGGATTCAGCCTTAGTTTGAACTTTCTCAACCGGTCAAACAGCTTCTGCAAATTAACCAGATGCTCCTCTTCTGTCTGCGACTTCGCAATCATATCATCCACATACACTTCAATCTCTTTGTGCATCATGTCATGAAAGAGAGTCGTCATAGCCCTCTGATAGGTAGCACCGGCGTTCTTCAGCCCAAATGGCATCACCTTATAGCAGAACGTGCCCCAAGGTGTAATGAATGTCGTCTTTTCCATGTCTTCTGGCGCCATCTTAATCTGATTATAGCCCGAGAAACTATCCATGAAAGAGAACACCGAGGATTGAGCCGTGTTATCCACCAATACATCAATGTGAGGTAATGGGAAATCATCTTTCGGACTCGCTCTGTTCAGGTCTCGGTAATCGACACACATTCTGACTTTGCCATCCTTCTTCGGCACGGGAACGATGTTGGCCACCCACGGGGGATACGTCGTTACTGACAAGAAACCAGCATCGAACTGCTTCTGAACCTCTTCCTTGATTTTCACTGCCATATCAGGACTCGTTCTACGAAGCTTCTGCTTGACCGAAGGACAATCTTCTCTGAGAGGTAGTCTATGCACCACAATATCAGTATCCAACCCAGGCATATCTTGATAAGACCAGGCGAATATCTCCACATACTCTCTCAGCATCTCAATCAATCTGCTCTTGACCTCTGTCTTCAAAGCAGCCCCGATCTTAATATCTCTTCTGGCGTCCTCAGTGCCAAGATTCACAATCTCCAACTCCTCCTGATGAGGTTGGATGACCCTTTCCTCTTGCTTCAACAATCTAACCAATTCTTTAGGGAGTTCACAGTCTTCCTCACTCTCCTCTTCAACTTGGTAGATGGGATTATTGAAATCATACTGAGCCATAACATAACTGTTCATAGTAGATGCCGTGAAATCACTTCTTCATGTTTAATGCTTTGTTTTAGAAAAAGAGTTCAATAAAGTCACAAAAACAAAAACATTGCCATTTTTATTTTTTAAAAATGAAAAAACAAAAATAGAAAGACAGGGATCACAAAATTGTTTGCAAAACGTCCTTTATTAATGATAACCATTTGTAAAACATGATGTGGCCCTACAATGAACCACGATGCCTTGGGCAGAACGTAGGGTTTTATGCAGAATGAAAAAACAAAAGAAAATTACTCTGTTTGAAGAGTAACTTGGACTACATCTTCTGCCGTCCAATTGCTGATCACTTCCCCTGGTGCACGCGGGCGAACCCAGTTATCGAGATCACAATCACTGTCACCATCCTCAACATCAGCTGCGAAGACGTCACCGTGATTCATCAGCCCAGCGCTAGTAAAGGTGCTCGGACCTGCTTGTACACCCTACTCCGTTTGCAAAGGTTGATAGCCAATACCAAACTTATCCTCTTTGACCGGAAAATCCACCATCTTGCCCCAGCCTTCAGCCTTGCCAGAGTCAACAACCTCCTTGGCCTGCTTGTACGAAGCAATCGAAGCACCCGACTTTCTCTGATCAGCAAACGCCACACTCTTGAGAGCAACAGTCTCAAATGCCTGGCACAAGGTTTCATGGATCTCGCCATCCACCTCTACATATTTGAACGAGGATAGGTGACTCACCAGAATATCCTCCTCACCGCACACGGTCACAATCTGACCGTTCCAGACATATTTGAGCTTCTGATGGAGAGTCAACGAGACTGCCCCTGCTGCGTGGATCCATGGACGCCCCAACAAACAACTGTAGGCGGGCTGGATGTCCATAACATAGAAGATGATATCGAACACCTCCGGACCTATCTTCACCGGGAAGGTAACTTCTCCAAACACAGAATGTTTGGATCCGTCGAATGCACGAACTATTAGGTCACTCGGAGTAAGCACAACCCCTTCAACAGATATCTTCTTCAGAATTTGCTTGGGCAATACATTCAGCGACGAGCCTGTGTCTACCAACACGTGAGACAATACAGCACCCTTGCATTCCATAGTGATATGCAAGGCCTTGTTATGATTACGACCCTCAGGCGTCAAGTCTAGGTCAGTGAAACCTAAACCATGCCTGGTGCTCACGTTGGCAATCACCCCCTCCAGTTGGTTGACAGAAATCTCTTGAGGTACATACGCCATATTCAGCATCTTCAGCAAAGCGCTACGATGTGCCTCAGAGCACAACAGCAAAGAGAGAATTGAAATCTTGGACGGAGTTTGGTTGAGTTGGTCTACGATCTTGTAGTCACTCTTCTTAATTATCCTCATAAATTCCTCCACGTCCTTTTCAAACGAACCCTCAGGCACATCTTTCTGAGCCGGTTCCTCGTCAACCACAGCCTGTTTGCCCTTTGACCTAGCAGAAGCCTCAGCATTGGCATCCCTCAACGGTTGGGGAGCAAAAAAACATCCACTACGAGTAAAACCTCCTGGACCACCGACATTGTCCACAACGGGACCCACAACCACAGGAGTTCTACTAACTGGCACACCGATTGTTACAGGCGCTTGATTCGATGGCCTGACCCGATTCTCAGCCCTTCTGTTGCTACGGTAGGAGTTGTCGTATTTCCACGGAACAGCCCGACTGTCAACAGCCCTTCTGACCGGAGCGACGATAGTTGTTGGGTTACTGGCAGTTACTGGTGCAGAGATGGTAACAGGATTACCACTTGTTGCAGGCGCACTAACAACAATCCTTTGTCCACGTCCTTCAGACGGTTTGAAGAAGATAGTGACAGTGGATACTGCCCCACGATCTCTATTTTCAGCCCGAATAAACTGTACATAGCCCTCGTCTATCAACCTCTGAATACCGGCCCTTAACTGGTCACAACCATCTTCAGATTCAGCACAAGCGACACAGTTCTCATCACAGCCCGGGTAAACACCCCCATTCAGCAAACGACCTTTGACAACAAGCAAAGAAGTCTGAACATCTTCCACCCTAACAACAAGATCTTCAGCTTCAACCCCTTCAATATTGTTCACCCGGTGGGCACCATGCGCAGGCATAGGGTTATTTACAACATTCTGCACAGGAGCGAAGTTGATAGTCTTGGCATCAATCAAGTCCTGGACTTTATGGTGGAAAGCCCTGCAGTTCTCTATATGGTGTCCCGGCGCACCAGAATGAAAGTCACAACGCACATTGGCATCATACCCAGGTGGTATTTTTGTCAATGGCGCCATGGTCCTTAGTTCCACAAATCCTGGCCTGAGCAACTCCGGCAGTAACTCAACGTAGGTCATCGGCAATGGGTCGAAACGTCTATCAGGCATCCTCTGCCTCGGCTGATACGGACGTTGTTGTTGTTGCTGTTGTGGCATTTGTTGTTGAACCCTTGGTTGTTGCGGTTGTTGACGTTGTTGAGGTGCATGAATGGTCACTGCAGCAACCTGACGGTACTGATTTCTGTTCTGATTTCTGCGGTGTTGAACGGCATTAGTTTCACCCTCTCTCCGACGAGGTGCCCCAGCAAAAGGTTTCTTGGAAGACGAGGAACCAGCATCTTGAATCTTACCAGCCTTGATCAAGCTCTCAGTCCTCTCTCCACATATAACCACATCGGAAAAACTACCGAATGGGCAGCTTCCCATCCGGTCCATAAACACACCCTGAAGAGTACCGATGAACATATCTATCAACTCCCTTTCCAGCATAGGGGGTTGAACTCTCGCAGCCAATTCACGCCACCTCTGGGCGTACTCCTTGAAGCTTTCACCTGATTTTTGAGAAAGACTCTGCAGCTGAGTCCGGCTAGGCGCCATGTCCATGTTATGTTTATATTGCCTCAAGAAGGCCTCACCCAGGTCTCTCCAGCATCGGATAGAATCTCTCTTCAATTCCATGTACCAGTCCAAAGAAGCCCCAGATAGACTATCCTGGAAAAAGTACATCCACACCTTTTCATCATCGGT
The DNA here is from genome assembly GCF_024323335.1 of Lathyrus oleraceus. NCBI lineage: Eukaryota > Viridiplantae > Streptophyta > Magnoliopsida > Fabales > Fabaceae > Lathyrus > Lathyrus oleraceus. Next base: position 250,657,516 of record NC_066584.1, read on the forward strand.
ATATGCAGAGATTTTCCGATAATAGGCCTGCACATGGGTGAGAGGGCAGGAAGTGCCGTTGTACTTGTCAAAAGAAGGTGCTTTGAATTTGTAAAGGATCCTCAACTCCTCAACCAATCCCATATTGGTCACATCGAACCCAAGGGAGTTTTGACATTCCATCGCACGAATCTTCTCAGCCAGGGCATCAACCTTACGATCCCTATCCTCAACTCTGACCACCTCATCATCTTCACTCAGCAGCATGAACATGTCCTCTTGTCTGTCGACAATAGGAGCAGGATGACGAACCGGAGCCCGGGTAGCTCTAACATTGACGGTCTCAGCAGCAAGAGGCTGTCCATTAATCCTTATCCCCCTTAGTTCATCCCCGACGGCATAGTCGTTAGCGGGAGTAGCAACATTGACATTCTCATGAGCAGGTGCAACAACAGGCGAAGCACGGTTGGACGTCTGAATCACGGTCTCTTGTCTCTGAACCAGGGCTCGAAGCTCCTCCTGACCTTGCGCAACCCCTTGCATCATCGTCATAAACTGGGCCATGTTCGCCCTCATCTCAGCCAACTCGGTCTGAACCTGATCCATACTTCTTTGTTGATTGAGTCTGGTTGAATACTGGTACGGTCTCTGATCAGCTATCCTGCCTGACACAGGAACCAGAGTGAGAAGTCGCGAACAAGAACACCTGTTATGCAAAATGATATGAGTATGATGCTAATGCATATGATGCACATGATATGTTCATTTCTCAGGCATTCAAAGAGCCTAATTCATCTTCAAAAGATGGCAACCTCAACAAGAACAACACAGAAGCACATGATCAACATACACAAGAGCAATGAGCACAAAGTGAAACCAACAACCTCATCTATAGATAAGCAACAGGATCATACAACAAAGTCAACAAAGATCCAGGTACATCAAAGTACAACAATGAATCCCACCCAACAAGCCTGGGGGTGATTCACAAACATAAACATCAGGAATACGAGCTAAGACACATGACTTCCAGAAATGAGCGTCTTCAAGTAGTGACACTGGTCTATCAACAGGTCACACTCCGAACATTCTGGCAAGGGAGTGATCTTCTCCTTCAACTGTCTTCTGAGTTCTACAACTTCTGCTCCAAGTTGGTCTTCTGATGCAAGTCTCAAATCGACTTCCTTCTTTAACTGGATATCTTTGTCTCTAAGTTGCTTCTCCAAATCTCTGATCTTCTTCTGATAACTGGCCTCAGCCCTCTGCAATCTCAAACACTCTTTGTGCTCTACATTCAGCAAGTTCTCCATCTCTGCATAAGATCTCTTCTTGCTCCTTACTCCACCAACATCTACACTCTGGATGTCTCTGAGTTGATGAGTCAGGTTCAACCTATCAGCTTTGGCTTGATACAACTCCATCTGGGCATCTTGCTCTTTCTCCTTCAATCGGCGATTCTCCATCAGGGCTTGCTTGTACTGCTCAGCAAGTACACTTTCAGCAAGAATCAAAGGTGGTTGCACCTACAACGGGTTCATCCTATCATAGGGCAACAACAAAGTTTCCACTCTCTTCTTGACCCCATTAGTGTAATCAGGCATAGCAATGGCAAACTTCTTCCCTAAGACAGATCCATCCTGGACACCAATAGACTTCCAAGCTCTTCCAATCTGCTCCAGTCTAGCAGGGTCGCTTCGCTTCTCAAAATACACACTCTCAGCTATCTCAGCATCAAGTGGTCTTCCATTCATCACGAACCCCAACTGGCGAAGAGAAAGAACTGGGTTGTAATTGATGCAACCCTTAGTCCCTACGAGTGGCACATTCCGGAATTCTCCACAACTCATAATAACATCACGCACATCTATCCGGTAAGATTGCCATCTGATATCATATGAAGTAAGAGACATAACCCTCTGAGTCCACCTATGAGTACCCTGAGCATCCACAAAAGGTCCACTAACTGGCAGGAGAGACAAGAACCATTTGAGCAACAATGGTAGGCAACATCTGATAGCTCCACCCCTACCATGCCTACTGTGGATAGCATAGTAAGTGTCAGCTAAAAGAGTAGGAACTGGGTTTCCTCCAATGAAGAGGGTGACTGCAGCATAGTCCACAAAGTTGGGCATACTAGGGAACAAGACGATCCCATAGATCATAACAGCTATCTGGGCATGAAAAGCTTCCCAATTCCCCTTCTCTGCTTCTCCTCTAGCAACTCTCAGCAGAAACTTCAAAGGCAAACCCACAACGTCCCCACTGGACTTCCAACTATCACTGACTTCCTTGATACCCAAACGGAGAGCTCTAGCAACAACTCTGAAATCAACTTCCTTAGGCACGTCCAAGAAAGGCACCTGATGCAAGATAGGAACATTCAACAGAATAGAGTACTCCTCGAGAGTAGGCGCCAACTGATAATCCTAAAAAGTGAAGCAGCGAAGCTCTGGGTCGTAGAACTGAAGAAGAGTCTGCAACGACACTGGATCAACTACCATCTTCAACAACGTCAGAATATCCCCATACTGATCGACAAACCCCTTCAGATTACCACTGGTCACAAGGTTACTCAACTCTATCAGAGACGTCAAAGGCTCACGGTGAAAGCTATAGGAACAAGTCTTCCGCTTCGGCTCTGGGACTGTTGCCATCTCTATCAGTGAACAGACTCTGGAATGTACCTGAGAAATGATATGCATGCAGAGATTAGCTTTTTTCTCTTTTCTTTTTTTTTTCTTTTTTATTGCATTTCTTTTAAAAATAAACATGCTATGATGCAAATGATGCAGGCAAGACTGGCAGGCTATGCATCTTGGAACACAGGATCGAAGCTTCGGCTCGAACTCGGGACCTCAATTCATCTGAAACCCAAAGTCATCTGATAAACTGTCATCTGGACCCAATCTGAGGAACCAAGTCACCAACAGGATCACAAGTCACCAACAAGTCACCGACAAGTCACCAACTGTACCTGTAATAATGATCATTCCCTCCCCACTCACGGGTGTCATCTAGGCCAGGGTAAGGTCGAGAGAAACGCAGCATAAATAACCTTTCGCAGAATATCATCATATACACACCCGAAGTATGTAACGATAATATCCCACCAGGGTCTGAACTGCTCGTGATATCAATGTTCCGCTAAGTGGCGCATACCACCCGCTTCCCATGAATCACTCTATTCCTAGGTTTCCTAGATTTCACTCATAGCCTGGGTATTGGGCTTTTTACCTCGAGTAACTCCCACCCCAAACAGAGAAACACAGCACAGCCAGCACAAATGAATATGAATGAATGCAAACATTAATGCACACATAAATGCAAACAATAAATAAATGAATGCAATAAATAAAACAGCAAACAGCAACCAAAACCCTAACCTAGAGAGCGCTAGGAGAGACTCGCTTAGGGAAGATGGACCAGCAAGAGGTCAACTTCTCTTGATCCCCAGCAGAGTCGCCAGCTGTCGCATTACGCGAAAAACCGGCGGGAAACGAAACAACAGAGCCGCCACCGTGCGTTATTTATCCCAAAAGAGGGAAAGGAAACGCTCGAAGTAAACCTGGAAAAGACATGGTCTCGCGACCAAAGAGAATGGGATCGGGAGTCGGTTATGCGAAGGGAAGGTATTAGCACCCCTACGCATCCGTCGTACTCGACGGGATCCACGCGCAAAAGGAAGGATAAAGGTTGCTAAAATGCTGCTCACAAACACAAACACTGGCTGAAAGAGACACAAGAAAACAAACGAAACTAACTCGGCAGGATATCGCATCCTGGGCCTACGTAGTGTGTCAGGCACATACATCAGAGTCGACATAGTTCGGGACAGGGGGAAAACGTGCTCGCTAGGATGTCGCATCCTATGCATACGTATCTTCTTGGACTAAAGAAGAATCAGAGCACTCGTAGCTCGGCTAACGCACGCAAGACAAAACCACACCGGAAATCGACTGCCAATCGCTGGACTTACGTCAAACTCCACACCAAAACACACACTGGAAACCAACTGCCAATCGCTGGACTTATGTCAGACTCCAACAAGCAAACTGGAAACCGAATGCCAATCGCTGGACTTACATCGGACTCCAACCAGAAGAGGAGAAACAACTCACACAAACAAAACAAAAGGGCGCCCGGAGAGATCAGCTCATCTTCTGCCTACGTACCTCGTCTGGTATGAGGATCAGGGCGACGTAGTTCCCCTACGCAGGGACAAAAGACTAGCCTAACCAGATACAAAGGGAGACACAACTAGGGAGACTACGACTCGAGCCTAGATGTTATCGTGCATATCATCCCTAAGTTAAGGTTGCTATCTAACTTGCACAGGGAGCAAGCTATCCTAATCAGCATAGGCAAAAGCAAACAATCACAAATAGCACACACTATATACACACAAAGTGGGCTCACACAAGGGTTAGGCTGTGAATCACAAGCCAACTGTAATCGGGTGATGTTAGCTCTTAACCCTAACATTGAGAGTTAGGGTGAAGCAGATGAAATAGGAAGTGAGGGTAAGACTTCACAGCTCTTATCCCTGGCCTGGGAGAGCTTTAGACAAAAGAATGTGTGGGTTCAGAAAGTGGGAACCCTTCTACACATATGACTGACACAACTGTACAAGGATCTTGGGTTAATATCCATAATGCATCAACACAAGGTGTGTGAGCAAAGGGATGACTCAACTGAATAGCAGGAGATGGATTGCACATCTCTTGTATCTGCCAATTGCCTTATCAAAGGTCTTTTCCTGCTTGGGGACAAAGATAAACAATCACAAGCATTTCCTCTTAAGGAGGACTTCAGACAGGTGCCTGGCCAAGTAACAGGCCAGGTCTTCCAGACTACATGGAGTTAGAGACATTATACCTCAATGCTCAAGCTATCAAGCAAAGCAAAAGCAAGTTCACAAAGGAACTATAGAAACTAAGGTACCTGAAAACAATCCAACACAATCAGTATACAATTCAAGCAAAAGTCAAACAAACAGTTACAAGTCAACAGACAACTGTACATAAACAGACAAACAAGCATCAATGCACAAAGGTGCAAGCCACAAGGCCTAGGCTTAAGTCTCAAAGCCTACAAAACAAACTCAAAGTTAGTCATCAACAAGCAATGGATCAACCCCAAATGAGTGAACCTCATCAAGCATGGCAATTGTGCTTTTTAACCTGAAACAAAGCTCAAATGTGAGAGGCTAACCACTAGGACAAGGCCTAGGGTCAAAGAGGGAGCAATAAACCAAAACAGAACATGAAAATTGGCAAGAATCAGGTTTAATCAAATAAGAACAACATCCAAGTGGTCTCATATCAATAGCATCAACCAATTGCATTCCATAAAGCATTTAGTGCAAAGCGTGCAATTTGAAGCTCCTAGAACCAAACAGAATGAATCAATCCACATTAACTCAAAAACATTTCAATAAATCCCAAGAAAAATCATGGCTAAACAGCATTCATCACATGATCGTCATACCAAAATTCAGGTTATTTGGATAAGTGGAAGCATGGCAAATAAATTCCCTAAGGCAAGGCAAGGAAAAACAAGCTCAAAGGAAGCACAATTTCATACATCAACTTCACACAAGCATAAAACAGAATCCAAACATGATAAATGTATCAAACCAAAGCCATGGCAAACTTCAAGGTGTCTAGAATACATGTGTAAAATTTCAAGTTCATCCAATAAACATCAAGAATTTCACAAATCATCTAAAAAATTCATGACTCACAAAAAGTCCACAAATGGTCAAACAGAAAAGAAATTCTAAAACAAATTGGAAATGCACTCAAAATTTCTACAAAATTTCACACTCAAACTTAACATCCATAAGTATCATCATACAAAAATTCAGATCATTTAACATTTATTTGGCATGGCAAATAAAATCAGCAAATTGGACAAGAAATGGTGTGACACACACTGTCACACCTCTAATGATCAGCTCATATCTCAACAACCAAGCATGCTAAGAATACAAACTCAAAGCCAAAAGATCAATCAAAGTGTCCAGATTAAGCATGTAAATTTTCAAAAGCATTGGATCAACCATCATCATTTCACAATCAAAATGGCAAGCAAGGTGCAACAAAACACATGTATGAATATTCCCTAGCCAAAATAAAAATCCAGGCGTGCACAAATTTTGTAAAAATCGTCAAAAAATACTAGAGATCATGATGAACACTATGGAAAAAAACTCATCTCATTTGGACAATCCATCAAGGAGATATGAATTTTTGAATGATTGGAAAAAATTAAAAACATGTGAAATGGCATGGTATGAACATATGAGATAAATGGAAAAATGCCAAAGCCTAAAGTGAAAAATCCCTCGCCCGGAATTGAAGCATGTACGGATTCAAAACCTGGCGCGTTTATAAGTGAAACGCGCCGTTTCACTAATACAGGTGGCACGGTGAATCAACCTGAACCAATCATCATGCCACATAAGATCTCATGCAACCAATGCCAGGCGATAAACATTCAGGCTCATGCAATCAACGCGCAAATGGATCAAATAAGGTCTGGAAACAAAAATCCTAGGGTTCTTCATGTGTTCATCAGCCTTCATACACTCAAGAACAAAGTTGCACAGAAATTCACAAACGATACATCATTACACTCGTCCTTCAACGTACAACAACATGCTAACATCAATTAAGCCTAATTCTAACTAACATGCCTGGATCGAGTAAAAGGAAATTCACACATCAATCTTAAAATCAGCATATCTTTCTTAATTCTCAATGAAAATACACGATACAAAGCTCAGCATACTCCACATGGAAAGATCTATCAAAAGCACATCAACATTTCAAGAATTATAGAATTCGAGATCTGACCTCTATGAAGATGCATAGCTGGATTTGTGCAATTCAGGCTTTGTAATGTTGAAACAGATGATCTACAACTCTTAAATGGATGAATGGATGAAGATCCAATGCTCAGTCTTGCTCGATCTTGCTCAAATCTACAGCTGCCATGGATGATGCTAGCTTCAACAGTTCTTGATTCAGCTTCGAAAATGATGGTTTCTTGCTTCAATCTTCTTCAACTATGCTTGTGTATGATGGATGAACCAAGAACCAATCAATGCCTTCAAAGAAAATTGCAGAAAGATAAAGAAAAAGTTTGAGAGCAAAGTGGAAAAAGTTTTAGATCTGAAAAATTCTGAGCTGTTAATCCATTTTCTGTTAGGCTTATGCTTATATATGATGGACTAATGATGCTCTTAATCTCAATTAACCAAAATGCAAGTGTATTAGTGGAATGCAAGTGTAATGCTAAATTAGGTCGATTCACCTCATGTATGCTAAATCAATGTAACAGTACACGGCTTGCATGTTAATTCACCTCAAAATGCCATTTGGAGCTAAATGCCAATGAAACCATGTGTCGAAAATGCTTATTTTTCAAAATAGACTTTTCACTCCAAAATTCAAATTAAATTCAAGTGAAAAATGCAATATTTTTGTGATGAGAATTGATGAAATGTGATGCATGATTTGGATAGCTTATGTCAAAATATGAATGTAGCAAAAAATCCCACTCCATTTGGCCTTGTGGTGTGAAAGTTATCCTCTTTTGAACTTCAAATTGACTTGGCAAAGATTGAAAAGGTGAGAGCAAGATCTTCAACTTTCATGTTGGACAAAATTTCATTGGAAGCTTACTTGGACATGTAATATTGAGGAGAAGAACTTTCCATTTTTGGCAATTTGAAATTACAGGTCACTTACTATTTTTGTAAACTTTTCATCTGACCTCAAATTCTTCAATGTTGATCTTTGAAATGTCAAATGAGACTTGTATGGACATGAATGAGGCCTCTCTAACCATCTCCCACCTTCAAATCCATGATTTCATGCACAGTTGACTTTGGTTGACTTCTAGGGTTTCAGATGAATTGTGCAATGACTGATGACTTCTGAGCATCCAATCTTTGGCCAAACCACTTCAAAATGATCCTTAGATCATGTGAACTTGTTAGACCAACCCTAGGGCTTTGCTTCCATGAAAAATGCACTTGCTTGCTTGCTTGACTGAATCTCCTGACCAGTCTTGACTGATGACTTGCACTAGGCAAATAGACAATGCAATGCTATGCAGTGGACAATGTAATGTTAATGACCTAACATGAAAATGTATGTACAAAATGGGAGATGCAAATTTGAGGTGCTACACTACGTACCAACATAAAAATGAGGGATCAAAACCTCGTAGTTCGTGGTATAAATTTCAAAGTGGATGTATTGGTTTAAATATAAATTAGGTTAGAAAGGCACAAAGGCCTAAAATGGTTTGAATGAGTATTAGTTCTTCTTGGCTTTTGAAAACTTTAAGTCAAGTATAGTTAAGTCTATTTACAAGTTTGATAAAGAAAAGAATTTTGAAAATGCAATGGCATAAGGCCAAAGTTTCTAATTTGCAAAATGGTCTAAGTTTAGAAAACAAGCACAAGCAAAGAAGTTTTTTTAAAGGAGGGAGATATTTTGAAATTAAAGAATTGGGAAGAAGATGAAGGGACTAATCCTAAGCACAAATTTAAAAGTTAAGAGTTGAAAAGATCTGACCAATGAGTTGCAATCTCATAGACAAGAATGTCATATAGAAACCCAAATTCCCTTGGACATTATAATCAAGCAACAAATAATGCATAATATATCAACTTGAAGAGAAAGGCATCAAATAAAGATAGCCACATCCAAGCTTAGCAACTTCATGATCTTCTTCAAATTTTCCCAAGTAGCAAATGAATCTCAAGATGCCATAAGTCACAGGTTTCGAATAACAACTTCATAATGATCATGTTGCAGATGAACTCGAATGGATCTCTAATGATGTATCAGATGAAGTTTCAAACTACAAGCACTTGGTTACATGAAAGTTGGCATTGGCCAAGTCCTTTGCATAGGGAGTGTTGCCAAAATTCTAAGTCCAATTGTCTCAGATCAAACCAACAGTACACACAAGAAGTTTTTTTAGGGTTTTTGTTCTTATTTTGTACATTAATGGTCAAAGACCACATAAACAAACACAAACAAAATATATCACAAAATATGGTCCAAGTGGACAAAGTGAAATTGACATTAACATAAAAAATTAGAATGGTATGAATAATGGCAAATGAATAATGGCAAATGAATAAGGCTTAAAAATAAAGTGCATTAAAAAGTAAATGACTTGAAATTAAATGTTAGTTATTAATGAGTTAGGAGTTAATGTTGATTTTTCTTTTTTAAGTCATTCTTTGGATAACACTCAACCCACTTATCACAAGAATGGATCCTTGAACCAAGACATCTTCCAAAGGAAGGAAAAAAGGCCAAGTTTCCACACAATACCATTAAAGAGGGGAGACTTACAAGCTCACTAACTAGAATGCTATGTCTTTTGTGTCAAAAATTTAGCACTATGTTAAGCAATCATAATTGGACTTATGTAGAAGTCACAACTATTTGAGGTCGGGAAATAGAATTTTGGTGTTAATGCATGTTAGAGACATAGTATAATGGACTATGCTCATGAAACATACCACACACAAAAAGAATATGCAAAAGTGGGGGCCTAATCTCATCCATACTTATATTGACTTTGGAATCAACTAGCCTTAGGATATTGAGATATCATATGTCCATGACATGAATTCATAAAGAAGGGGAATGAGATGAAGAGGTAGAGGGAATGGATCAAACTCAAATTGGACAAAGGAAGACTTTTACAAAATTAAGACCATTAATTCATTTTGGGAGATGGAATGTACATTCCATTAATCCCTTAAATCCAATGATATTAATTTAACAAAGTCAAATCAACCATGACCAAGGCCCAACAACATAAGTCAAACTCACAAAGCCAATCAAAATGGATCTACACAATTTATTTGGCATTTATTCAATTAAAAATACTAAATATAATACATAAAATTAAATATGGTTGGTCAATTTCCTAAAACTTCATCAAAATAATGTATTCTCATATCACATGCTCATAAAAGTTGATTTAGCTCTCACTCCAAACATCAAGGTTTAACTAGACATCCTGAATTTTATTGTGCAACTTGGAAATCCTTCATCGCATAAAAATTGACAAGTTATGGCCTTGGGAAGTTGACTTTCAGTTTAGGGTTTAGACAAAATGACCTATAATGTTTCAACATGGAAAATGACTTTCCAAACAAAGTTAACTCTAGACCTCAACATTAAAGTTGTTTGTAATGTCATATAGAGTAACTTTTCTCTTGGAGTAATTTCCATATGATGAAAAGCATAGGAGATAGGGTCTAGGGAGACCTAGTTTTGATCAGATGAATCCATCTGGCCAACCACCATTAACTAACTTGCTAATGTGCAATTATCTTTACTTTTTAGGCTTATTGTAGATCATATATGCATAAGATGATGAATTTTGAAGTGTCCCGTGAGAAATTTGATCAATTGGTGAAGATGCTTGTTGAAGAAGTTACTCAAGATACCTAGTCAAACTAGGGTTTCCAAGGCAAACCAACTCCAAACTCTTGAATAAATCTTGATCAAAATAACATGTAAAGATCGTTGGAACTCATATAATATGCTTAGAGACATTATGGATCATTCCTTGGTTAGTGCTCTTAGCCATGAGGGTCTTAAACCCTAGATGTGAACATGATAGATTAATGGTGATCACGCCCTACCTACAAAAAAGTTAGGCAAATGCAAAAACATATTTTTGGTATTTTGGTTAGTAAAAATGATAATATACAAGTATGATACAATCACATGGTGCTTGGTGATCTCTCCCAAAACAAATCCAATGAAAGAGGGGTAAAGAGGATGCCAAGGTATGATCCCAATGCTGATGCTTATGATGAAATTGCATGAGGCATCTTAGGGTAAAAATTGGGGTCTTACATGAGGAAGGAGCCGTTACTTCAACTCTGTATAAAAAATTGAAGTTTGTCAATAATGGTAAGCTGATTATCGTCCGTGGGGAGAAGGCTTTGTTGGTAAGCCATATGTCGTCTTTCTCTTATGTAGAAGCTGATGATAAGATTGGAACTCCATCCCAATCCTTATCTATTGCTGATAAAAATAGAGTTGAGGCACCTACGTCCTCATTCAAATATGCACATAAGATTATTGAAGATGGTGATTCTGATCAGTGGGGCCAGATGGTAGAGGTCGCCGACAACAAAACCAAAGCTGGTTTGGGATTCCAACAAGGTTCATCTATGATTAAAGCTGAAGAGGTGCAACCCAGTTTCCATAGTGGAGGGTTGATTCATGGTAATGAACAACACTTAGCTACCGTGATCGAGGGTGATGAAGATGATGACTGCACCAATTTTGTGACGCATGGAAAAGCTTGAAACAATTGGACTATGTTGATGTTCCTATTATTGTGCATCGATCTAAGTAATTGCTTTTATTTGTTTTTGAAAATCCTTCTCCTATGCCTAAGCGAGAAGTTAACATTGTTTGGGCATTTTCAAATTTGATCATCAATACAATATGATTCTATTAGTTTTATTTTTACTTTTTGCTTTTTGTGAAAATGGTAATCACAAAAAAATGATAAATAATAATTGTCCATTTGCATAAGATTTGGTCCCCAATTCACTTATCTAAAATCAAAATATCAAATCATTATTGTAGCACCTCAAATTTGCACCCCTCATTCATGCATTCATTTTTAGGTCATTTTACATTTCATATTGCATTTCATCATGTCAATCAGAATTAGATCCAAGAAGCTTGAATATCATCCAAGACACTTTGTGGGTTCTATCTGGGTGATCAGTCAACACAAGGGAATGACTCGAGTTACTTCCAACATGTTCAAAAGGGGTCTATTTATCATTCAAAACGCTAATCTTGAAGGAGCAAAAGTCTGTTCCTGAGCTGTCATGCTCACTGGGCGAGCAGCTTGGTTCGCCTAGCGAATCTGAACTGTCATGCTCGCTAGGCGAGCAAATTCTTCGCTAGGAGAAGACCACGCGTTTTAAAAATATAACAGAAAAATCTTGGACTTGGACCTCTCTCATTTGAGCCCACAAAGCCACGAAAATAAGGTTATAAATTCTAGACTTCCATCTCCCAAGAAAAAGGAGACAAACTAGAAGGAAGGAGGAAAGCTAACAGGATTCAGAGCAGCCTCCGGACATTGAAGGGAACTCATCTGCAAAGAACCAATTCTATCTCATATAAACCCTAAGATTGCCCTGCAAACCCAACCGTGCAATTCAATTTCAATCGATCTCTCCAATCAGGTTTGCCCTATTTTCACTACTTTATGCTTTCAACTTGAAGTTTCTAAATATGTGAGGCATTATGGGTGGATGTAGAATAATGGGTATCGTTAGGTTTCACATGTGGGTTTAGATATGCATGAATGTGTAGAACAATGCCTTGAATATTTGATCACTTAATTTCTGAAATGAGTACCATAAGGTTTGGGGTTACCGAAATCGGACTGTTATCAAGGAAGAAACCAAAACCTGCAGGCATTCGCTAGCATCCCGCTAGGCGATCCTGTAGCGAAGCTTCGCTAAGCTTTCACTAAGCGAAGCAGTAGCGAGCATGACAGTAGCTGTTTTTTCTTTCTAATTGCTCTAACCCGTTCTGGTGTTTTTTGTGACATGTTTTCTATTGCATCTGGGCGTTGTTTACCTGATACTGTTATTGCTATGATTCTCTTGTTTGGTGTAACTCTTGATTGCGCTCCATTTGGTTATTCTAACTTGTCTGTTGACTTTTTGTGAGGGCTCACATGACTCTTGAAGAGATCGCTTGCTTGGTATTCCAATTTATTTGTGGGATACCATTTGGAGATTTATTCCGATTACCTGTACTGACTTGTTTTCCTTGATGGTGCTAGCTTGAGAGATCATCGGGTTCCTTGCTTCTTTAGGTGTTATTACTTCGGATCTTTATCCGTGGGGTAGATCTCTCGATCCCTTTATCATTCCCGCATTTTACCGCTTTCTTAGATGGAAGACCTCAATAGGAGGCAATGTTTTCTTTTGTTTGTTTACTTTTGTGCCCAAAGACCTCCACGAAGAGGCAATTGACGGATAAAAGGGATTAGCAGTAAATCCCCCGTTATTCTGTGTGTCATTCTTTATGCTCACACTACGTGTCGATGCTTCAGAACAAAAGCCCGAGATTTTTTGTCCGGTCAGTCAGTGGGGAGGGTTCCACCTTTCTGAATCCCCACTTTTTGTCATGAGTTCACCCTGTCCAGGGTTAAGAGCTATGAGGTCTTATCCTCATTACCCTTTGATCTGCTCACCCTGATGTTCGGTATCGGTGCTTAAGAGCCCGTTTGATTACCCTTCCATGGGTTGTTTGTCGAGGTTGATATGATCCCTCTTGACTAAAGCCCTACCCATGTATGTTTAAGCCCCCTTGTTGGCGTGCTTACTTTATGCATGTTTGTTTTGAATGGTGTGATCGTCTCCCCATAGGATTTCTAGGCTTCGTATAATCTCTCGTTTGCATGTCAATTAAGGTAGCACTGTTCCTTCGTCTAGGACTTCCTTTTTGCATGAGCATCCCTAAAACACAAACAAAATCATTGATTTTTCTTCTCCTAAGAACATGTTAACTCCTTCTACTACAGGCGAGTAAGTCTCCAAAGGTCGAGCATCCGGTAGATTGCGCAATAACGTCGTTCCCCCCAAAAACCAAAAACAAACCCCTAGTTAGCTGAACTACGGCTTGCTCTGATTCTCATTCCAGATGAGATACGTAGGCATAAGACGCGATGTCTTAGCGAGCACACTCCTCTTTAACCCGTAGGTAGCCAAGCGACGAAGAGTCTGATTCTCATATTCGGATGAGATACGTATGCAGTGGATGCGACATCCGTGCGAGTCATTTTCTTTTGACCCCTCTTTTAGTAAATAGTACATTAGATAAACCCACACCCTTTAGACAAGAACAACAAGAGTGGATCCCGTAGAGTACTACGGATGCGTAGGGGTGCTAATACCTTCCCTTTGTATAATCGACTCTCGAACCCAAGATTTGGTTGCGAGACCTTGTCCTTTCCTTTCCTTTTTCCAGGTTTACTTCGAGCGTTTCCTTTCCCTCCTTTGGGATAAATAACGCACGGTGGCAACTCTTCTGTCATTTCTTTCTTTTTTCGCTGGTTGTTTCCCTTCGCATTTAGGTTTCGACAATTATGCAGGTTGGTTTCTAAACCCATTGAATACAATGATCCTACATCTTCTCCAAATTTTGAATTCTCTGTGTTTGAGGTCGAGGAAGAAAGTGATGAAAAAGTATCCGATGAATTGTCACCTCTACTTGAGCACGAGGAAAAAGCCATTCAACCGTTTGAAGAGCATATTGAGTTAGTCAACTTGGGTTCCGAAAATTATGTGAAGGAAGTCAAGATTGGGTCTCAACTATGTCCATATGTGAAGAAGGGGTTGATTGATCGTCTCCGAGAGTATTCAGATGTGTTTGCTTGGTATTATCAAGACATGCCTGGTTTGGATTCTGAGATTGTGGAGCATAGATTTCCGTTGAAGCCAGAATGTCCTCCAGTCATGCAGAAGTTGAGGAGGACTCATCCTGATATGGCAGTGAAGATCATAGATGAAGTGCATAAGCAGATTGATGCCAGTTTCCTTGTTACTGCTAAGTATCCGCAATGGGTGGCCAATATTGTGCATGTTCCTAAGAAGGATGGAAAAGTCTGTATATGTGTTGATTATAGAGATTTGAATAAAGCCAGTCCAAAAGATGATTTCCCTCTGCCACACATTGATATGTTGGTAGACAATACAACTAAATTCAAATTTTTTCCGTTTATGGACAGATTTTCCGGATATAATCAAATCAAGATGGCACCCGAGGATATGGAGAATATCATATTCATTACACCCTAGGGAACATTCTATTATAGAGTGATACCTTTCGGTCTAAAGAATGCTGGTGCAACTTACCAGAGAGCAATGACTACTCTTTTTCATGATATGATGCATAAAGAGATCGAAGTCTATGTTGATGATATGATTTCTAAATCCATTGATGAAGAGGAACATGTTGAGCATTTGTTAAGGCTATTCCAGTGTTTGAGGAAGTATAAACTCCGCTTGAATCCCAATAAGTGTACATTTGGTGTTCGTTCTGGTAAGTTGTTGGGCTTTTTTGTTAGCGAGAAGGGTATCGAAGTTGATCCCTCCAAGGTCAAAGCAATACAAGAGATCCCTACGCTTAAAACTGAGAAGCAAGTCAGAGGTTTTCTCATCCGCTTGAATTATATCTCAAGATTCATTTCACACATGACTGCCACATTGATGACACTGAATTTCACCGTATTTTCGACTTTGATTTCGCATGCATTTTAGTGGTTTTATTGTTATTTTGTTATGTTATTACTATGTTTCTCTTTGTTTTCAGGTTTCTAGTCTAATCGGAGCCCCGATCGAGAAAAGAAGTGAAAATGAGCTAAAAAGACTAAAATTCAGCATTTTGCACTTATGGCTCCCATTGTGGCTGGCGCCATAGGTCCAGTCATGACGTGTCATAGATCAACTTCCCTCAACTGCTACGTTCCCCACTACCTCCCCTTGGGAGCCACAATTTTCCCTTGTGGCGGGCGCTATGGGGTTGTGGCGGGCGCCACAAGAAGAAAGTTTTTCCCTCCCAATTTCAAACTGAAGGGCATCCTTGTCATTTCCATTATTTTCCTTGCCTATAAATACAAACTTGTTTTCATTTGTTTAATCATCCAAACTTAGAGCAAACTTAGTTTCACTTAGGCATATATTCAATATTTTAAAGTGGTAATCGCTTCGCATTGAGGTGTTACCACAATTGTGTAATCAAGTCTGTGATCGAGTCTGTAATCGAGTTTGGAGCATTTTGGAAGGAAGTTAATCCTGCCGCCATTTTCATTTCTGCTTCGCATTTTATTCAACCCTCTGATTGGAGCAGGTTTTTATCGCTTTGCCTTTATCTACTTTACTTTCCCGCATTGTCTTTACTTTATTTATTTCCCGCACTGTCTTTACTTTATTTATTTCCCGCACTTTCTTTACTTTATTTATCTCCCGCACTCGCTTTACTTTATTTATTTCTTGCAATCGCACTACTTTTATTTATTTCTCGCACTCGCACTACTTTTATTTATTTCCCGCACTGTCTTTACTTTATTTATTTCTCACACTCGCACTACTTACATTTATTTTCCGCACTCACACTACTTTTATTTACTTTCCGCACTCGCACTACTTTTATTTACTTTCCGCACTCGCACTACTTTTATTTAAATTTAAATGTACCTTTACTTTACCATATCTAACTAAACCTATAAGGTTAGAATGTAAGAATTGTAATTGAACCGATAATCCGTACAATTGTTCGTAGAAACACTTAAGGGCTATTTTGACTTTCAACTTAAGTTTTCCCGCACTTAGTTTCCGTTGGGTAAGATCGAAAGCCATCCAACGTCTTTTTAAACTTAGTTGTTTTTAACTATTTCAAATGCAACGAAAGCGCTTTGTTTAGTTCATTAGGAGTATTTAAATTAAGAAGAAAAGTGATTTTAAAACTATTTTCGGACGCGTTTATAAGTTTAGAGTCTGGTTCGTGAGAACCTTTTTTGGTTAAGAAATCCAGGTTAAAATAATTTTTAACTTAGTCAAGATACTATATTTCTAAAAAATAGGTTTACTACTCTAACGCAATGCGCGCCTTTTTATTAGTGACAATAAGAGGGTTTGATTAGGGAGTACAACTCGGTTCTGAATACGCGAAAGCGACAATTCCCATTAAATTGGTTCTTTTCAAAGTAGGAAACACTGCCCATAGGTCGTTCTATTAGCAAGTACTTGGATTATTAATTGATTATGTGAATTACATTCGAGCTAGTCTTTATTAATTGAATTTAATTTAATACTTTACTTTTCATTGCACACTCTAAAAAAACCCCTATTTTGATTACCTTAGATAAACACCATAACAATAGATAACGATAGATTGACACTTGGTCTCTGTGGATTCGACAATCTTTTATATTACTCTGACGCGTTCGTATACTTGCGAAAATCACACATCAAGTTTTTGACTCCGTTGTCGGGGACCAATTTCGTCAAATTTCATACCCTGTTGTTATATCGTTTAGACTTAGGTTATTACCCGCCGGTCAATGCGAAGAACTCGGAGCACCAGAAGCTTAGTATACCCTCTGGCAGAACCTGAACGTTACGCTCGCGCACATTTATTTTTCCATAGAATTAGGAGAGCTATGGCCGAAGATCAAAACCAAAGACCTCTTAAGGATTTCGCCCAACCATCCAACGAAGAACCTAGTTCTAGTATAGTAAACCCAGCCATCCAAGCTAATTATTTCAAACTTAAACCCTCCCTGTTGCAACTAGTGCAACAGAGACAATTCGCAGGTCTCACTACTGAGAACCCAAACCAACATTTAAAGATCTTTCTCCAATTAGCAGACACTTTTAAAACCAATGGAGCTTCTCCTGAGGCAATCTGTTTAAGATTATTTCCTTTTCCCTCAGAGATAAAGCCCTATCATGGTTAGATTCCCTTCCACCCAATTCCATTACAACTTGGGATAACCTTAGAAGAATATTCCTTGCTAGATACTTTCCCCCAAGTAAGACCGTCAATCTTCGAAACCATATAACTAGATTTACCCAAAACCAAGGAGAATCGTTGTTCGAAGCTTGGGAGAGATATAAAAAGCTATTAAGAGCATGCCCACATCATGGTTTAAAAAATTGGTTAATCATTCAGACCTTCTATAATGGACTTCACTATAACACTAAGATGACCATCGACGTTGCCGTAGGTGGTGCTCTGATGAACAAACCTTATCCTGAAACTAGTGCCCTCATCGAAGATATGGCTCAAAACCATCAATCCTGGGGAGTCGAACGAGCGAAAGTTGATAAGAAGGAAGCCCAAGGAGGAGTACATGAACTAAGCTCTATAGACATGATGCAAGCTAAAATGGACCTATTAGCCCTCAAAGTCGAGCATATGTACATAAACCCGAATACTGCAGCCGCAGTTTCGTCGGATTGTGAGATATGTGGAACCAAAGGTCACCAATCTGCAGAATGAAGTCTATTAAACGAAACCCACTCTGAGCAAGTGAACTACACCTAAGGGAACCCATATTCGAATACCTATAACCCTGGATGGAGGAATCACCCGAACTTCTTCTATAAGAACAATAACCCTATCCAAAATAATGCACCTCCGAGACAAACAGGTTATCAAGCCGCAAGACCAAATCAACCTATGCAACCTGTACCACCAAAGTCGAGCCTTGAGAAAATTATGGAAAATTTTATCACTGCTCAAACCCAACAAAACAAAGAGTTCATGAACCAAAACATTCATGTTAACGAACTGATTACCCAGTTAGGAACCAAGGTTGATCAAGTAGTTACTCACACTAAGATGCTTGAAACCCAAATCTCTCAGGTAGCTTTAAACCAAGCCCCTTAGACCATACCTGGAGGACAGTTCCCTGAACAACCTCAACAAAATCCGATAGGACAAGCCAATGCCATTACCCTACGAAGTGGGAACGCTTATGATGAGCCACAAAACCCAAGATTGAGTGAACCCAAAATTTCTAAGGAATATACCGAACCCACGGACAAAGTAAAGGAACCAGAGGAATCTGAAAAACAGGAAGGTCAAGAAAAAGGAGAAGAACCTAAAGATAAAACTTATATACCACCCCCGACATATAAACCGCCTATACCATATCCACAAAGACTCAAACAAACCCAGATCAATAACCAGTATAATTTTTTTATTAAAGTTATAGAAAAACTTCACGTAGAAATCCCTTTCACAGAATCCATCACCCAAACACCTTCTTATGCAAAGTTTCTCAAAGACATCCTTACCAACAAACATAGACTAGACGATCCGAAACCCTTAGAATGCGTTGGTTCTAAGTGTTGGCAGCAATTTTGGTAAAACAAAGAGTGTTGACAAGATGTTATGTGTGATGTCTTAACATAAGATATCCTGTGTACCTGCTGGAGTTCAAGAACATGATCATGCAAAATTGTTTCAGAATGTCATACACAATGTCATGGCTTCTGATAATATGTACCTGCTGGAGTTGAAATGGAAAACATAATTATGCATGATTGTATCAGGATATCATACACGATGTCATGACATCTGATGTTTTTGTACCTGTAGGAAATTATAAAAGGAATTATGAAATTATGCAGGATTGTTTCAGGATGTCAGACCCGATGTCATGACATCCTGTACACAGAACATTCAGTGTGAATGTCTAGTGTTTTGTGATTGCGCAATTAATGGCAATCTATGTATGATTGAAGATCTGATTTGCAAGTGCATTCAATCATTGATTACAACCTAATTTACTTATTTTCCAAGGAGATCTAACTAGCTGTTATGAAAAGATTTAATTGGAAAATGGTTTTAGGGTTTTCAAGATGTCCAAGCCCAGCTGAAAGCTTCTATAAAAAGGGACTTGGAAAACATGATTTAAAACACAACCAATACTG
Organism: Lathyrus oleraceus; assembly: GCF_024323335.1. Taxonomy (NCBI): domain Eukaryota; kingdom Viridiplantae; phylum Streptophyta; class Magnoliopsida; order Fabales; family Fabaceae; genus Lathyrus; species Lathyrus oleraceus. The sequence goes on from NC_066584.1 coordinate 250,677,029, forward strand.
AGCGAAATATAGAGGGAGAGCTAGGGTTTGTGTCTTGTTTAGTATTAAGACTTGTAAGCCATTCAAGTCATCTTTTGATGATTGAATTGGTCTGATTTGTGGTTGTAATTTGTCACTCTAAAGCAGTTAAGCAAGAGTGTGTGTCTACTTGATCAAAGTTGTGAAGCAAGATCAAGTGTGTGTCTACTTGATCAAAGTTGTTAAGCAAGATCAAGTGTGTGTCTTCTTGATTGAAACTGTGAAGTAAAATCAAGAGTGTGTTATTGAAAAGTGTTTTCTTTTCTCAAGGGATTGTTGTTTAAGATCACAGGTGTGATTGTAGGGAAGTGAGTGGGTTCTCATATCTAAGAGTGCTTAGGTAGAAATTGCATGGGTAGAGATTAGGTGAGAAAGACTGTAACTTGTTGAAGTGTACGGAGAGTCTTTGAACTGATTCTATTTTAGTGAGTTTCCTTCCTGGCTTGGCAGCCCCCAAATGTAGGTGAGTTGGACCGAACTGGGTTAACAATTGCTTGTGTCCTTTGCATTACCATTCTATATCTTTCTTCTGTTTGTGTTACTCAGATATTAGTGTCATGACATTACATTCGACATCTCAATTCTGATGCTAGAATTTCAATTGGTATCAGAGCAGGCATTCTGCTCTGGTTCTGGGTGAGATTTAGGGACTATACTTTCTGGTACAATGGAGAGAGATGGAGGATCTGTTCACAGGCCACCAATTTTGGATGGTTCTAACTATGACTATTGGAAACCTCGAATGGTAGCTTTGAAGAGTTGACCTTTACCTACAGAAAGCTATGTCACAAAAGTGTAGATTTGTGTAAACAGGTTGAAAGCCAGAAGAAGGAGATAACTCAACTTGAGAATGAGAAGGTAGAACACTTGGAAACCATCTTCAAATTAAAAACAGAAGCAGTGGCTCTGAATGTCAAGCTAGATGAAAGTCAACAAGTTGAAAGCCAGAAGATAGCACATCTGGAGAATGAGAAGGCAGAACATGTGGAAACCATCTCCAAGTTAAAAACTGAAGTTATGTTCTTAAATTCAAAACTATAAGAGATGACCAAGTATGTAAGGATGTTAAACAATGGATCTGACTCCTTAGACAAGATTCTCCAAACTGGACTAATAACAGGAGACAAATCTGGCATTGTGTACAATAAATCTAAGGCTGAGAGCAGTTACACTGGTTGCAAACCTCAAGCCAAACCTAAGTGTAGCCATAGTAAGAGCAAACCTGAGATGTCATATCATATGTCACAACATTAGAGGAGAAGACAACAGAAAGGGAAACACCAAAGATGGAGGTGCCATTACTATGGGAAATTTGGTCACTGAAGCCCTTCTGCTATAAGCTGTATGGTTATCCTACCCTTGTTCATCATCAGACTCAATATCAACCCAGACCCAAACATCACAGGCCTATCAACAAGAAGCAATGGGTTCCTAAGACTAATGTTACAAGTATAATAGCTCACATTCCCCTCAGAGTCTTAGCCAAAGAAGAGTGGTATTTTGATAGTGGATGTTCTTGACACATGACTGGAAACATAGACTTGATAACTGATCTTCATCCTCATGCCATAAGCTATGTAACCTTTGGTGATGGAGAAAAGGGTGAAATAAAGGGGATAGGCAAGCTTGATTGTCCTGGAGTTCCTAAACTTGACAATATCCTACTGGTTAAGGGCTTGACTGCAAATCTAATAAGCATCAGTCAACTATGTGATCAAGGTCTGAATGTTAACTTCACCAAAATTGAATGTCAAATTTCTAACAAAGACAGTGAAGTAATTATGAAAGGAATCAGAACCAAAGACAACTGTTACATGTGGAGCTCTCAAATTGATTATTCCTCAAAGTATACCTATGTTAAAGAAGAAGGGATCAAGATAAGTATAGTTGCTAGAGGGACTCTCAAGAGTGATGAAAGACAAGTCTGTGGGAAATGTCAGATAAGGATGTCACACCAGAAGCTCAGACTTAACCTCACTTTCAAAGGAGAAAAGGTCATGATGGCCTAAATAGCTGTGAGGTTAGATCAAATAGATGGACATGTGACTAGTCATATGCAGTCTGAAATTAGAGAGAGCTTTGTTGGAACTGGGCCACAAGGGACTATGTGTCTATCTCAAAGCAAAAGTGCCAAGAACAATGTGGAGAAGATTGGGATGGAGAGTGAAAGGACACCTGCTCCTACACATTTGAAAGATGAAAATGGTGTCTATATAGAAGATGGAAGCAGCTGTTCTCAACTGGGTTGGATGAAACTACTGATGATTGCATACAATGTCACACAAGATGTCATGACATTGTATTATGACAACCTGAATGCTGCAACTAGGTCCAAAAATCATATTCAGCATAGGTGGACCAAGTACATTTTTTGCTGTCATCACTCCATTAGAAAATTTGTGGAAGATAAATTCATAGTTCTAATGCATGAAATGCAACTAGCTGACAAGGTTGCAAGGGATTTGGATGATACTCAATTTGAATATGTAAGAGGGAAATTAGGAATTTGGACTCTTGTGAAATTATGGCAATTAAAGTGGAAAGGAAAAGGAAATAAAAATAGTGTCTGCCCACTTAACATAAAGAGCCACATTAATGATAAATCATTCCCTAGCATTGGAAATAGTATATATGCCATTTGCACACGCTACCTAAACACAACGATTTCCATCTCCATCCAACTTCTCAGAGAAACTCTACTAGGGCAAAGAAATTTCTTTCAAAAAATCAACAACATGTCTCAACATCCATCATCATCTGGTTCAAAACCCTCTCATCATACAAGAACTCCCTCCATGGAGTTTCTAGATGAAGATGTGCTGAACATTATTCCTCTTTGTGTGATACCAGGTGACGCCCCAGGTCCCTCTCCCATGGATGGAACTAAGCAAGGTAACATTCCTGAAAAATCTCCTAATAAAGAGGACATGCACTTTACTGATCGTACCATAAGAAACCTAGTTACTAGGATTCTGAATGAAGAGCATGCAGTCAATGGTGTTTCTACCCCTCTGTCCAGAAGGGATCCCTCTCCTGAGGTAGAACCCCAAGCTGAGAAAGATGATGACTCATCTCGATCAGAAAAGGAAGTGGCTGCAGAGGGATTATGTTCTCTAGGTAAAAACTTACCCAGCAAGAAACCAGTAAGTGTGTTTCATGAAACTGTGAAGGATATCATTGATCTGGAGGAAGAAAGTTCTGAGGAAGAAGATGACACTTTGGTCCATCTTGTGAAACCAAGTGTAACTAAGAAACTAAGAATCATAAAAGGGAAGAGTGTGGCTGAAATGAGGACAGCAAGAAGAGAGAAAAAGGTTGCTGGTGTAGGACCCTCCAAGTCTTGGAGTAAAGTTGAGGTTAGAAAGAGGAAAGAAAGAGAGAGTTCTGAATCTGATGAGGATGTCGAAGAAGATGTCCAAGACATCTCCCCTACTAAAAGGCAGGTTGTTAAGAAGTCTCCAAGCAAAGTGGCAGTTGTGCACTTAGACAATACCTCCTTTCACTTAGAAGATGGTGCTGCCAAATGGAAGTTTGTCATTCAGAGGAGGGTAGCTGTTGAAAGAGAATTGGGAAAAGAGGTTGTTGAGGTAAAGGAAGTCATGGAGTTAATTAAGGCTCCTGGTCTTATAAAATCTGTGGTTGGTCTGCCCCAATGTTATGAGGGGTTAGTAAAAGAGTTTATTATCAATATGCCTGAGGATATTTATAAAAAGAGTTACAGGGAGTTCTGCAAGGTTTTTGTTAGGGGTAAATGTGTGAGATTCTCACCAACCATTATCAACAAGTTCATAGGAAGAGGAACTGATGGAGGAGTGGATTTAGAGACTACAGACAATGAGGTCTGTAGGACTATTACAACTGGCCAAGTTAAGGAATGGCCTAGTAGGAATCACCTATCAGCTGGCAAGCTAACTGTCAAATATGCCATCTTGCACAAGATTGGTTCAGCCAACTGGGTGCCTACTAATCATATCTCTACCACCTCCATTGGTCTTGGAAGAATTATTCATGCTATTGGAACCAGGATAAACTATGACTTTGGAAGGTTTATGTTTGACCAAATCATCAGACATGCCTCCACAAATGCCGTGAAGCTGCCCATTGCCTTCCCATCCATTATTTGTGGTATTATCTTGAGCCAACAACCAGGCATTCTGAGTACAAGTGACATTCCAAGCAGAAGAAAGCCCCACTATCAATTCACTATAAGTTGTTTGAGGGAAGTCATGTCAATGATGTTGTCATGACATCTTCCAAAAAGGAGCCTGCATCTCAAGGGAGTTTAATTGATCAATTAAAAGACACCTGCAAGGAACTGGATAATGGTATAAGGGTAGCCAAGGCGAGAAAAGAAGCTTTGGAGGTTCTTATTAGGAGGCAAGAAAAGGAAGAAATGGAGAAGGATGATGAAGATTCAGATGCCAATACCTCAAGTGAGAGGTCAAAAGCTCAAGTAAATGGCAGCTCTGAAAGCCCTGAAGGTTCTGAAGGTGAAGGTGATACTTCTTCCTCTGATTAATGGTCCCTCCCTTGTATGAGTTCCATGGATGTGTTCATTATCTCAACTATCACAACTGTGTATGATGATTCTTTGTATCTCCTGAACAATTATGTTTTAACATTTTTAATGTTATAACATCTGATTTGACATTCTATGCTAGGCTAATTGACATTTATTTTGTCTAATTGGTCACCTTTGGTCAATTTTGACTAAAAAAGGGGAGAAGTGTTGATGTGGAAGCAGTTGAAGTTGTGGAGCTGTGAGGAGATGTATGTAGCTGAACAGATGGACAACTATTATTAAAGGGGATGTGCTTGTTGTAAAACAGAGTGTTGTTCTGTTTATAGATGTCAAAGGGGATGTCTGATATGGTGCACAGGTGTTGATATTGAAGCAGATGTCAAAATGACAGTCTGATTGTTACAGGTGTTGTGGTTATAGGTGTTGTTATTATCAAAGAAGATGTTTGTTGTGTGCACAGATTTAGGGGGAGAAGGAGTACCCTTGTTCATTTTTGTGTCTTACCAGTTGCATCCATAACTAGTAATTCTGTTTGTGTTGCACAAATTTAGGGGGAGGGGAAGTACCCTTGTGCATGTGTGTATTACTAGTAGCTATAGCTAGTAAGTATGTTGCTTCTGCTGCTGTTTAAACTGTTATTTAACCGCTGATAGTTTTCTTGTGAACAAAAAGGACAGATATATGTTTTAGCCAAAATTTGCCAAAGGGGGAGTTTGTTGGTTCTAAGTGTTGGGAGCAATTTTGGTAAAACAAAGAGTGTTCACAAGATGTTATATGTGATGTCTTAACATAAGATATCCTGTATACCTGCTGAAGTTCAAGAACATGATCATGCATGATTATTTCAGAACGTCATACACAATGTCATGCCTTCTGATAATGTGTACCTGTTGGAGTTGAAATGGAAAACATAATTATGCAGGATTGTATCAGGATGTCATACACGATGTCATGACATTTGATGTTTTTGTACCTGCTAGAAATTATAAAAGGAATTATGGAATTATGCAGGATTGTTCCAGGATGTCAGACCCGATGTCATGACATTCTGTACACAGAACATTCAGTGTGAATGTCTGGTGTTTTGTGATTGTGCAATTAATGGCAATCTATGTATGATTGAAGATCTAATTTGCAGGCACATTCAATCATTGATTACAACCCAATTTACTTATTTTCCAAGGAGATCTAACCAGCTGTTATGAAAAGATTTAATTGGAAAATAGTTTTAGGGTTTTCAAGATGTCCAAGCCCAACTGAAAGCTTCTATAAAACGGGACATGGAAAACCTGATTAAAAACACAACCAATATTGGGCGAAATACAGAGAGAGAGCTAGGGTTTGTGTCTTGTTTAGTCGTGAGACTTGTAAGCCATTCAAGTCATCTTTTGATGATTGAATTGGTCTGATTTGTGGTTGTAATTTGTCACTCTAAAGCTGTTAAGCAAGAGTGTGTGTCTACTTGATCAAAGTTGTGAAGCAAGATCAAGTGTGTGTCTACTTGATCAAAGCTGTCAAGCAAGATCAAGTGTGTGTCTTCTTGATTGAAACTGTGAAGTAAAATCAAGAGTGTGTTATTGAAAAGTGTTTTCTTTTCTCAAGGGATTGTTGTTTAAGATCACAGGTGTGATTGTACGGAAGTGAGTGGGTTCTCATATCTAAGAGTGCTTAGGTAGAAATTGCACGGGTAGAGATTAGGTGAGAAAGACTGTAACTTGCTGAAGTGTACGGAGAGTCTTTGAACTGATTCTATTTTAGTGAATTTCCTTCCTGGCTTGGTAGCCCCCAAATGTAGGTGAGTTGGACCGAAATGGGTTAATAATTGCTTGTCTCTTTTGCATTACCATTCTATATCTTTCTTTTGTTTGTGTTACTCAGATATTAGTGTCGTGACATTACATTCGACATCTCATATCTGATACTAGAATTTCATAATTCAATTCTATTTCCGAGAATAAATTAGCCAAAAAGGATAAATATCCTGGAAATTTCTCCATTCCTTGTCTTTTGGGAAGTCATGTCATCGAAAAAGGTTTTCTAGACTTAGGAGCTAGTGTGAGTTTAATTCCTTTAGCGGTTTGTGAGAGGTTAAACTTAGGAGAATTACAGCCTACTAAGATGTCACTTCAGTTAGCCGATAGATCTGTTAAGTATCCGATAGGCATTCTAGAAGGTGTCCCTGTTAGGATAGGTCAGTTGTTTATCCCTGCTGATTTTGTTGTCATGGACATCAAAGAGGATAATGATATACCAATCCTTCTAGGTAGACCATTCTTACCAACTGCGGGAGCCATAATAGATGTCAAGAGAGGAAAGTTGACCTTTGACGTAGGTGACGAGAAAATAGAATTTATACTTTCAAAATTTCTTATGGAACGTGTGATGGGAGACACATGTTATGCCATAGATATCATTGATGAATGCGTTAGGGAGTTAGAACAAGAAGAAATCATAAAAACAATCAAGTTACCATCAACTCTCATAATGGAAGATGATGACTTTAGGAAACCCTACATCGATGATAACCTTTATGAATGTTTATCCCTTACCCCAAATCCTATGCCATGCCCTAAGAAACCAACCTTAGAACTTAAGGAACTGCCTAAGAACTTGAGATATGAGTTCCTCGATGAAGAGATGAACCGTCCAGTTATAGTCAGTGTTACCTTGAGCCAAGAGGAAACAGACCAACTTTTAGATGTTTTACGAAGATATCCCTCAGCCTTAGGATATAATATCTCTGACCTGAAAGGTATAAGCCCATCCGTATGCATGCATCAGATTTCGCTCGAAGAAGATTCAAAACCCTCCAGAGAACATCAGAGAAGAATAAACCCTATAATGAGTGATGTTGTTAAAAAGGAAGTTCTTAAGTTACTTGAGGCAGGTATAATCTACCAGATCTCGGATAGTAAGTGGGTGAGCCCTGTGCATGTAGTATCTAAAAAGGGAGGCATCACAGTCGTGCAAAACGATAAAGGAGAACATGTAGCAAAACAGATAGAAGGAGGATGGCGGATATGTATAGATTATAGAAAATTAAATAAAGCAACCAGGAAGGATCATTTCCCTTTACCATTTATAGACCAGATGTTGGAGCGTCTAGCCAAACACTCTTACTTCTACTATCTAGATGGATACTCTGGATTCTTACAAATACCTATCCACCCCGAATATCAAGAAAAAACTACCTTTACATGCCCTTATGGAACTTTTGCCTACAGACGAATGCCATTCGGCCTCTGTAATGCACCAGCTACTTTCCAACGCTACATGATGTCAATCTTTGCAAAATACCTAGATGGTATCATGGAAGTGTTTATGGATGATTTCTCGGTTTGCAGATTTGTTTTCCATAATTGTCTTGCTAACCTTGAGAAAATCCTGGAGAGATGCGTGGAGGTGAACCTCGTGCTAAATTCGGAAAAGTGTCATTTCATGGTGACCGAAGGAATTGTTTTAGGACATATAGTTTCCAAAAAAGGTATAAAGGTAGATAGAGCTATGATTTGGAGATGTTTGATTGGCTGAATTTTGTGTTAGAACATCTAACTGTACTCTGATGTCTTGACTGATGTCATGACATACTTGAGTAGTATGCTGCAGGTTTAGCTAATACAGGATTTACTGAATGTCAAACTAGATGTAATGATATTCATCCCTGACAGCAGATATTGAGGTGTAGAACAGTTGGTGGTCTGCTATAACTCAGTATTTAATTTCAGTCTGTTTATCAAGGGAATAACAAACCTGGCACAAGGCCTACTGTCTGAATGTCAAACTGGATGTTATGACATTCATCATTGACAGCATATACTGCATAATAGGCAGGTTGGTTTTCTACTACAATTCAGTATGTATCTCAGTCTGTTCTTTAGGAGGATAACATACCTGGCATAAGGCCCATTCTGTAAATGTCAAATTGGATGTTTTGACATTTATCATTGTAAGCTGATACTGAAGTATAGATTGGTTGGTCTTTTACAGTACATCATTTTGTACAGGCTGTTTTCAGAAAAATAACAGACTTAGCATATGGTCTATGTTCTGGACGTCAAACTGAATGTTGTGACATTCATTCCTGACAGCATATGCTAAATTGTAGGATGGTTAGTTTTTCTGTTTCAGTATTTTTCTCAGGCTATTTTTCAGGAATCCAACAGCTGAGCTAAAATCCAGAAAACTAACAACTAAGCTACAATTAATGAACCGAACAAATAGCCTATTTGTTAGTACCCTAATATGTGGAAATTAGGTTAACTTGTTTAACCTTAATTTTAGGAAATACAAGTACAAGGCCCAAGTGCGGCAATATAAAAGGATGGCAATCCTTCATTAAGAACTCAGGGATTTTGAGGCTTGAAGATTTTATTGTTCCATCATACTTCACTGTTGTATTTTTGTGTGTCGTGTATTAGGTGTATCTTGTGAGCCAAGCAATTATCACTTAGATGATTGCATTGGACTAGGGTGTTCATTGAGTTGTAAGTGTTGTGTCACTCTAAGCTTTTAAGCGTGAGTGTTGTGTATCTTGATTAAAGTTGTTAAGCACAATCAAGAGTTGTTTGAAGTGTGACTTCACTATTATCTTTAAACTTAATTAAAGGTTGTAATCACTGAGGTGATTGAGGGGGAGTGTGTAGGAACTCTGATCTTAGTGTATGATTGAAATTGCATTGGGTAGGTATTAAGTGATAGGATTAAACAGTTGGTTTAAGGTCTGAATTAATACTACTAATAGTGGATTTACTCCCTAGCTTGGTAGTCCCCAGACGTAGGTGTGTGTGACACCGAACTGGGTAAACAATTCCTTGTGTTATTTATTGCACTTACTCTTTAAGTTCTGCATAATTCTTGTCTGCGCAGAATTGGATGTCATAACATCCCGTGTGACATCGAAAGTCTGTTAACTAGAATTTCAATTGGCATCAGAGCAAGCACGCTGCCTGTTAATTTCTGGGTGAGATCTAGGGAAGTTACTTTCTAGTACCATGGACAAGGATTTAGGATACTCAAATAGACCACCCATGTTGGATGGTTCTAACTATGATGACTGGAAGCCTCATATGATAGCCTTCTTGAGGTCTCTAGATAGCAAAGTCTGGAGAGCTGTCAATAAAGGATGGGAATATCCAACGAAGACAGGTAAAGATGGAATCACTATGCAATTTCCAGAAGAAGAGTGGGACAAGGAGCAAGAGGCTTTAGCCCTTGGAAACTCTAAGGCCTTGAATGCACTGTTCAATGGAATAAGTAAGAACATCTTCAGACTGGTGCATCCAAGGTGAGGATGTCTAAACTTCAGATGCTGACCACCAAGTTTGAAAATCTGAGGATGAAAGAGGATGAGACTATTCATGACTTCCACATGAATATTCTTGAAATTGCCAACACTTCTGGTGTCTTAGGTGAGAAAATGGCTGAAGAGAAACTGGTAAGAAAGATTCTCAGGTCATTACCTAAGAGATTTGCCATGAAGGTCACTGCTATAGAAGAGGCTCAGGATATCTGCAATATGAAGGTGGATGAGCTTATTGGTTCTCTCCAAACTTTTGAAATGGGCTTGTATGAGAATGTTGAAAAGAAGAACAAAAGCGTAGCTTTTGTATCAAATACTGAAGAGGATTCAGAAGCAAGAAGTACTGGAGGTGATGAAAGCATATCAGAAGCCATAGCCATGCTTGGGAGACAGTTCAACAAATTCGTAAAGAAGATTGATAAAAAAGGTAGACCAAATGTCAAGAACATCTCGTCTGACATCAGGAAAAGATCAAATTCTGAAGAAAAGTTCAACCAAGGCAAGGGAATCCAGTGTCATGGATGTGAAGGTTTTGGACACGTTAGAGTTGAATGTCCTACTTACCTTAAGATGCAAAAGAAAGGGTTATCTGTCACATGGTCTGAAGGAGATTCTGAGAGTGAATCTGAAGGAGAATCTGCTAAACATGTCACTGCACTAACTAGTGTTTGTGCCATTGATGATGACTCAGGTGGAGATGAACTGACCTTTGATGAACTTGTTGCATCATATAAAGAGCTATGTGTCAAAAGTGCAGAAGTGCGTGTCCAAGGAGAAAGGCAGAAGAAACTCATCAAGGAGCTGGAGGATGAGAAACAGAAGCATCTGACAGTCATAGATGGTCTAAATGGTGAGATAACCTTGCTGACCTCCAAGCTAGATCAAATGACAAAATCCATCAGAATGCTAAATAAAGGAACAAACATTTTGGAAGAGATCCTAAAGGTGGGACAAAAGTCAGGAACCATGTCTGGTTTAGGCTTTGTGAAGAAATCCTCAGCTGAACTCAAACGCTCAAAGGCTGAAGTTCAGAAATTCAAGCAGAAGTCACACCCAATGTCTCAACATCAAGGAACCAGGATGAGTAACCAATAGAAGAAGAAATTTCAGAGATGGAGATGTCACTACTATGGTAGGTTTGGTCATATAAAAGCCTTCTGCTACAGGCTGCATGGTTATCCTAACCAAACCCCTCATGTCAGACCTAAGCATAAGGCATATAAGCATAATGCCCCCATCAAGAAACGACAATGGTTTGCTAGGTTAGCTTACACAGCTCTAAGGGCATCTACCAGAGAAGACTGATACTTTTATAGTGGCTGCTCAAGACATATGACTGGTATGGCGAATTTATTGGTGGATATACAACCTCACACTACCAGTTATGTGACTTTTGGTGATGGTGCTAAAGGAAAAATCAAAGGTGTGGGTAAGCTGGACAACTCTGGAGTTCCAGAACTGAATAATGTGCTATTAGTAAAAGGACTAACTGCTAATCTCATCAGCATAAGCCAGCTGTGTGATCAAGGGTTCTATGTTCAGTTCACTAAGGAGCTATGTGTTGTGACGAATGGAGATAATCAGGAAGTTATGAGAGGATCCAGATCCAAAGATAACTGTTATCTGTGGGAACCTAAAGTCTCAAACTACTCCACAATTTGCTCCTCAGCCAAGGAAGAACAGGAGGTGAAGCTGTGGCATAGACGTCTTGGTCATCTCCATTTAAGGGGAATGAAAAAGATCATATCCAAGGAAGTAGTTAGAGGAATCCCAAAGCTGCTTATTGATGAAGGAAGAGTCTGTGGAGAATGCTAGGTTGGCAAGCAAACCAAGATGTCACATCCTAAGCTGGGACATCCTACAACATCCAAAACTCTGGAACTTTTGCACATGGACTTAATGGGACCTATGCAGGTTGAAAGTCTAGGTGGAAAGAGGTATGCCTATGTGGTTGTTGATTACCATTCCAGATACACTTGGATAAGCTTCATCAGAGAAAAGTCAGATGCATTTGATGTCTACAAAGAAATGTGCATCAGACTTCAAAGGGAAAAGGACAGTTGTGTTGTCTGAATTAGGAGTGACCATGGGACGGAGTTTAAGAATTCCAAGTTTGATGAGTTTTGCTCGTCTGAAGGGATAAGTCATGAGTTTTCCTCTCCTATAACTCCTCAGCAAAATGGGATAGTTGAAGGAAAAACAGAACTATTCAAGAATCTACCAGGGCAAGGATTCATGCAAAGAAGCTTCCTATGCACTTTTGGGCCGAAGCTATGAATACAACTTGCTATGTTCACAATAGAGTTACCTTGAGAAAAGGAACCTCTTCCACTTTGTATGAAATATGGAAAGGAAGAAAAACCACTGCGAAGTACTTTCATATCTTTGGAAGCAAATGTTACATTCTTACAGATCGTGAACAGAGAAGGAAAATGGATCCCAAAAGTGATGAGGATATATTCCTAGGATAGTCAACTAACAACAGAGCCTACAGAGTGTTCAACTACATGACCAATGTCCTGATGGAATCCATAAATGTTATTGTGGATGATAAAGAGGAAGGAATCAATGTCATAGAGGATGTTGGAACATTCCTTGATACGTCAACAGACATTCCAGTCAAGTCCGAAGAGGTACAGGAGACTCCTCCTGAATGTGAGGTAGATGCATCCAACAAAGTGCCTTCTATCAGAATTCAGAAGGACCACCCCAAGGATCTTATCATAGGGGATCCCAATAGTGGTGTGACTACCAGATCAAGGGAGAATAGCTCAAATTCCTGTTTTGTATCCAAGGTTGAACCAAAAAATGTGAAAGAGGCCCTGACTAATGAATATTGGATCAATGCCATGCAAGATGAACTGGAGCAGTTTAAACGGAATGAAGTATGGGAGTTAGTTCCACGACCTGAAGGAACTAACATCATTGGTACCAAGTGGATTTACAAGAACAAATCTGATGAGAAAGGAGTAATCACTAGGAATAAAGCAAGACTAGTGGCTCAAGGATACACTCAAGTTGAAGGGGTTGATTTTGATGAGACGTTTGCACCTGTTTCTAGACTCGAGTCAATCAGATTGTTGTTAGGTGTGGCCTGCATTCTGAAGTTCAAATTGTTCCAAATGGATGTGAAGAGTGCCTTTTTAAATGGCTACTTGAATGAAGAAGTCTATGTGGAACAACCTAAAGGGTTCTGTGATCCTAACCTACCTAAACATGTGTACAAGTTGAGGAAAGCCTTGTATGGGTTGAAGCAAGCACCTAGAGCTTGGTACGAAAGGTTGACTGAATTTCTGACCTCTCATGGGTAAAGAAAAGGAGGGATAGATAAGACCTTGTTTGTGAAGGATGAAGATGGAAAAATCATGATTGCGCAAATTTATGTGGATGATATTGTCTTTGGTGGAATGTCAGAGCAAATGGTGAAACATTTTTGTTCACCAGATGCAATCTGAGTTTGAAATGAGTCTGGTTGGGGAATTGACTTATTTTCTTGGAATGCAAGTTAACCAAATGGAGGATTCCATGTTTCTCTCCCAAAGCAAATATGCCAAGAACATAATTAAGAAGTTTGGTATGGATAATGCTAGACACAAAAGAACTCCTGCTCCTACTCATTTGAAATTAACCAAAGATGAAGGAGGTCCCAGTGTTGATCAATGCTTGGATAGAAGCATGATAGATAGTCTACTATATCTAACTGCAAGTAGACCTGATATTTCCTATGCAGTTGGAGTGTGTGCTAGATACCAAGCAGAACCCAAAGTGAGCCACTTAAATCAAGTCAAGAGGATTCTCAAGTATGTCAATGGGAATTGTGACTATGGTATGCTATACTCTCATGGCTCTGAGCCTGTCTTATCTGGGTATTGTGATGTTGATTGGGCTGGGAGTGCTGATGACAGAAAAAGCACATCAGAAGGATGTTTCTTCTTGGGAAACAATCTCATATCATGGTTCAGCAAGAAGCAGAACTGTGTATCACTGTCCACTGCAGAGGCTGAGTACATAGCAGCTGGAAGCAGTTGTTCCCAACTGGTGTGGATGAAACAGATGCTTACTGAGTACAATGTCTCTCAGAATGTCATGACATTGTTCTGTGAAATCTCAGTGCCATCAATATTTCCAAGAATCCCATCCAACACAGCAGGACCAAACATATTGACATTAGACATCACTTCATCAGAGATCTGGTGGAAGACAAAGTGATTACCTTGGAACATGTAGCCACTGAACTACAACTTGTTGACATATTCACAAAGGCTCTGGATGCTACTCAGTTTCAAAATTTAAGGGGCAAATTAGGGATATGCCTTTCTGAGGATTTATAGCAATCAATGATGTTTGGGATGTATTGTTTAATATCTCAACCTATTAAACAATTGAAAGTGTGTTATGACTGGACAACAGATCACAACTATGTTACTTGCTGCGAGTGTGGTGACAAGATGTTAAGGGGATATCCTAACATAAGACAGCCTATGTGCCTTCTGGACTTCAAGAAAGTGTTCATGCAGGAGTGGTTCAAGATGTCAGACTCAAAATCACGGCATCTGATATGGATGTACCTGCTGTAAAGCAAGAGTGTGTGACTACTTGATCAAAGCTGTGAAGCAAGATCAAGTGGGTGGTGTCTTGATCAAAGCTGTAAAGCAAGATCAAGAGGGGGTATTCTTGATTGAAATTGTGAAGTAAAATCAAGAATGTGTTTCTGACAAGTTTGTGTGTAATTCTGTTTATTTTGGTCTGTAATTTATGGTATTGCTTTGGCAACATTTTTGAACAAAAAGGGGGAGTAACACCTGTGATGCCCCAAGACAACAAATTATGTTATTAAACAGATATTGATGATCCTCTAATCCAGAGGTTATGCTGCAGCTGATGTTCCACTTCTATGTGTGATGAGTGTGAGTGTGTTTATGTGTGTTGCTGGTAGAAGTTTTTATTTAACTTCTGTATGTGTGCTGATGTTAGAAGTTTTTATTTACCTTTTGTATGTGTGCTGATATGTGAAGTTTTTATTTAACTTCTATGTGTGTTGAGTGTGTTGCTGCTCTGAGTGTATTAGCTAGGTTAATTTCCCTGCTAGATGTGTGTTTTCCGCTGCTGTGAACTTTGTTGTGATGCCATGTTGTTTTAGCCAATTTTTTTCCAAAGGGGGAGTTTATAGATGTTTGATTGGCTGCATTTTATGTTTAAACACTAGCTGGACTCTAATGTCTTGACTGATGTCATGAAATGATTTGGAGATGTTTGATTGGCTGCATTTTGTGTTAGAACATCTAACTGTACTCTGATGTCTTGACTGATGTCATGACATACTTGAGTAGTATGCTGCAGGTTTAGCTAATACAGGATTTACTGAATGTCAAACTAGATGTAATGATATTCATCCCTGACAGCAAATACTGAGCTGTAGAACAGTTGGTTGTCTGCTATAACTCAGTATTTAATTTCAGTCTGTTTATCAAGAGAATAACAGACCTGGCACAAGGCCTACTGTTTGAATGTCAAACTGGATGTTATGACATTCATCATTGACAGCATATACTGCATAATAGGCAGGTTGGTTTTCTGCTACAGTTCAGTATGTATCTCAGTCTGTTCTTCAGAAGGATAACAGACCTGGCATAAGGCCCATTCTGTAAATGTCAAATTGGATGTTTTGACATTTATTATTGTAAGCTGATACTGAAGTACAGACTGGTTGGTCTTTTACAGTACAACATTTTGTACAGTCTTTTACAGTACAGACTGTTGTGACATTCATTCCTGACAGCATATGCTAAATTGTAGGATGGTTAGTTTTTCTGTTTCAGTATTTTTATCAGGCTATTTTTCAGGAATCCAACAGCTGAGCTAAAATCTAGGAAACTAACAACTAAGCTACAATTAATGAACCTAACAAATAGCCTATTTATTAGTACCCTAATATGTGGAAATTAGGTTAAGTTGCTTAACCTTAATTTTAGGAAATACAAGTACAAGGCCCAAGTGCTGCAATATAAAAGGATGGCAATCCTTCATTCAGAATTCGGGGATTTTGAGGCTTGAAGATTTTATTGTTCCATCATACTTCACTGCTGTATTTTTGTGTGTCGTGTATTAGGTGTATCTTGTGAGCCAAGCAATTATCACCTAGATGATTGCATTGGACTAGGGTGTTCATTGAGTTGTAAGTGTTGTGTCACTCTAAGCTTTTAAGCGTGAGTGCTGTGTATCTTGAGTAAAGTTGTCAAGCACAATCAAGAGTTGTTTGAAGTGTGACTTCACTATTATCTTTAAACTTAATTAAAGGTTGTAATCACTGAGGTGATTGAGGGGGAGTGAGTAGGAACTCTGATCCTAGTGTAAGATTGAAATTGCATTGGGTAGGTATTAAGTGATAGGATTAAACAGTTGGTTTAAGGTCTGAATTAATACTACTAATAGTGGATTTCCTCCATGGCTTGGTAGCCCCCAGACGTAGGTGTGTGTGACACCGAACTGGGTAAACAATTCCTTGTGTTATTTACTGCACTTAGTCTTTAAGTTCTGCATAATTCTTGTCTATGCAAAATTGGATGTCATAACATCCCGTGTGACATCGAAAGTCTGTTAACTAGAATTTCAATCAGTCTTGTGATTGGACCAAAGACTGCCATAAAGCTTTTGGCAGTATCAATGAATATTTGCTTGAGCCTCCGATTTTGTCTCCACCTATTGAAGGAAGACCATTGATCATGTATTTGATTGTGCTTGAAGATAGTATGGGTTGTGTCCTTGGTCAGCAAGATGAGACTAGAAAGAAAGAATTTGCAATCTACTACCTCAGTAAGAAGTTCACCGACTATGAGACTCAGTATTTTATGCTTGAGAAGACTTATTGCACATTGGCTTGGGCTGCTAAGCGTCCGCGTCAGTATATGTTGAATCATTCCACTGGGTTGATATCCAAAATGGATCCAATCAAGTGTATATTTGAGAAGCCTGCTTTAACTGGGAGGATTGCCTGTTGGCAGATGTTGTTGTCAGAGTATGATATCAAATATCGATCTCAGAAAGCGATCAAAGGTAGTATCTTGGCTGACCATTTTGTTTACCAACCGATTGAAGATTATTAGTTAGTGCAGTATGATTTTCCTGAGGAAGAAATTTGGTACTTGAAAATGAAAGATTGTGATGAGCCATTGCTTGCAGAAGGGCCAAAACCTTGTTCCCGTTGGGGCATGGTATTTGATGGAGCTGTTAATCAATATGGAAATGGAATTGGGGCAGTGATCATTACTCCTCAAGGCAGGCATCTACCATTTACAGTTAGATTGACTTTCAAGTGTACCAACAGTATGGCAGAATATGAAGCTTGCATTATGGGGCTTGAAGAGGCCATGAATCTCAGAATCAAGTATTTGGATGTCTTCGGTGATTCGGCTTTGGTTATGAATCAAATCAAAGGAGAATGGGAGACAAATCAACCCGGTATAGTTCTGTATAGAGATTATGCGAGGAGGATTTCAACTTTCTTTACAAAGGTTGAATTTCATCATATCCCTCGAGATGAGAACCGGATGGCAGATGCTCTTGAAACATTGGCATCAATGATTATGGTAAAATATTGGAATGAAGTTCCCAATTTGTCTGTGATGTGCTTGATAGGCCAACTCATGTGTTTGCTGTGGAAGAGATCAAAGAGAAGAAGTTGTGGTATTACGACTTCAAATGCTTCCTCTAAAGTCAGATTTACCTGCCTATGGCATCTTTGAAAGATAAGAAGACCTTGAGAAGATTAGTCGACAATTTCTACTTGAATGCTGATACACTGCACAAGAGAAACTTCGACATGGTTTTGCTCAGATGCGAGGATAGACACGATGCAGAATTGTTGATGACTGAAGTGCATGAAGGTTCCTTTGGTACTCATTCCAATGGACATGCAAGGGCAAAGAAGATGTTGCGAGCAAGTTACTATTGGGTGACAATGGAATCTGACTGTTGCAAGTTTGTGAAGAAATGCCACAAGTGTCAAATTTATGCTGATAAGATTCATCTTCCTCCAACACTATTGAATGTTATATCTTCCCCATAGCCCTTCTCCATGTGGGGAATTGATATGATTGGGATGATTGAGCCAAAAACATCGAATGGACATCGTTTCATTTTGGTGGCAATTGACTACTTCACAAAATGGGTTGAAGCGACATCGTGTGCAAATGTAACCAAGCAAGTTTTTGTAAGGTTTATCAAGAATCAAATTATATGCCGCTATGGTGTCCCAAGAAAGATCGTTACTGATAATGGATCGAACTTAAATAACAATATGGTGGAAGCTCTTTGCAAAGACTTCAAGATTGCACATCATAATTCTTCTCCCTACAGACCCAGGATGAATGGTGCTGTTGAAGCTGCGAATAAGAACATTAAGAAGATTATTTAGAAGATGGTTATCACATACAAGGATTGGCATGAGATGCTCCCATTTGCTTTGCACGGGTATCGTACATCCATCTGCACTTCAACAGGGGCAACCCTTTTCTCACTTGTGTATGGTATGGATGTAGTGCTCCCCGTAGAGGTTGAGATTCCTTCATTGTGTATGCTCATGGAAGCCAAGTTGATTGAGGCTGAATGGTATCAAACTAGGTTTGATCATTTAAATTTGATTGAAGAGAAGAGATTAACTGCCATGTGTCATGGTCAGTTATATCAGCAAAGGATGAAGAAAGCTTTTGATAAGAAGGTCAGACCTCGTATGTTCAGAGAAGGTGACCTTGTGCTCGAGAAGATTTTGACGTTTAAACCAGATTCTAGAGGAAAGTGGACTCCTAATTATGAATGCCCATATGTTGTTAAAAGATCCTTTTCAGGCGGCGCATTTATTCTTACAACTATGGATGGTGAAGAATTCACTCATCCTATGAACGCAGATGCCGTCAAGAAATACTTCGCCTAAAAAGAAAAGAACAACTCACTAAGTTGAGAACCCAAAAGGGCGGCTTAGGCAAAAATGAGCATCTCAGTGGATTGAAAACCCGAAAGGGCGATCCAGGCAAAAACTAGAGACTTAAAATAGAAAGAATTTCCCGATAAGTTGAGTACCCCACCTTGGGGCAACTTATGCAAAAATTAGGGAATATGGTAAGTAACTGTATTCTGCTGATCTTCAGTGTTTTTGAAGACTTGATTGAGCACAAGGGTTGAAATCAATTCATCACCCCGACGGCGGTCAAGAGCGCAGTGGATATCAAGAGTTGGTAGAAGGATTAAGGATCATTTGTATTCAATGTAACCTTTTTTCCATGTAAGTTACCATTTTCAGCTCTGTAAAAATCTATGGAATCTTCTCATTTATAGACTACCATTCTATTAAATAAAGTTGAGCTTTTATCCAATTGTTTCTACTCTTATTTATTTCAGCCAACAGTTTTAAATTTTATTATGATCATTTTTGAAAATTTAAATTTTTAATCAAAATATCTCTTTTTCTTAAAACATATAAAAGCAAGAATTTTACAAAGCAATTGAAAAGAAATATCAACAGCATTTCGATGGATAACAAGTCCTTGAGTGCGAAACATCAGAGGTTCCCCAAGTAGTTAACGCTTCGGGTATCCCTAGACGATTGTGTTGATTCAGTTCCTCGGCGGAGTTTTTGATTCCCCTGTGAAGTTTCGTTCCTTTTCCCTAGCTGAGTTGGTTGATTCAGGTACCATGCAGCTTGTCTCCCCCGACAGAGTTTCTTCCCCCTCCAACGGTTTTTATGAATATTCCCAGTGGAGTTTGTACCTTCAGCAGAAGTGGTTGATCTCCCTAGTAGATCGCATTGGTTTCCCTGCCAATCGCCATTCGATTTGCTCCCCAGTCAGAGTTTCCTCTTGGTTTCTGAGCAGTTTATTTCCCTGTAGGGTTGTCTCCCATTTTTATGGTGTTGACCTAAAATTCCCCACAAGTTCGATGATAATTCTCTTTCCTTAGCAGATCTCCTCCTTCCCTAGTTAGGGTTGAGCTTTTTTGGATTGTTGATCTCTCTGTTCTCCAGTAGTTGTCTCCATATTTTGTGGATTGACCATGGATTGTACCGATGATTCAACTTCTCTATGACACCTTTGTATCCTTTGTGATCATTTTCTCAGCATAATCATCATATATACATATACATATACATTCATATAATTGCATAATTGCATATTTGCATATCTGATTAACTTGTTGGTTTGAGATTCTCATTCCCTGTATGGCGGTACTTTATCCCCATACAAATTCCGCTGCCTGTCCTCCCTCAATTGTAGAGCGTCATCCCCTTAGGAAGAAAGACTTTAACCTTTCTCCTCTTCCCCGCTGAGTTTGTTTCCTCGTGGATGATTATTATTTCAGTTTCCTTTCCAGTTGTTTATCTGGATGGAATCACTCCCCTTGAGTTATATCCTTATTGGGTTGAGTATTGATTGACTGTTTCTTTCTAACTCCTACCTAGATAGATGCTTCGAGTCTCCTAAGAGTTTATTGCCCAGTTACTGGTAATATTCTTCTTAGTTTGTAATTTGTTACTTCTTGCCCAATACCCGACAAAAGTATTATAGTTTTCCCAACAGTAGAGTCCCTAGTGGATCTGATTCCCCAGAAAGTGTATCCTTGATATGTTCACCCTAACCGGTGACAAATATCTTTCTTTCCCCTGCTTGAGTCAATCCTCTATATGTTCATCCTAACCGATGACGGATATTCTCACCTTTGGTATTCTACCTAGTAAAAGGGTAGTTGTAATCCCTATTCTTGTTTCCCAGAGAGTTAATCCTTGATATGTTCATCCTAATCGATGACGGGTTTCCTTTCTTTGCGGTCTTCTACCCAGTAACTGGTAGTTGTAAATCCTGCTTTTCTTCCCTCCGCAAAGTTGATCCTTGATATGTTTACTTTAACTAGTGACGAATTCTCTCTCTTGGTATTCTATCCAGTAACTGATAGATATAATTCCTATTTTCTCTCCTCTCAGAGTCTATCCTTGATATGTTCATCTTAACCGATGACGGATTTTCTCTTTGATTGGTCTTCTATCCAACATTCGATAGATGTAATTCCTACTTTTTGTTCAGTTGGTTTATCCTTGATATGTTCATCTTCTCTGATGACGGATATCCTCCTTGACATTTCCCAGGCAAGTTTATCCTTGATATGTTCATCCTAACCGATGACGTATTTTCTTCCCTGGTATGTTTATCCTTGATATGTTCATCCTAACCGATGACGAATGCTCTCACCCTTGGTCTTCTGCCCAGTAACTTGAAGTTGTAAATCCTACTTTTTGCAGTTTCTGCAGCAAGGCTATTCTTACCCAGTAACCGGTAATGAATACTCCCTTTTGTTGGTTCCCAGCGAGTCATCCTTGATATGTTCATCCTAACCGATGACGAATGTTCTCTCTGTCGAATCTTTATTATCTTCTCACCCAGTAACAGGTAGTAGATGATAGATTTCTGCTCCTCCTGTGTTGAAGTTTATTGCTTCCCCAGTTCAGTTGAGTGCGCATTTCCTTAGCGAAATTGCTTTTCCCCTGCAGATGTCGTTGCTTCCCCGGCTGAGTCTTTCCATGTTTGTATGGATGATCGGGAAAATAGCAAGTGTACTATTTTTCCTTTTATAGTAATAATGGGGAAATTCCCCGAATGTCGATCTCAAGGACTACAAGTTAATATTGAGTTTAAATTATCATTCAATTAAACAAAAAGTATTAATTTGTTTTTTAGGTATAAAAATATAATAATAAAAGTAAAGGTAAAAGAAGGATGAAAATAAGGGTTTATAGAGAAAAAGGAACAATGCCAGGGAAGGTGTATGATTTATCCCTGTAACAACTCTGAGTCACTATTGCATCAACAAATATCAATTACTACCAGTTCTTAAGGGTATTTTCTCCTAAGTCCTTAGTGAGAAAATCTTTAATCAATCTACCCTAATTTCCATGTCCATAGCCAATTAGGGTGAAGTTAAGCTGTATCATACTAAGAATGCTCTGGTTCACATAGGGTATCCCTAGTCCTAGGTGATATCTATTGTAGAGTAACCTTATGAAATCCTTATCAATGGAGGTCCAGCCTAATTGATAACCACAAATCAATCTGGATTGGTCCGAAAGAGAAAGCAATAAACACATCAAAAGGTTACCATAAAAACAATATTATAAATGCAAATGTAAACTTAAATTATTTACAATTCTAAATCAGGGACACCCCCTAGCATTGTGGGGTTTAGCTACTCATATTGTTTAAACAAATTCAAGATAAAAATTATACATTACAAGTAATTGGGTGACATTGATATTCAATCTCTCCCGTTCATGAAAGCCTTCAGCTCTTCGAATGCATTGATCTCTGTAATACTTGATTGCTTCACAATACTGTGTTTTGCCGTATTCCAAGATGATTTTTCCTTTGGCATAACACCCTCTTTTATAGTGAAAATTCCAAGCAACAGTTGGACAGGTCCAAAAAGTATCTCTAAAAAGCCCGACGAACTAAAGCCCGAGAAAAAGGAATTTTTGGGCTTGGGCTGGCACAGCCCGTGTCAGCTGACACGGGTGGCCGTGTCAGCCTACTGTCCCAGCTGACACGCCCATGGCATGGGTGACATGGTTAGGGATGATGCCTGACACGGCCCGTGTCAACTGACACGAGTGGCCGTGTCAGGCCACTATCTTCTACACCACATCCTCATTTGCCTAACACGCCCCGTGTCAGGTGACACGGGTGGCCGTGTCAGGCCTCCTGTGCTGGGGTTTTCTGCTCCTTTTCTTGCCGGAATCTCGGAATGTCTCGTTCTGAGTTCTCTGGTTCTTCTACCTGGACCTGTCGGACAAAAACACAGTTATCTCACGCATAAAATCACAAAATAAAAAGTAAAACATAACAATGATTAAAATTGCTTAAAACTAACTCAAAACTTATTAAAAATGGTTGCACATTGTGTCAAAAGCCTCTGTTTCGTGTCAGATCAGTAACGAAAACTCAATGCAAATGGTGACTGATCACAACCCAAACTTAGCTCATTGCTTGTCCTAAGTAATGTTTCAGACACATTGTCACTCCCCAGAATTCTTTATGTTTTCCACCACTGTTGAGATTATTCGCTAACGTCTTCCCTTTTCTTTCCACAAGTCCCGTTTTTCTTTGTAAGTCTTTCTTCTCACTTCCACTTCAAAGCACCGTTTGACCTGTCAGCTTATATCGCATTCTCACCAATTCTCTCGGGGTAAATTGTTTTCACTCATAATTCAGAATATGCAATATCACTCACAAGTGTGAATAGTCTCTCTTTTCCTATCACCTACACACAACGCACACACTTTTGAGGTCTTTCGGGTTGTAACTTGGCTTGGGTTAAGGTATGGATTATTCAAAAAATGGAAAACAAGTGGCTTTTGGTTCAGCGTCGATGTTACATACTGTGTTCGTTTCTTTTTATTTGCTCGGTTTTATTTTTTTTCTTCACCGAATGCCCTTTTTTGTGCTTCTTTTTGAATCTTCGAGTTATAATTTTTTCTCTTTTTATTTTTTTCTTTCTTTCTCTCGATTTATCATTTTTTCTTTTTTGTCTCGCACTTTCTTGGGCTTTGGGAGCTTTTGGGGTTTTTACCAAACAAATGGATACAGGCTACGTTTATGGGGTTTAACCAAACAAATGGATACATGCTCAAATGGGGTTAATGGGGGATATAATTATTCAGGATGGCTAGAAAGGCTCGTGGTTAATTTCAAACAACGTGCCTCAATGTGTGTATCATGTAGTGACAATCCCAGAGAGTCTACGAAAATTTAAAGTGATAAAGACAAACCTGAATGTCGCTCATGATGATCAATGTGTTTGGCTTTTTATGACTCACTCTGTTTGGTTCAGCTTTGACAGGATCCACAGTACTCATTAGTTTGGTGCGATTTCTTCCTTACTTCGGAATGTACATGATACTCATGTCGGTTAAGCTGTATACGTTGCGTCCGATCTTACTTTCAGCAGTGTCAACTTCCTGGGGAGATCCTTCACAACAAACAATGGTGAGTGGCGTGATCCTTTCATTCACTCTCAATCGTGATCATTACTATTTCCAACCTATCGACACAAACTTGACACACTCACAGCATAATGTACCTTCAAACAGAAAAATCAAATCTAGAATGCACAAAAGTAAAATAACACAATAACAAAATACTGAGAATAAAATACCAATAAAATCTCCCCCACACTTGAACTCAACATTGTCCACAATGTTTACGAACAAGAGAGAAGGAGGGCACTCACAGTACCCTACTGAAGAGGTGGTTTGCGGGAAATGCAGCATCAACTGTCACATCATGCTTCTCATCTCATCCAACATCGCCCCTTGACGGGCTTTCTCGATGCCTTGCCGTTGTTGTTTCGTCCTCAAGTCACCTATTTTGATTTGTACCCAGCTCCATTGGTCAGTGGACCAGGATGATGAACCCGTCTCCTATTTGGTGCGTTCCTGATGTGGTGGTACAAACTGCTCAGGTGGTGCTTGAGGCTATTCTTCTTCTATTTCCCATCCTTCCACCTCGTCATCCATAAATTGCTCACCTGTAGTAAAATGATCATTTTCATGGCCTTCATCCGCGTCAGGGTCAGATCTCACATACAACGAATTAACACAGTCAGTAATAGCAACTCTGTCCGAATCCGGCAGAGCGATAATAAACCTCTTATGGATAAGTACAAAATAGTAAGTAGGGGCAACAACAATCATACCTTGTGAAATTAGAGCAAACATGTCAATTTTGGTGTTACCTGCAATTGGCGTGTCTTCGAGTAAAACAACTTGATACCCAAAATGCTCAGCGATTTGGGTGATCATTCCCCATATGGATATGCCTCCGGAGTTTGCTCGGCCGATTCTGCCCAGATAGTCTGCTGCAAAGGCAGCTACATTGATGGCTTTGTTTTGAGCCATCGAGTACATAAGGAATAGCTCCCTCTCAGTAGCTACCCCTGTGCTATCGCCTCTTCCAAACAAGGTATAGGCTAAACCCTTATGAGCGTACCTGAAACATGGATTCTTGATGCCCGAAGCTTTCGCACCTTTGGAGGAGTAAGTCGTCCTCCCGGTGATGGCAATCCATAAATCATTAGGTGAGAACCTATCAGGGACCGCTCCTGGTTCGTTAAGAGGGTGTCTGAGTATTGCTGCTAACTCCTCAACAGACAGCTCATGATAATTATTAAACAACCAGAAACGCAAAGTGCCGAAATAATACCTGGTCGTGTCTATCCACCGCTTTTCAAGCTGGAATTCCAACATGCTGAGGAATTCGAGAGTAATGCGCTCGTAAGTCGGCACTTCCAAACTCATGAACTCTAGCATTCCTAAAACATGGAACATCCGGTATACCTCCATTTTGAGCCCTAGAGCGTTCAGAGTGTGCTCACACATGTACCTCGTCGGCGTGAGGTTGCACTTCCTGTGAAATTGGTATCTCCAATCTTGATCTGGATTGTCAAACACGATGTTGTGTGGATTTGGATTCCGACTCGGGCGCTTCCGTTACTTCGCCATTTCCGCGAGTTGTTGCTTTCCGGTGAGAATTCTCCGCGGGGGCATTTTGGACCTGCAAAAAATAGAAAATATTTGAACTTTTGAGTTAGGAAATTCCGAAACCGTGGTTAGGACCAGGACGACGAGTGAAGTAATATTAGTGAAGGGTATTTTGGCGATAGGTGAATGGAAATGAGGGTTATGGAAGGTTTTACGTAGTGGGGTTTTGAGTTTTAATGGAGGTTGGAAGGTTTTCGAGAAAAAGAGAGTAAGAGTGATGAGATAGAATAATGAGTGGATAATGAAAAATCTGATAATGATAAGGTTAATGGGGAAAAGTTATGGTTAATGATGGATTAAGTGGGTGGGTCCCACGAAAAATTCAAATTTTCAAAAAAAATTCAAAATTTTCGCCTACCTGACACAGACGTGTCAGCTAACACGAGTGGCCGTGTCAGCTACTGGTTTTCCACACGGTTTGAACATTATCTTCAGTGCTCCTGACACAGGCCGTGTCAACTAACACGGTCGCCTGTGTCAGGCTACTGTTGATAAATAAAAATTTCTGTCACTTTCAGTGTTCCTGACACGACCTGTGTCAGCTGACACGGGTGGCCGTGGCAGGCCACTGTTTTCCACCTTTTTTGTCTGCTTTTCCCCCTCCTGACACGACTCGTGTCAGCTGACACGTGCGGCCGTGTCAGGCTGTCCTTTTGGCCGTTTTTAGGTTTTCTCTCTAGTTCAATTGCTGATACCTCTGGCCATGTTGATCGTTCTTTTCATGACTTAGACATTTGTTGACGTGATATTCCCTCCTTGTTTAGCTCTTGTATAAACCTACAAACACACAAAACTGATTAGATATAAAAAGCTTGAGTTGCCTCCCACGAAGTGCTTCGTTTAACGTTGCATGGCTTGACAGTTCTCCGTTTGCTTAGGTGAGATAGATTTTATCGTTCGGACCACCCTCCTGGTCTTGTATGCACGGTTTAACTCTCTGCCCATTCACCTTAAACGTGTCTCCGTTTGCGGGATTTCTTAGTTCAACGGCTCCATGCGCAAATAGTTTTTGTATCACAAAGGGTCCCGACCATCGTGACCTTAGTTTCCCTGGGAATAGCTTCAACCTTGAGTTATATAATAACATCATTGTCCTTCTTGAAGGTCTTTCTTCTGAATGCGCCTGTCATGCCATGTTTTGGTTTGCTCTTTGTATATATTGGCATTCTCATATGCTCGATTTCTGAATTCTTCCAACTCTTGTAATTGGAGGATTCGAGATTTACCTGCTTTGGAAAGATCGTAGTTGAGGATTTTGGTAGCCCATAACGCCCTATGCTCAAGTTCGAGTGGTAGATGACAAGCTTTAGCATAGACCAGTTGATACGGGGACATACCTATTGGTGTTTTGGATGTTGTTCGGTATGCCCATAGTTCGTCATCGAGCGTGATTGACCAATCTTTTCGTGAGGCACTGACGGTGTTTTCGAGGATCTGCTTGATTTGCCGATTTGATACCTCAACCTGTCCACTAGTCTGGGGGTGGTATGGTGTGGCGATTCTATGCTTGACATTGTATTTCCGCAGTAGGTTCTCCATCAGCTTATTGAGGAAGTGGGTACCTTTGTCAATAATCAGTGCTCTTGGTACCCCAAATCGTGCAAAGATACAATTCTTGAGGAAATTGATTACCACTTTGGCATCATTTGTGGGCAGTGCAACTGCTTCCACCCATTTCGACACATAGTCAACCGCGACCAGAATGAATTGCTTTCCAAAGGACGGCGGGAAGGGTCCCATCAAATCTATCCCCCACACATTGAACAATTCGACCTCTAACATGGCATTCTGAGGTATCTAATTTCTTTTGGATATGTTGCCTTTTCTCTGACATCTGTCACACTCTTTTACCACTACTTGTGCATCTTTGAACAGTGTAGGCCATTACAATCCCGACTGGAGGACTTTTGATGCGGTTCGGTCTCCGCTAAAATGTCCTCCATATTCTGAGTTATGACAGGCTTTTAGGATGTCCCTCTGCTCTTCCTCTGGAACTCATCTCCTGACCAGGCCATCTAATCCCTTTTTGTAAAGGAATGGATCGTCCCACACATAAAACCTATAATCATGCAAAAACTTTTTTCTTCTGTTAGAGTCAAAGTCATCAGGTATTAGTCCACCTACAACAAAGTTCGCGTAATTGGCGAACCATGGGATATGTGTAACGGATAGGATACGTTTGTCTGTGAACTCATCTCTGATGGGGTGTGTTTCTTCTGTTTCTTGAATCGGGGTCATCCGAGACAAGTGATCAGCAAAAGTGTTTTCACTACCTTTTTTGTCTCTGATTTCCCGGTTGAATTCTTGTAGTAGTAGGATCCCTCACAGCAGCCTTGGCTTTGATTCCTGTTTGGCAAAAAGATATTTTAAAGCAGCATGGTCAGTATACACGATTACCTTTGATCCCAACAGATAGGATCCGAACTTGTCAATCGCGTATACCACCGCCAGGAGCTCTTTTTCTGTGGTTGCATAGTTCATTTGAGAAGGGTTCAGTACGTGGCTTGCATAATAGATCACATGCAAGAGATTCTCTTTGCGTTGCCCTAGTACTACCCCCACTGCGTTATCACTCGCATCGCACATTATCTCAAAAGGAAGAGACCAATCGGGGGCAATAACTATGGGGGCTGACACCAGCTCCTTCTTCAAGGCCTCGAAGGCTTGTCTACACTCCTTGTCAAATAAGAACGGGGTATCTTTTACCAGCAGACTAGTAAGTGGTTTGGCAATCTTGGAGAAATCTTTTATGAACCTGCGGTAGAAACCCGCATGTCCTATGAAGCTTCAGATGCCTTTTTGATTTACCGGTGGTGGTAAATTTGCTATTACCTCCACTTTTGCTATGTTCACTTTGATACCTTTGTTGGAGATCTTGTGTCCCAAGACTATTCCTTCTCGTACCATGAAGTTACATTTTTCCCAATTTAGGATCAAATTTGTTTGCTAGCATCTTTCTAACACAAGTGACAAGTTAGTCAAAAAATTATCAAATGAAGAACCGAGTATTGAAAAGTCATCCATAAACACTTCCATATGCTTTTCGAGGATGTCAGCAAAGATTGAAGTCATACACATTTGAAAGGTGGCCGGTGCGTTGCACAATCCAAATGGCATTCTTCTATAAGCAAAAATACCATAGGGGCATGTGAATGCATTCTTCTCTTGGTCTTCAGGGGCAACAAAAATCTGGTTGTACCCCGAGTAACAATCTAGGAAACAATAGTAATCGTGTCCGTCTAACCTTTCCAGCATTTGATCAATGAATGGTAATAGGAAGTGATCCTTCTGTGTAGCCACATTTAGTCTTCTGTAATCGATACATACTCTCCAACCTGTAATAGTTCGGGTTGGAATCAACTCATTCTTTTCATTTTTTATTACTGTCGTGCCCCCTTTTTTTCGTACCACGTGGGCTGGACTTACCCAAAATCTATCGGATATAGGGTAGATTAGGCCCGCATCCAAGAGTTTTACAACTTCTTTCTGTACCACTTCTTTCATGGTTGGGTTAAGTCTTCGTTGTGGTTGCACTACCGGTTTGTGATCATCTTCCATTAAGATCTTGTGCATGCAAACGGTCGGGCTTATACCTTTCAAGTCCTCAATTGCCCATCCGATTGCACCCTTGTATTGTTTTAGCACTTGAATGAGTTCTGCTTTTTAGACACTCTGTAGAATAGCATTGATAATAGTTGGGCATTTTTTTCAGTGTCTAGAAATACATACTTCAGATTTGTTGGTAACTGCTTCAGATTCACCCCTGTTTTTGGTTCTTCAGTGGCATATGATGGTGGTGGTCTTAGATCTTCCCATCAGTGTGGTCTAGATCTGATCCAGTCAGGTTGTTTTTGCATCATAGCGAGCACCTCAGCCTCTCCTTCATTTTCATCACTTTCAAAAATGGATAAGCTTAAGACCCGTTTTAGTGGTGACTGGGGTTTATGCCTTTCATTTTCTTGAGCAATTACTTGGTCGATTATCTCTATAGTGTTGCTTGTGCCGATAACATCTTTGTATTGCATTGTGTTCCTCACATCTATTTTTATTTCTTCATCATAGACCTTGAGGGTCATAGTTCCTTCCTCAATGTCTATCATACACCGTCCTATTTCCAAGAAAGGTCTGCCCAATATGAGAGGAATCTCCTCATCTTCCGGCATTTCCAGAATGACGAAGTCAACTAGGAAGACAAACTTGTCAATTTTTCCAAGAACATCTTCCACAATACCATAGGGTCGCCTCATAGAGCGATCCGCAAACTGAAGTGTCATTCGAGTATCTTTAACAGAGTCGATGTCTAATTTCTTATAGATGGACAGTGGCATCAAGCTTACACTCGCTCCTAAGTTAATCAGAGCCTTCTTGAATTTTCTATCACCAATAGTGCATGGAATAGTAACTGATCCTCTGTCTTTCTTTTTCACTGGGATTTTCATGCCTTGGAGAATGGCACTGCATGTTTCAGTTAGGATGATCGGTTCCGTATCAGGGGAACGCTTCTTGGAAATTATGTCTTTCATGAACTTGGCATATATTGGCATTTGTTCTAATGCTTCAGAAAAAGGGATGTTGATTTAGAGTTTTTTGAACATTTCCAGGAACTTCTCAAAATTTTTTTCATGTTGATTTTTCTTTTTCTGTCTTGGAGGGTAAGGGAGTTTGATTACTGGTTTAGGAACCTTCTCTTTCTCCTTGACAAGAGGTGGTATTACTTCTTCATCTTAGTTTTTTGTTTCCTTTATTTATAAATCCACCTCTATCAATCCATCTTTTTCTTTATCATTTTCCTCTGTTGACTTTCCACTTCGGGTTGTGACAATGTTAACAGTGTTATGTTCCCGCGGATTTGTCACCGTACCACTAGGTAGGGTAACCGGGGCTTGAGAGTTTGAAGCTAACTATTGTGCTATCTGTCCCATTTGTACTTCAAGATTTTTAATAGAGGCTGTGGTGTTTTTATGATTAGTCCTTGTTTCTTCTTGAAACTGTAGGCTGTGGACTACTAACTTTTTAATGGCAATTTCCCATTCAACCTTTTTAGGTGTCTGTTGTTGCTGCTATTGTTGATACTGAGTCTAATATTGCCATGTACCTTGTTGCGGAACATTCCCTCTCTGATCTTTCCAGGAGAAGTTTGGATGATTCTTCCAACCTGGGTTGTAAGTGTTAGAATAGGGATTATTCTGCTTCAAGAATTTGATCTCTTCAATTTGTTGGGGAGTAGCAAAGCAATAGACCGTGTAATGAGGTCCATTACAGATTTCACACATGCTAACCTGAGCTGGATGAACCTGCGCTATCTGTTGAGTACCTATATTCATAGCTTTCATCTTTTTGTCTAGTTCGGCAGCAACTGTGTCTTCCATACGGATTTTATTTGTCTCTAATTTTAGATCAATCACCCCATCTGGCTGACTAGTACACCTGTCGTATAGCTCTAGATGCTCATTGGCAGTTATTGCTTCAATAATCCTCTTGATACCAGTGGCTGTTGAGAAATTTTCTGAGCCACCGGCTGCTGTACCAATCAACTGTTTTGTTTTTATTTTCAGCCCATTAACGAACATCTGCATTTCTTCGGTCTGATCCATATTAGGAATTGGACACGCTACTAAGATCCTTTTGAATCTTTTGTAAGTGTCTCCCAATGATTCACCATCCTTCTGTTTGAAATTAAGAATTTCATACCTTTTTCTCAGGAATACTGATGTTGGAAAGTACTCATTTAAGAATGCAGTTTCCATCTCCTCTCAGGATGTGATACTCCCGACAAGAAGAGAATAGAACCATTCTTCCGTGTCTTCAGCTAAAGTGAACGGGAACATTCTTAATTTTTTTGCTTCATCGGTATGACCATCAATTTTTAGGGCGGTGGTCATGGTCAGAAATCTTTGGAGGTGTTTGTTGGCATCTTCACTAACCTTTCCGGTGAAAGGTTTTCTTTCCAATTGATTGATCGAGCTAGGATGTAGTTGAAAATTTGTCACATTCACCGGTTGGTTAACAATGGTCAGTCGACCACCCGGTGCATTTGCATCTCCATAGTCACCCATGAGCCTTTCCGGAGGTGGAGGAGGTGGAATTGGAGGAACTTCATCCATTGGTTCCTTGACTTATGAGTGATCAGAGGTAGTTTCTTCTGTAGAATCCACTCTTTGTTCTCTGCATCTTTGGTGAAGGGTTCTCTCGATCTCTGCGTCAAAAATAAATTCAGCTGAGGGTTCTCCTCACATACACAAACTAGTAAATTATAAATGATAGAAAAATAATTTCATTGCAGAGCAACAAAATTTTAATAGATATTAAAATTAAACTCTATATTTTGGCAGTCCCCGACAACGACGGCAAAAACTTGATCGGGAAAATAGCAAGTGTACTATTTTGCCTTTTATAGAAATAATGGGGAAATTCCCCGAATGTCGATCTCAAGGAATGCAAGTTAATATTGAGTTTAAATTATCATTCAATTAAACAAAAAGTATTAATTTGGTTTTTAGGTGTAAAAATATAATAATAAAAGTAAAGGTAAAGAAGAAGGAAAATAAGGGTTTATAGAGAAAAAGGAACAATGCCAGGGAAGGTGTATGATTTATCCCTGTAACAACTCTGAGTCACTATTGCATCAACAAATATCAATTACTACCAGTTCTTAAGGGTATTTTCTCCCAAGTCCTTGGTGAGAAAACCTTTAATCAATCTACCCTAATTTCCATTTTCATAGCCAATTAGGGTGAAGTTAAGTTGTATAATATCAAGAATGCTCTGGTTCACAAATGGTATCCCTAGTCCTAGGTGATATCTACTGTAGAGTAACCTTATGAAAACCTTATCAATAGCAGTCCAGCCTAATTGATAACCACAAATCAATCTCGATTAGTCCAAAAGAGAAAGTAATAAACACATCAAAATGTTACCGTAAAAACAATATTAGTATGGCACACTAATACTAACCATTAACCATTAACATTTAATTCTTGCACTTTACATTTATGCAATTTACTATTCTTGTACATATTATTCATTTGCTTTTCCCTTTTGCTCATTTGAGCACATATTTATGTTAATGCAATTT
Organism: Lathyrus oleraceus; assembly: GCF_024323335.1. Taxonomy (NCBI): domain Eukaryota; kingdom Viridiplantae; phylum Streptophyta; class Magnoliopsida; order Fabales; family Fabaceae; genus Lathyrus; species Lathyrus oleraceus. Next base: position 250,709,517 of record NC_066584.1, read on the forward strand.
GCCTTTTGCTCACTTGAGCACATAATTATGTATATATTATTGTGCTTGTGTTTTGTTTTGATTGTTGTAAACCAAATGCAAAAATGGACAAAAAGGACTTAGATTCTAGGACATTCCCTATGCAAAAATGGAGTAAAAAGGCCTTAATGTTGAAAATGGATTAGAAGGACCAAATATCTAAACTTACTCTTGTCCATTGTTGGTTTACTTTATGGAACTTTTGATGTGTGTGCTTTTGTGCTAGGGATTCCCATTTGAGCCAAATTGAAGAACCATTGTCATAAAGTGAGAGATACAAGAGCCATTGGATGACTCCTAAGAGCTTTGCTTGATTGATTGATTGCTTGAGTATACACTTATTTGCTTGCTTATTCCAAAGGATGGAAGCTACTTGGATCATCAATATGATCTCAAGAAGGGAACTCCATTTGTGGTTTTATTTCTTCTCCTTCATCTTTGTATGTTTAGGACTTAGCCATTCTTCTTCTTCCCTCAACTCTAACCCAAGCCAAAACTTTTTGTGCAAACATTAACATTTGTTTTAAAACATTAGAAACTTAAGCATTATACTTTTGATGTTCAAACTTCCTTTTCATAACACTTCTTTTGAATTGAACCTTTAAGTCAACTTTGATCATATTTTGTAAATACTTTTCATTGGTAAATATAACTCATTCAAATGTTTTTGTGGTTTCAATGGCCACTTTCTTATCAAAACTTTTCATAACCTTTAGCTATTAGGTTTGAGTTATTCTTGAGGTTGATATAATACTCACCTATATCCTTAGTGAGGGACAATGAGTCTTCCATGCTTATTATAGGGTTAACCCCTCACTAGCATGTGGAAGCTATCTTCACATGGTGGATTTGTGGTTTTAGGTTGAGTTTTCTCCCTTGGATAACAAAAGACCTTATGGCTTTTGGACCAATCAATTCACCAACTTGTTTTGAGATTTTTACCCCGAACTACGAGGTTTTGATCCTAATCTTTTTTAAGATGGTACGTAGGCAATGGGTTTATCCATTCAAACAAAAAAGTTGTAAATAATTTGTACATTCTTCTCTCATCTCCCCAATCATGTTTGCACAAACAAATTTTCACAAAATACCAACCTTACAACAATTATGAAAAGGGTTCCCTAAGAGTACCTAGGATGTTTTGGGTGCTTAAAACCTTCCCATTGCATAACCAACCCCTTACCCCGATCTCTGACATTTTTATTAGTTTTTTATTCGATAAAACTTCTCGGTTTTTGTTCGCTTTCTAACCTTTCCTTTGGATAAATAGAAGTGCGGTGGCGACTCGACTTGTATGGTTTACTTTTGATTTAGTCAATAAATCTAAAGGTAACGAATACCCCGCTACAGAAAAGTGGTGACTCTGTTGGGGAAATTTGCCTAGTGGGTTTTGCCTACTTTTCACATTTTGTTGTATTGTATTGTATATTATTTTGTGACATATTTTTGTGCAAATTTGGGATTACTGTATTGTTTGTAATGTATGAATTGCTTGATATATTAATTCCTTGTATGCTTGGTGATCTTTGTGAGATGAGTTCTATACCCGAACTCGAGTGCACTTAGGATAGGAGAATGGCATAGTCTTGTTGACTTGTGTGGAGTTATTCCTTAGTAAGTTGACTTGCAAGCCCATTCACTTGGTGGAGGTTATGTTGGGATCAATAATGTCACACGAGTAATCGTGGTTAGGAATTACTCTTTCCAATATAGACCTTAGAAGCCAAGGACCTTATTTTACCAAGCCCATCTTGGCCTATTTTTAGGATGTAGTACGAAGGTCGTTCAAGTGTAAGATTTGATACGATTGTTACGCGATACTACAATCATAAGTGTCTCTCTTGAGAATATTTTTGGAATACGAGTAGTCGTTTATCCGATAATATCCGAAACATGGGACGATGACTATGGGAACCTCTTGTAGAACATGTTTGGCAGGTTTAAACCATAGTACACTCCCTTTGGGTGGTTCTTAAACGAGACTCCATGCTCGTGACTTGCAACAAACCCTTGATTCATGGTTGATCCGTTCTTGCGTATCCTTAATATCAATGGAACTTGGGTGTTGATAAGTGTCGCATTACGCGAAAAACCGGCGGGAGAAGACACAGAGCCGCCACCGTGCATTATTTATCCCAAAGGAGGGAAAGGAAACGCTCGAAGTAAACCTGGAAAGGACTGGTCCCGTGACCAGAGATTGATGGATCGGGAGTCGGTTATGCGAAGCGAAGGTATTAGCACCCCTACGCATCCGTCGTACTCGACGGGATCCACGCTCAGAAGGAATAGAAAAAAGGTTGCTAAATAACTGCTCAAACACTGCACAAAACTGGACTGAAACACAGATGGAAGACGGAAGAGGGTGACTCGGCAGGATGTCGCATCCTGGTCCTACGTAGTTTGTCAGACACAAACATCAGAGTCGACGTAGTTCGGGGATAGGGGAAACATGCTCGCTAGGATGTCGCATCCTATGCATACGTATCTTCTCTAACCAGAGAAAGAATCAGAGCACTCGTAGCTTGGCTAACGCACGCCAAACAAAGACACTAAACGGAGACGCTGAGACGTCAAACGAGACACAACACTAGAGACGGAATGTCAATCAATGGGCTTATATCCAACTCCAGACACACAAAGCAAAACAGGAAACCGACGGCCAATCGCTGGACTTATGTCAGACTCCAAACACACACACCACCGGGAAACCGACTGCCAATCGCTGGACTTATGTCAGACTCCAACAAACAAACACACACAGGAAACCGACTGCCAGTCGCTTGGACTTATGTCAGACTCCAACAAACAAACACACACAGAAAAAAGAAAAGGTTGCCCGGAGAGATCAGCTCAATCTCCTGCCTACGTACCTCATCTGGTATGAGGATCAGGGCGACGTAGTTCCCCTTAACAGGGAAGAACTTCTATCCTAACCAGAGACTAGGGAGATAACAAGCTACTAGGGAGACTACGACTCGAACCTAGAAGTTGTCATGCATACGATCCCTATGTTGAGGTCTCTAATCCTAACTTGCACAGGAGGCAAGCTATCCTAAACAACATAAAATCAAACACAAGCACAAGACAGCAAGCACACACACTATATGCAAACAAGTGGCTCATACAAGGCTAGGCTTTAGTCAAGGGGTCATCAACCTCGACAAACAAGCCAACTGGAAAGGGTACTTTGAGCTCTTAATCCTAACATTGAGAGTTAGGGTGAAGCAGATGAAATGGGAAGTGAGGGTAAGACCTCACAGCTCTTATCCCCGGCCTGGGAGAGCTTGAAACAATAGAAGGTGTGGGAGTTCAGAATGAAGGAACTCTTCTCCGCAAATGAATGACTCTATGGACAAGATTTTGGGTTTTTATTCAAAGTGCATCAACACATGGTGTGAGCAAGATGAATGACACAACTGAATAGTAGGGGATAGATTGCACATCCCTTGTATTTGCCAATGCCTCTTCACTTAGGAGGTATTTGAATGTACAAGGCACAAAGATAAACAAACACAAGCATTGCCTCTTAAGGAGGGCTTCAGACAGGTGCCTGCCAAAGTAACATGACAGGTCTTCCAAACTACATGAAGAGTAGGAATTTACCTCAGTGGTATGTCAACCACAACAAAGCAAAGTTCAAATGAACTTAAAGCAACTTAGGTACCTGTGTAAACAACCAAACAATCAGTACAGTGCTCAGACAAACAGACAATGGTTAATAGATCTCAACAGACATACAATCCCATATGCACTATGAGTAAGCCATAAGGCAAACATTCAAGTGAACTATCATCAAAGCCTACAAAACAAACAAGTGTAAGCCAACAATAAAAAATGACCAAGCTCAAATGAAGAAGCATATTAATCATGGAGATGCATACTTGAACCTGAAATTCACAACTCAAAATGTAAGTCCAAACCACTAGGTCAAAGCCTAGGGTCAAAAGTGGATCAAAAAGCCAAAACAAAACTTGATATTCAACACAAAGCATGTTTATTCAATCAAGAGCATATCCTAAAAAGGACCAAACCAAAATCAATAAGCAAGGCCATGTCATAAGCAAGAGAACTCGAAGACCAATTCAAGGCATACATTTGGACATTAAGAATGAAAATTCCAAATCAAAACAGGAATGATTCAAATAATTCTGGAAAAATTCATGAGCATTCAACACATCCAACATGATCAACTTACAAAAAATCAGAATCAACAAAGATCATTTGATATGGAAATTAAATTGCACAAGTTGATCAACCAAATGTGTGACACAAATTGTCACACCATACAAACATGTGTGTAAAACAGAAATGGTGAAAGAGAAAAATGCCAAACCAAACCTCAAACATCCAATAACATGTTAGGAACAATCAAGTAAAATTTCAATGCATTTGGATCAATATCAAGCATTTCATAATAGAAAAAGCAAGGCAAGGTCATAAAAGCACATATGTTCAATCATCCTAACACAATTCAAAATCCAGCCATGGTAAAAATCAGGAGATCACACCCAAAAAAAAACTAGACATCACAAGGATCATTTGGCAAAAAATTAGGGATCATTTGGATTAATATTCAAAGAGATATGAATTTTAGAAGTTGGCAAAAAAATGAAATTAAAATGAAGCATGGCATGTGAAATGTGGAGGGAAAAGGCTAAAATGTGAATGAATTTGAAAATGCGCAGCCAGCCAGGATCGAACCCGGTATAAATTCAAATGAAGCGCGCCATGTACCAATGCGCAGTCGTTTCATTAAACGACGTGGAGCGCTGAATCAGCCAGTCAAAACCATCGTGGCACGGTCAAACAATTGCTAGCGAATCAAATTGCCAAACAGGATGCACACATCAGCAGGGAACAGGACAAACCCTAGGCCACATCATCAATAACCAGGCGGTGGCAAATCCGTCGCTAGTTGGACGCTAGGATGAAGAACTTCATCTTCCTCACGAAGATGAAGATGAACAGTATGAATGTTCAAACAATTTTTCCAGAAACACGAAATAACCATACCAATCGAAAGCTCTTACATCACACATTCCAAATCCATCAATATTTCAGTCTAATTCCTCCTAAATAAAGCGAATCGAATCTAAACATTTTCATACTCAAACATTCAAGTTCATGTATAACAGTCAATACTTAACCATTTTCAATGAAATTTGTACCAGAATGCTCAAGGTTAAAAGATCTACACAAATATGTACATAGATTGGCAAATAATGGAGGTCGAAATTTCACCTTCTTGAAGATCAATGTGAAGAAACAGTAGATCCAAGGCTTGGCAATGTCCAGTTCTGCTTGCTTTGAGCTCCAAAGAAGTTTGATGCAAGAAACAGCACGTGAGAAGGCTTGAAACCAGCTTAATTTGAAATTTCCATTAACAACTTCAAGCTTGTAGCATGCACGAATTTGAGCAAAATCCACCAAACTCCATGTTCATGATTATGCAAGGAACTGAGGGTTTGTGCGTGGAATTTTTGAAAATCAATGAAGAGAAAAATTGAGAGCAAAAATGGATTTCTAGATCTGAACTTGTGTCTCCTCCTCAATACAGTTGCAATTAACCTTATATACCTCCTCTTAATTAATCTGAAATTAAATTTTAAGCCATGGTTAATTGAGATTAGAAGAATACAAGGTGTATGCACCAATTTGCATTTTCACTTCATGCATGAAAAACCCACGTGAACAGTGCACCAAGAGGGCCCAAATCCACTCAAAATCAGCCCATGCACATATTAGAATTGGAATTATATGCATGTGATCAACCAATTTTGATTTTGGCAATTTTCCTTCAAAAAATTCATGAATAAGCACATTATCATATGTTCAAATTTCATGCCATGTAATGAGGTATTTGGAAAATTCATGTCATGAGGAGAATTGTGCAAAAAGGAGCACTCAAATTGGAGTCTTGGTTCAAAAGATATGGCCATTTGAAGTTCCAAGCACACTTTGCCATGATTTGATCATAACTCCTTAACCATTCATCATAAATTCATGATCTTGGACTTTTTGGAAATGGGAGAGAAAGATCTTCAACTTTCATGTTGGACAAAATTTCATTTGAAGCTTCTTTGATATTGGAAAGTTGAGTTGAAGTTGGTCCAAAAACTTGCCATTTTTGGAAACTTGAAATTACAGGTCACTTTCCATTTTTGGAAACATTTGATCTGGCTTCAAAACCTTCAAGGTAGATGTTTGACATGATGAATAAACCTCTTTTGGACATGAATGAAGTGCCTCAAACCATTTCTCCACCTCCCAGCCTTAGTTGACTTTCATTTGACTTTTATGGGCCCCAAATGACTTGGACATGTACTGATGACTTTTGAGCCTCTAACACCTGATCAAGTTTCTTCAAAATGATCCTTGATTCACACAAACTCCCTAGAACAACCATAGGACCTTCATCTCAATGAAATGCTTGGTCTCTTGCACATATGAATCCTCTTGATGCCAGTCTTGACTGATGAGATGAAGTGATACAATGTACTATGCAATGATAATGTAATGTTAGTGTAATGCCAATGACCTAAAAATGAAATGAATGTACAAATGGGGGGTGCAAATTTGAGGTGCTACAGCTGCCCCTATTCAATCAACTGGGAACCTGAACGGATGAGAGCAACGGTTGTCAGACCTTCAAGGTAAACAGGGATTGAATACCAAAGAACCGTAGAAATTTGCACTCTGCGGGGGACGATTCAAAGAAAAGCGAGGCCATTTACCGATGGCGGCTTTACTGGAAACTTGATATTTACCGATATCAACATCAGCGAGGCCATTTACCGATGGCGGCTGGGAAACAACATCCAAAGGAAGCGGGGCCATTTACCGATGGTGGCTTCAACTGGGAATTTGATATTAAAAGGAGGCAAGACCATTTACCGATGGTGGCTTCAAAACAACTTTTGATATTTACCGATATCAACGTCAGCGAGACTATTTACCGATGGCTGCTGGGGAACAAATGTCACAGAAAGCGAGGCCATTTACCAATGGCGACTAAGTTGGGCATTCGATATTTACCGATATCGAAGAAAGCGAGGCCATTTACCGATGGCAGTTTGAAATAGTCGACTTGATATACACTGATACCAAGGAAAGCGGGGCCATTTACCGATGGCAGCTCCAACTGGGGAGGAAAAAGGTATTTATAACTGGAACCAGACAAGACGTTTATCGACGACTCTACTGGGGACTTGGTATTTATCGATGAAAAGATACAGGACCAGACATTTACTGATGACTGGAAATACTCGATGTTTACCGACATCAAAAAAAGGATGACCAGACATTTACAGATGACTGGGATGGGACTCGATGTTTACCGACATCGAAAAATGATGTTTACCGACATCAAAAAAAGATTACTACCAGACATTTACCGATGACTGGGAAAAACTCGATGTTTACCGACATCGAAAAAAGATTACTACCAGACATTTACCGATGACTGGGAAAAACTCGATGTTTACCGACATCGAAAGATGATGTTTACCGACATCAAAAAAGGATGACCAGACATTTACCGATGACTGGGATGAGACTCGATGTTTACCGACACCGAAACAATGGTGTTTACCGACACCAAAAAGAAAGACCCGCGAGTGTTGACATGACACTTACCGGTATCACAAGGATGACATCTACGCTGGGGACTACGCTGGGTAGACACTTGCTGGGGAGTCACGCTTTCCTTTCACGGACGGGTGAGGAAATAAACCTCTCTGGGGAATATCGATCCTGAATGCTGTCAGGACCAACTGCTGTAAATGTGCCATACAGATGTTGAAATATGATCCGTCTCTGCTGGGGATATCATCCAATCTGGTGTAACACATGTATGCATATGTTTGAGTTTTTATGGCGTAATGCTCCATATTGAATGGAAATGCTACGCGATTTGAGGATGCAATGATTACTACATGCAAGATGCAAAATGATGAAAACTCCTGCTTGGAAACCTAGGATCGCTCTGTTGAGCACACAATTCTTATTAGATTCTCCAACTCTGTGGGGAGACGCACTGCCGGGGGTGCTTTGCTGATCTGATACTCTGTGGACGGTATAGACCAACTCAACTGGGGAGTTTCAAGCTGGGGAACACATCAACCTCGAATGTGCCGGGGAATAACACTGCTGCTGGAGAAAGGCATTCACGACCCTGCTGGGGATTACAGCACTTCAGACCTGGCTGCTGAGGAACAAACTATTCACAGATACCTTCGCTGGGGAAATAGTAACCCTCAGGCTCGCTGGGGAACTAACAATCCTTAGACTTGCTGGGGAAAACTGCCTCTTGCAGACCTGGTTGGAAAACATCCTCAACCTTGCTGGGGAATGCAATCAACTTCAAACCTGACTTTCGGGGCAACACTGATCTTGAAATTGCTGAGGAGACAAGTTCTGAACTTGCTTTGGATGACCCAACCTCTCACACTACTGGACAGTCTTGAAACATCTCTGAACAAACTGTGGCTTATCTGCTTCAACCAGGAATCAAAGGTAATGACCTGCAAAACAACAAGACAAATATGCCCTAGGGGATGGTATGGACAAGATACACCAAAGTGTACTCAACATTCAAAATAATTCTCGAATGTTTCACCTTTCTGCACGTTATTGTCTAGCCTTCATGTTTTTTAGATGCAATGTTTATCAAAAATTCGGACGTTTTTTGCAAACAAAATAGTAAAATAAAAACAAGAGAGTAATTTAACTGAATAACGACTTTTATTGATTGAAAATGGGCCTATAAAGGCAAATACATCAGGAAGCAATTCCTAGGAAGAGGTAATTGCGCACAAAAGGAAAAAATCTATCCTAATGGAAATGTGAATACGGCATCCACTATTTTCCAATTCTATTATGACTCACAGATCCTCAATTTCCCACAAATTCCTGGCTTTCTGAGAAGAACAATTGGACCGATCGCATTCTTCAAGATGGTAGACACTGAAGCGCGATGAAGTACAGATAACTCCAACTGTAGTCTTCGCTTTAATCCCTCTTTTTCCTGGATCGCCTTTTCAGGTTTTCAATCCACCGGGATACCCATTTTTGCCTAAGCCGCCCTTGCGGGTTTTCGACTTACCGGGTGTACATATTCTTTTTGTTCTTTATCCCTAACTTTTGCCCGAACCTTTTTCTTTTTTTTCTTGGTTCGCCTGGATGCCCTTTTTTGCCTGGACTCTTTTATTCTTTTCGTCCAGCGGGTCAATTTATGCGAAGTATTTTTTGACTACATCTGAGTTAACAGGGGACGGAAAATCTTCACCATCCATAGTTGTAAGCATCAAGGCTCCACCAGAGAAAACCTTTTTAACAACATATGGACCTTCGTAATTCGGAGTCCATTTGCCCCTGTCATCTGTACCGGGAGGAAGGATCCTCTTCAAAACTAAATCACCAGTCTGATAGCTTCGAGGACGCACTTTCTGATCAAAGGCCTTCTTCATCCTTCTCTGATACAGTTGCCCATGGCACACAGCTGCTAACCGCCTCTCTTCGATAAGGCTCAACTCATTAAACCTTGTTCGAATCCACTCAGCTTCGTCTAGCTTGACATCCAATAGGACTCTCAGAGAAGGAATCTCCACTTCAATAGGTAGGACATCTTCCATACCATACACAAGGGAGTAAGGGGTTGCCCCGGTAGACGTACGTACTGATGTGCGGTACCCATGCAAAGCGAAAGGCAGCATTTCATGCCAATCCTTGTACGTCACGACCATCTTCTGCACAATCTTCTTGATATTCTTGTTTGCCGCCTCTACAGCACCATTCATCTTTGGTCTGTAAGGAGAAGAATTGTGATGTTCAATCTTGAAATCTCTGCAAAGCTCCTTCATCATCTTATTATTGAGATTCGAACCATTATCAGTAATGATTCTCTCGGGAACCCCATAACGACAGATAATCTCCTTCTTAATGAACCGGACAACCACTTGCTTGGTAACGTTGGCATAGGAAGCTGCTTCCACCCACTTGGTGAAGTAGTCAATCGCAACTAGGATGAAGCGATGTCCATTAAAAGCAGTAGGCTCAATCTTCCCAATCATATCGATGCCCCACATCGCGAATGGCCAAGGCGAATTCATGCACCTTATCTGCATAGATCTGACATTTATGGCACTTCCGAGCGTATTTGAAACAATCGGATTCTATAGTCATCCAGTAATAACCGACTCTCAACAACTTTTTGGACATTGCATGACCACCAACATGGGTACCGAAAGATCCTTCGTGCACTTCTTGCATTAACATGTCTGCTTCGTGTCTATCCACGCATCTGAGCAGAACCATGTCAAAGTTCCTATTGTACAACACATCATCCTGATTCAAATAAAAGCTTCTAGCTAGCCTTCTCAGGGTTTCCTTATAATTCTTTGACGCTCCTTCAGGATACTCCTGCCTCTTGAGGAAATTCTTAATATCATAGTACCACGGTTTCTCATCAACAACAGACTCGGCTGCAAACACGTACGCAGGCCTCTCGAGTCGATTCATAGCAACATGTGGCACATGATTCCACCAATGGACTTTGATCATAGAAGACAAAGTAGCCAAAGCATCAGCGATCTGATTTTCATCTCGGGGAACATGATACAACTTCACCTTCTTGAAGAAAGTCAGGATCCTTCTAGTGTAGTTTCTGTAAGGAATCAAATGCGGCTGATGAGTATTCCAATCTCCGTTGACTTGGTTAATCACTAGAGCGGAATCTCCATATATTTCCAGAGTTTTGATCCTTAGATCGATGGCTTCTTCAATCCCCATGATACAAGCCCCATACTCAGTCTCGTTGTTGGTCACGTCAAAAGTCAACCTGGCAGAAAAAGGTATATGAGCACCTTTGGGGTTAATCAGTACTGCCCCAACACCGTTGCCATTCACATTCACAGCCCCATCAAACATCAATGTCCACTTGTCATCAGGATTCGGTCCTTCCTCGACAAGAGGCTCTTCACAATCTTTCATCTTCAGATACATGATGTCTTCATCAAGGAATTCAAACATCATCGGTTGATAATCATTGATCGGTTGCTCGGCAAGGTAGTCTGACAGAATACTACCTTTGATGGCCTTTTGCGACGTATACTGGATATCATACTCAGTTAAAATCATCTGCCATCGAGCAACACGTCCGGTGAGAGTCGGCTTCTCAAAGATGTACTTCACTGGATCCATCTTAGAAATCAACAAGGTAGTATGGTTCAACATATACTGTCTCAGTCGGCGAGCAGCCCAGGCCAAAGCACAACAAGTTTTCTCAAGCTGCGAATATCTTATTTCACAGTCGGTAAACTTTTTGCTAAGGTAGTATATGGCATGCTCTTTTCGACCAGACTCGTCATGCTGTCCCAATACACACCCCATCGAGTTCTCAGTCACTGACAGGTACATTATCAGAGGTCTCCCAGGAACTGGAGGTATAAGGATTGGAGTTTCTGCAAATACTCTTTTATCTTATCAAAAGCTTTTTGACAATCATCATTCCACCTGATTGCTTGATTTTTCCTTAGCAATTTGAATATTGGTTCACATGTGGAAGTTAGGTGAGATACAAACCGTGCAATGCAGTTCAGTCTCCCTAAAAACCAACGGACCTGCTTTTCCGTTTTTGGTTCAGGCATTTCTTGAATAGCTTTTACTTTCGCTGGATCAACCTCAATCCCTTTCTCACTGACAATGAAACCCAACAGCTTCCCAGATCTCACTCCAAACGTACACTTGTTTGGATTCAGCCTCAGTTTGAACTTTCTCAGCCTTTCAAACAACTTCTGCAAGTTTACCAGGTGCTCCTCTTCTGTCTGAGACTTCGCAATCATATCATCCACGTACACTTCAATTTCTTTGTGCATCATGTCATGAAAGATAGTCGTCATAACCCTCTGATAGGTAGCACCATCATTCTTCAGCCCAAATGGCATAACCTTATAGCAGAACGTGCCCCAAGGTGTAATGAATGTCGTCTTTTCCATGTCTTCTGGCGCCATCTTAATCTGATTATAACTAGAGAATCCATCCATGAAAGAGAAAACCTAGGATTGAGCAGTGTTATCAACCAATACATCAATGTGAGGTAATGGGAAGTCATCTTTTGGACTGGCTCTGTTTAAATCTCGGTAATCGACACACATCTTGACTTTACCATCCTTCTTCGGCACGGGAACGATGTTGGCCACCCACGGGGGATAATTAGTCACTGCCAGAAAACCTGCATCCAATTGCTTCTGAACCTCTTCCTTGATCTTGACTGCCATATCAGGACTAGTTCTGCGAAGCTTCTGCTTTACCGAAGGACAATCTTCTCTGAGAGGTAGCCTGTGCACCACAATGTCTGTATCCAACCCAGGAATATCTTGATACGACCAGGCGAATATCTCCACATATTCTCTCAGCATCTCAATCAGCCCTTTCTTGACATCTTCCTTCAAAGCAGCCCCGATTCTGATCTCTCTCCGGGCGTCCTCAGTACCAAGGTTAACAACTTCCAACTCCTCCTGATGAGGTTGGATGATCCTTTCCTCCTGCTTCAATAATCTGACAAGTTCTTTAGGGAGTTCACAGTCTTCCTCACTCTCCTCTTCAGCTTGGTAGATGGGATTATTGAAATCATACTGAGCCATAACAGAACTGTTTAAAGTGAAGTCCGTAAGATCGATTCTGCATGTTTAATGCTTTATTTTAGAAAAGAGTTCAAGAAAGTCACAACAACAAAAAACATTGCCATTTTATTATTTTGAAAGTGAAAAATAAAAACAGAAAGACAGTGAGCACAAAATTGTTTGCAAAACGTCCTTTATTAATGATAATCATTGAAAACATGATGTGGCCCTACAATGAATCACTACGCCTTGGGCAGAGCGTAGGGCTTTTATGCAAAATGAAAAACAAAAGAAAATTACTCTGTCTGAAGAGTAACTTGGACCACTTCTTCAGCCGTCCAATTGTTGATTGACTCCCCTGGAGCACACGGGCGCACCCAGTTGTCCACATCATAATCACTGTCACCATCTTCACTACCGGTTGCAAAGACGTCACCATGATTCATCAACCCAGCACTGGTGAAGGTACTCGGCCCTTTCTGCTCACCCTGCTCTGCCTGAAGAGGCTGATAACCAATACCGAATTTGTCTTCTTTGACGGGCAGGTCAACCATCTTGCCCCATCCTTCTGCATTACCAGACTTGACCACCTCCACAGCCTGCTTGTATGACGCGATTGAGGAACTTGGCTTCTTCTGCTCAGCAAATGCCACCTTCTCAAGAGCAATGGTCTCAAACGCTTGGCACAGAGTTTCATGGATCTCACCATCCACCTCCACATACTTGGAAGAGGATAAATGACTCACCAGAATGTCCTCCTCGCCGCACACAGTTACAATCTGACCATTCCATACATATTTCAACTTCTGATGGAGAGTTGACGAAACTTCTCCAGCCCCATGTATCCAGGGACGCCCTAATTAACAACTATATGCTGGTTGAATGTCCATCACATAGAAGACAATGTCAAATACCTCCGGGCCAATCTTCACTGGCAACGTGACTTCACCAAAAACAGACCGTTTGGATCCATCAAAAGCACGAACAATGAGATCACTCGGAGTGAGGACAACCCCTTCAACATCAATCTTGCTCAGAATCTTCTTGGGCAACATATTCAACGAGGAGCCAGTATCAACCAATACATGCGACAACACTGCACCCTTACACTCCATGGTGATATTCAGAGCTTTGTTATGGTTACGACCCTCAGGTGTCAGATCCAAGTCTGTGAACCCCAAACCATGCCTTGTACTGACGTTAGCAATAACACCCTCCAACTGGTTGACAAAAATCTCCTGAGGCACGTAAGCCAGATTCAACATTTTCAGGAAGGCGTTACGGTGTGCCTCAGAGCATAATAACAAAGAAAGGATAGAGATTTTGGACGGAGTTTGATTCAGCTGATCTACAATCTTGTAGTCACTCTTCTTAATAATCTTCATAAACTCCTCCACATCTTTCTCAAATGAACCCTCAGGCGTCTCCTTCTGTACAAGTTCTTCATCAACCACAACTTGCTTACCTTTCGCTTTGGCGAGAGCCTCAGCATTATTGTCTCTCAAAGCCTTTGGTGCGAATAGACGACCACTCCTAGTAAAACCCCCAGGACCTCCCACATTGTCCACCACCGGACCAACAGTTACAGGAGCTCTACTTGGCAAACCAATGGTCACTGGAGCTTGATTTACTGGCCTTGCCTGACTCTCTGCCCTTCTATTGTTATGGTAAGCACTATCATACTTCCACGGAACGGCCCTACTATTCTCAACCAGCCTTCTATCAGAAGCAACAATGGTTGTAGGAGCACCAACGGTTACTGGCGCAGATATGGTTACCGGAGTACCAACAGTTGCGGGCGCATTAACAATTCTCGGGGCACGTCCAGGACCCTCGGACGGCTTGAAATAAATGGTGAAAGTTGAGACCACCCCACGACCTTTCTCAGCCCGAGCAAACTGTAGGCAACCCTCATCAATCAGTCCCTGGATACCTTTCGTCAACTTCCCGCAACCATTCTCTGAATTAACACAATTTGCACAACCCTCATCACAGCCCGGGAACACTCCCCCTTTCAACAAACGTTCTTTTACTATCAACAGCGAAGTCTGCACCTCATCAACACTGACTATCAAATCTACAACTTCCCCATCTTCCACATTATTCACCCTATGCCCACCATGCTGAGTCATAGGATTATTCACAACATTCGGCACCGGAGCAAAGTTGATTGTCTTAGCATCAATCAGATCTTAGACCTTATGATGAAAAGCCCTACCGTTTTCAATATGGTGTCCTGGCGCACCGGAGTGAAAGTCACAATGGACATTGGCATCATACCCAGCAGGTATCTTCGTCAAAGGAGCCATAATGCGTAATTCAACAAACCCCAACCTGAGCAATTCGGGTAGCAACTCAGCATATGTCATCGGCAACGGGTCGAAACGACGATCCGGCATTCTTTGTCTCGGCTGAAATGGACGTTGTTGTTGTTGTTATTGTTGTGGTGGTGGTGGTCCTCTTTGTTGTTGCTGTTGTCGTGGTTGAGGTGCTGGGATAGTTACAGCAGCAACCTGGCGATACTGTCCTCTGTTCATACTTCTCCTATGATGCACAACATTAGTTTCACCCTCTCTCCTTCGGGGTGCCCCAGCAAATGACTTTTTAGAACTGGAAGACGAAGAACCAGAGTCTTGAATCTTCCCTGCTTTAATAAGGCTCTCTGTCCTCTCTCCACAGATAACTACATCACAGAAACTACCGAACGGGCAACTCCCCATACGGTCCATAAACACTCCTTGCAAAGTCCCGATGAACATATCGGTCAACTCCCTCTCCAGCATAGGAGGTTGCACTCTTGCGGCCAATTCACGCCATCTCTGGGCGTACTCTTTGAAGCTTTCACCAGATTTTTGGAACAAGCTCTGCAGTTGGGTTCTGCTCGGAGCCATATCCATATTGTGCTTGTATTGCCTCAGAAAGGCTTCACCCAGATCCCTCCAGCTTCTAATGGATTCCCTCTTCAGCTCCATGTACCAGTCCAAGGAAGCTCCAGACAAGCCGTCCTGGAAAAAGTACATCCACATCTTCTCGTCGTCAGTGTATGCAGAGATCTTTCTGTAGTAAGCCTGCACATGGGTGCGAGGACAAGAAGTGCCATTATATTTGTCAAAAGATGGCGCCTTGAACTTATAAGGAATCCTCAATCCATCCACCAAACCCATATTCGTAACATCGAACCCCAAAAAGTTCTGACATTCCATAGCTCTGATCTTCTCAGCCAAGGCATCAACCTTTCTTTCCCTCTCTTCAATTCTTCCCACATCGTCTTCATCATTGAGAAGGGTAAACATGTCTTCCTGTCTGGCGACTAACGGAGCAAGCTGACGAACAGGAGCACGGGTTGCTCTAGCATTAGCAGTCTCAGCAGCAATAGGTTGTCCATTAACGGGTTGCTCTATTATGTGGAAACTTAGCCTTTTTTTCCTTCCTTTGGAAGATGTCTTGGTTCAAGGATCCATGCTTGTGATAAGTGGGTTGATTGTTCTCCAAAGAATGACTTAAAAATAAAAAAATCAAAAGCAAAACAATAAAAACTTCCAACTCATTAACAACTAACATTTAATTTCAAGTCATTTACTTTAATGCAATTTAATTTCAAGTCTTTATTCATTTGCCATTATTCTTACCATTCTAATTATTTATGTTAATGCAATTTTCACTTTGTCCATTTGGACCATATTGTGTGATATATCTTGTTTGTGTATATTTTGTTTGTTTGTGTGGTATTTGACCACTAATGTATATAATAACAACAAAAAAACCTAAAAAACTTTTATGTGGACTGTTGGCTTGATCTTGGACAATTGGACTTAGAATTTAGGCAACCTTCCTATGCTAAAGGACATGGCCAATGCCAAATTTTGTGAAACCAAGTGCTTGTAATTTGAAACTTCATCTGATACATCATTCAAGATTCCTTTGAGTTCATCTGCAACATGATCATTGTGAAGATGTTATTTTTAACCTATGACTTATGGAATTCATCTGCTACATGGTCTAATTTGAAGAAGATCATGGAGTGGCTAAGCTTGGATGTAGCTATCTTTATTTGATGCCTTGATCTTCAAGATAATATAATTGTGCATTTGAATGTTGCTTGATTCTAAATGTCCAAGGGAATTTGGGTTTCTATAAGACATTCTTGTCTATTGTATTGCTACCCATTGGTTAGATCTTTTTAACTCTTATCTTTTTATTTTGTGCATAGGGTAGTCTCTTCATATCTTCCCCATTTCTTTAAATTCAAAATCTCTCCCTCCTTTTAAAAAAAATCTTCTTTGTTTGAACTATTTTTGTTCTAAACTTTGACCACTTTGCAAAAAGGTAGAAACTTGGCCTTATGCCGTTGCATTTTCTTAACTTCTTTTCTAAATCAAACTTGTAAATAAGCTTAACTATACTTGACTTAAACTTTCAAAAAGCCAAAAATAAATAACTCATTCAAACCATTTATTAGGCCTTTGTGCCTTTCAAACTTAATTTTTGTTAAAAGTAATGCATCACTTTTAAAATTGTTATCATGAACTACGAGGTTTTGATCCCTCATTTCATGTTGGTACGTAGGCACAAGTCCAAAGGTCTTGTAAAACACAAAAATATAATTAATGAATTCTTCTCTCATCCCTTCATTCTATTTGTTTGTGAACATCACTATGTACAAAATACACATGCACACAAGAAAGGGCTCCCTAGGAATACCTTGGACACTTTGGGTTCTAACACCTTCCCTCTGTGTAACCAACCCCCTTACCTGTAATCTTTGACATTTTATTAGTTTTGATTTGAAAACATCTTACCTTTGGGTCTTGTTCGTAGTTTTCCCTTTTCCCTTGGAAATAATAAAAGCATGGTGGCGACTCTTGTTATTTGATGTCTTGCTCATCCATCGCTTGATGATCATGAATTTACCGCTATAGTGAATACAAGATGATAATCTGGAAAAGCGAAGCACCATGAGAGAGGGTCATAGAACTGAATCAAAATACTCAGAAGTCCTTCAACCACAGACAAGATCCCCCCATGACGTTGCCTGAAGTCCAAGGGATCTAATGCAAAGGATGAAAACTTCCTTACCTATTTCAAATCAGGACATATGACACTATACTTCTTAACGTACCTTTGTCCATAATCCATGGTCTGAAAATATTTTCAAATGAGACCTTAGCTCCTTGAAATTTATTCCCTGTGATGAATGCCATGATACGCATGTATGGATGAATGCAACACTCACACATAAGGAAAATAGAAACTCAGGTCAAGGGATGGATCAAGTCATCATTAAGATCTATCATCCATTTTGGTGGATTATGGTTTTCACCTTATCAACAACCAAGTTCCATTGATATTGACAAGACTTGATCGGATCAACCAAGAATCAAAGGGTTTGTTGTGAGTCATGAGCATGGTGTCAAGTTAAGAACCATCCCAAAGGAATGTACTAAGGGTAAAAACCTGTAGTTCATGTTCTATAAAAGTTCTCAGAGTCTTAATCCCATCTATTGGATATTTTCGGTTAGGATGACTGACCCATAACCCATAATATTCTCAAGGGAAACTCGTTTGAGTGTAGTATCGTGTAACAACTGTTATCAAGTCTACACTTGAACAGTCTCCGCATTACGTCCTAAATAGGCCAAGTTGGGTTAAGTGTTCTACGATCCTCATCTTCTCATACCCCATACTTAGAGAAAGTAATGCATATCCACAAGTAACTTGTGTGACATCAGTAACGCTAAAGAGGTCTCTACTGAGTAGATGGGTCTCAAGCCAACATGTTAACGACTACTCCATACAAGTTTAACATGACTATACGATCCCCTATCTTAATTGCACTCAAGTTTGGGTTAGAACTTATCTCACCACTCCGAGGTCACCAAGCATAATAGACTTATTATATCACACAAATAATATATACAAACATCAAATATACAAATATATACACATAAAAAGTAGGTTAAACCCACTAAGGACTACTCCTCAACAGAGTCGCCACTTAATTTCTATAGTGGTAAATTCATGACCATTAAGCTATGGATGAACTTGACGTCAATAAAACAAGAGTAGCGATCGCGCTTTTATTGTTTCCAAAGGAAAAGAAAAAAGTACGAACAAAATCCAAAGATAAGAAGTTTTCAAATCAAAACTAATAAAATGCCAGAGATTACAAGTAAGGGGGTTGGTTACACAGAGGGAAGGTGTTAGCACCCAAAGTGCCCTAGATACTCCTAGGGAGCCCTTTTGTGTGCATATGTTTTTGGGTATAAATGATGTTTGATAAAATAAAGAGTGTGAAGATGAGAAAAAGAATTTATTTATTATATTTTGGTGTTTGGCAAGACCTATTAGTCTTATGCCTACGTACCAACATAAAAATAAGGGATCAAAACCCCGTAGTTCGTGGTAAAAATTTCAAAGAAGTTGGTGAATTAATTTTTAACGAAAAAGTTTAACAGGAAAAGAGCACAAAAAGGCCAAACATTTGAATGGGGTTGTTAGTTGTCTTTGTCTTTTGAAATTAAGTCAATATAGTTAAGTTTATTCACAAATTTGATTTAAGAAAATGTTTAAAAAGTCAATGGCATAAGGCCAAAGTTTCTAATCCTTAAAACATGTTTGTGTTGGAAAACACAAGCAAAGAAAGTTTTTTTTAGAAAGAGGGAGAAGTTTGGAAATTAAAGAAGTGGGTGGATTTGAAAAGACTACCCTAAGCAAAAATTTAAGAGTTAAGAGTTGAAAAGGTCTGACCAATGGGATGCAATCCAATAGACAAGAATGTCATATAGAAACCCATTTTCCTTTGGCCTTTAATCAAGCAATAAGCAATAAGAAATAACCAGACATCATAAAGATCAAGGCATCAAATAAAGATAGCCACATCCAAGAAAGAATTCCAATAGCTAGCACTCTTCATTGTTTTCCAATGTATCATATGAAATATTTTCTGATAAACTTAGAACAAAACATCAGACATCGGCCAAAAGAAAATAAAAATTAATTACACAGACAAAGTAGCAGATGAATCAAAGAGATCCCCAAGTCTTATATCAGATGAAAGTCACTGTCAAAGATAGCTCAGTGTCCAAATGTTGGCTTTGTCCAAGTCCTTTATGTAAGACCCCAATTTTGACCCTAAGATCCCTCATGCAAATTCATCATAAGCATTAGCATTGGGATCATACCTTGGCATCCTCCTTACCCCTCTTTCATTGGGTTTGTTTTGGGATAGATCCCCAAGAGCTATATGATTGTATCATACTTGTATATTATCATTTCACTAACCAAAATACTAAAAATATGTCTTTGCCTTTGCTTAACTCTTTTGTAGGTAGGGCATGATCTCCATTGATCTATCAAATCCATATCTAGGATTTGAGACCCTCATGAACAAAGAGCACAACCATGGATTGATACAAGAATGGTTATGAACATCATATGAGTCCCACTGATCTCTACATGTCATATTGATCAAGTTTTCTTTAAGAGTTTGAGGTTGATTTGCCTTAGAAACCCTAGTTTGACTAGATTTCTTGAGTAACTTCTCCAACAAGCTATCTCACCATTTGATCAAATTTCTCAAGGGACACTTCAAATTTCATCATCTTATGCATATATAATCTACCATGAGCCTAGAAATTCAAGAGAATTGAAGGTTAACAAGTTGGTTGATGGTGGTTGGCCAGATGAATTCATCTAATCAAAATTGGGTCTCCCTAGACCCTATCTCCTACACTTTTCACCACATGAAAATGGTTCCAAGAGAAAACTTACTCTAAATGATATTACAAACAACTTTCATGTTTAAGTCTAGAGCTAGTTTTTTTTGGAATATCATTTTCTATGTTGAAACATTATAGGTCATTTTGCCTAAACCCTAATTTGAAAGTCAACTTCCCAAGGCCATAACTTGTTCAATTTTTATGAGATGAAAGATTTCCAAGTTGCACAATCAAATTAAAGATGTCTACTTCAACTTTGATGTTTGGAGTGAGAGCTGATTCAACTTTTTTGAGCATGTGATATGAGGTTACATTATAGGTCATTTTTTACCTATACCATTGATCAAGTGATTTTTGCAAACTTCAAAAAAGCATAGCTCTATCATTTCAAATCCAAATGACATGAAATTGGTGACCATTTTGAAGGTATTTGAAAAAGATACAACTTTTATGAAGACACTTTTCTCATTTCAATCTCATATACAAATTTATGTAAGATGGAATATTGAGACATTTGGCTTGACACATAGAAAAATTTTGATATGTAAAAAATTTCCAAACTTCCAGCTCAAAATTCTTCAAGTTCCAAGTTCCAAATGGAAAAGTGTTGAACATGAAAGTTGCTCCTCTTGATCTCACCTTTCCAAAGAGATCCAATTCATCCATTTTGGACAAGGAATGAACATGGTATCATCATTTGGCAAGATTGAACTTCAAACATTGATGCACAATTTCCTAGCATTCCAACATGACTTCAGGCTTGCTTACACTTGATTATGGATCAGATAGAGTGATTTCATCGGCCTGCACACGTCCATGCACTCGTGCATCACACATTGCTAATTTTGGAAGTTCATTTCGAGTGTGCAAATATCAATGGTTTCAGCTATAAATAGAGCTTCAAATGCTCAACATTTCAGACACATTCGCGCCAACTTTGATACCCAACCTCTAACCCTCACATTCCAAAGGATAATCCTGATAAATTCACTTGAATTTGAGTTTGAATTTTCACTATTTTGAAATTCAAAACTCCAGGGATCAAAGACCTCTTGTGTGTTCAATTCTTCTTCTATAAGCATTTGGAGTGAGATCAAACAAGAGTCAAGGCAAGAACAGTTGGATCCAGACCTACATTGAAGGTATTTGCAAGAAATTTTGATCTCTTCGATTCTCTCTCAATCTTGCTCAATTCTATTGATTCTGTAGTTGTCTGAAGTCCTACCAATGTAGGCAAGAAGATTGAGTTGCTTTGAGGCCAAATCGAAGCAACTCAGTTCATGTACCTCAAATTTCAACTCCATTTATCTCTCAATATACTTGGAGTTAGGATAAATTGAAGTCAGATTCATGCCTAGTGCCATTTTTACTTTGAAATCATGTCCTTCTTTTTAATTTTGGTGATGGTTATGGCTGAACCAGTTCAACCAGGGTCGCCGGAGAAGACGATCGGCCTTTGGACTTCGGTGGTGAGTTGGATGGTTCTGAGCCATATGATCCTTTTGAAATGAAATAATCTCGTGCGTTGGTTTGAATTACCAAGGTTATCGCGCTGACTAGAGTCCATCGTGGATAGCGCCTTTGTGACCAATTGATCTTCCACCTCAATTAATGAGGGAGATCAAGTGGTCCACGTTTTTTCGGATATTTTAATTTTCATTTTAATTGCATTATTTTCATTAATTCATATTAAATTTAATATTGATCCAAAAAATATGAGAGTTTCACCAAAAAATTTCAAATATTTGCCTCTTTCATATTCTGAATTAAAATTAATTTTTGGATCATTATTAATATTTTTCATCATTTAATTGATTTTATGATTGTTTTTAATGGTTTAAAAATATTTTTTGGTCTTTAAAAATCTGAAATTTTTTCTCCAAGGTCCTTTGACATTGTTTGACCTATGATAAATCTCATGGCCATTTCTTTGGTGTTTTGATGAGATTTTAGGAATTGGACAAACCATATTTAATTTAAATGCCTTATTTTAGTATTTTTAATTTGATTAAATGTCAAATAATTTTGTTGACCAATTGTGATGACTTGTTTATGTTTGACTGTTGTTGTTGGACCTTGGTCAAGGTTGATTTGACTTTGTTGAGTTAATATCATTGGATTTAGGGGATTGGTGGAATATACATTCCATCTCCCAAAATGAATGAATGATATTAATTTGGTAAAAGTCCTCCTTTGACCAATTTGTGTTTTGATGCATTCCCCTCATTCTTCATCTCATTCCCCTTCTTTATGCATTCATCTCATTTGGCCTATGATATCTCAAAGTCCTAATGCTAGTTGATTGAAAAATTAACATGAGTATGGATGAGATTAGGCCACACCTTTTGCATATTATTTTTGTGTGTGGTGCGTTTCATGAGCATAGTCTATTATACTATGTCTCTATTATACTATTATACTAAGTCCAATTACAATTTCTTAACATAGCGCTAAATTTGTGACATAAAAGGCATAAGCATTCTAGTTAGTGAGATTGTAAGTCTCCCCTCTTTCATGGTATTGTGTGGATACTTGGCCTTTTTTCCTTCCTTTAGAAGATATCTTGGTTCAAGGATCCATGCTTGTGATAAGTGGGTTGAGTGTTCTCCAAAGAATGACTTCAAATAAATGAAAAGCAAAAGCAAAACAATACTAACTTCTAACTTTCAATTTCAAGCACTTTACTTTAATGCCATTTAATTCTAGCTTTTTATTGATTTTTCCATTGTTCATATCATTCTAATTGTTTATGTTAATGCGATTTTCACTTTGTTCACTTGGACCATATTGTGTGATATATTTTTTTGTGTATACTTTGTTTGTTTGTACGGTCTTGACCATTAATGTACACAATAACAACAAAAACCCTAAAAAAACTTTTGTGTGGACTGTTGGCTTGATCTTGGACAAATGGACTTAGAACTTAGGAAACATTCCTATGTCAAAGGACTTGGCCAATGCCAACTTATTGAGAAACCAAGTGCTTGCAATTTGACACTTCATATGATACATCATTCAAGATCTCTCTAAGTTCCTCTGCAACATGATCATTGTGAAGTTGTTATTTTGAACATGTGACTTGTGAAATCCATCTGTTACATGGGCTACTTTGAGGAAGATCATGGAATGGATAAGCTTGGATGTGGCCATCTTTATTTGATGCCTTGCTCTTCAAGATAATATAATTGTGCATTTCTGTGTTGCTTGATTCTAAAAGTCCAAGGGAATTCTGGGCTTCTATTGACATTTTTTGTCTATTGGATTGCTACCCATTTGGTCAGATATTTTCAACTCTAAACTTTCAATTTTGTATGTAGGGTAGTCTCTTCATCTTCTCCCTATTTCTTTAATTTAAAAATCCATCCCTCCGTTTTCAAAATCTTCTTTGATTGAACTTATTTTGTTCTAAACTTTGACCACTTTTTGCAAAAAAAGATAGAAACTTTGGCCTTATGCCATTGCATTTTCAAACTTATTTTCTTAAATCGAACTTGTAAATAAACTTAATTATACTTGACTTAAACTTTCAAAAATTCAAAAAGAACTAACTCATTCAAACCATTTTTAGGCCTTTGTGCCTTTCAAACTTAATTTTTGTTAAAAGCAATGCATCCAATTTGAAATTTGTATCACGAACTACGAGGTTTTGATCCCTTATTTTTTACTTTGGTACATCGGCACAAGACCAAAGGTCTTGCCAAACACAAAAATATAATTAATGAATTCTTTTCTAATCCCCCCATTCTATTTGTTTGTAAACATCACTTTGTACAAAATACATATGCACACAAAAAGGGCTCCCTAGGAGTACCTAAGACACTTAGGGTGCTAACACCTTCCCTCTGTGTAACCAACCCCCTTACCTGTAATCTCTGACTTTTTATTAGTTTTGATTTGAAAACTTCTTACTTTTGGGTTTTGTTCGTAGTTTTTCCCTTTTCCCGTGGAAACAATAAAACCACAGTGGCGACTTTTGTTATTTGATCTTAAGCTTATCCATAGCTTGATGATCATGAATTTACCGCTACAAAAATTAAGTGGCGACTCTGCTGGGGAGTAGCCTCCAGTGCGTTTAGCCTACTTTTTGTGTGAATATATATTTGTATATATGTGATGTTTGTATATATGTATGTGTAATAAAATCTGCATGTTGTGCTTGGTGATCTCTGAGTGGTGAGAGAAGTTCTAACCCGAACTTGAGTGAAAATTAAAATAGGAGGATGATATAGTCATGCTCGACTTGTGTGGAGTAGTCCTTAAAAAGTTGGCTTGAGATCCATATGCTCAATGGAGACTCTTTTGGATTTGGAAATGTCACACAAGTATTTGTGGCTAGGCATTATTATCTCTAATTTGGGTCGATGAGTCAGTCATCTTAACCTATAATATCCGATAGATGGAATTAAGACTCTGGGAACTTTTTAGAACATGATCTATATGTTTTTATCCTTAGTTCACTCCTTTGGGATGGTTCTTACCCAGACTCCATGCTCGTGACTTACAATAAACCATTGATTCTTGGTTGATCCAATCAAGTCTTGTCAATATCAATGGAACTTGGGTGTTGATAAGGTGTAAACCAGAATCCACCAAAATGGATGATTGATCTTGACAATTGCTTGATTCATCCCTTAACCTTTGTTTGCCTTGTGTGTGATCCCTTATTTGTGATTGTTGCATTCATGCATTCATGCGCATCATAACATTCATCACACAAATATTTCAAGGAATTGAACTATTATTTGCAAATATTTTCAGACCATGGATTATGGACGAAGGAACACTAATAAGTACAGTTTCAAATGTCCCGACTTGAAAGAGTTACGGAAGCTAGCATCTTATGTATTAGATCCCTTGGACTTCAAACAACGCCATGGGAAGCTTCTACCCATCTTGTCTGCTGATGTGGTTGAAGGACTCTTGAGTGTATTAGTGCAATTATATGATCCGCTCTACCGTTGTTTCACTTTCCCAGATTTTCAGCTTGTGCCTACATTGGAGGAGTATTCTCATCTTTTGGCGATACCTATTTCTAGTAGAGTGCCTTTTGGTGGATTGGAGGAGATTCCCCGATCTAATCTTATTGTTGAAGCTCTTCACTTGAAGAAGTCTGAGATAGAGACTTATTGGGTGAACAAAGGAGGATTGTTTGGGTTGCCATCTGATTTCCTCATCAAGGAAGCTACTGCTTTTGCTCTAGCCGGTAGTGTGGACGCTTTTGAAGCTATCTTTGTGTTGCTCATCTAAGGATTAACTTTGTTCCCTAACATTGACGGTTTTGTGGATGTTAACGCCATTAGAATTTTCTTGATTGGGAATCATGTGCCTACTTTGTTGGGTGATATGTATTTTTCTTTGCATCTAAGGAATTCTAAAGGTGTTGGAACGATTGTCTGTTGTATCCCTCTTCTGTACAAGTAGTTTATTTTTCACTTGCCTCAGACAGCTGCTTTTGTAGAGAACAAACAATGTCTAAGGTGCTCTCTGAGACTTATGTCTCTCACTACTGATGATATAGTTTGGTATGATCCGTAATTAAGCGGTTTGGATATTATTGTTAGTTGTGGTGAATTCTCTAATGTGCCTCTCATTGGTACACAAGGAGGAATTAACTACAAACCTGCTTTGGCTCTTCATCAACTTGGGGTCCCCTTGAGAGACAAACCTAATAATATGTTGTTAGAAGGTCTTGTCTATCAAGAGGGTAAAGATCCCCAACATTTGAAGCAGAAGATTATGCATGCTTGGCATAATTTGCATAGGAAAGGAAGATCCGAGCTTGGTCCGTGCATTTGTGTAGCTTTGGAAGCTTACACTCTTTGGGTATATAAGAGAGCTTTAGAGTTGAAGATGCCTTATCCTTGTGAAAGATAGATGTCAATGGTTATGGTTGAGACATTAACTCTCCCTAACCAAGATGTAGAGGAGTTGGAAGACGCGCTCGCCAAGATGAAGCAAGAGAGGGACATGTGGGAAGAGCGTTTCCATGGTTTGAGCAAGAAGCATGAAGAGTTGCAGTTGGAGTCTAAGGACAAAGATGCACTTATTGAGCTACTTGAGGACCGAGTGACGAAAAGACAGAGAGACTCATAGGTTTCATCTTCTAGCATGCCTCAGCCTTTCATTGCTTGGAAGAAGATTGTTGATCAGCTTGTCCTCGAGAAGACTAAGATGAAGGCTTCTTTTGAGACCGAGATCCGTCACATTTGAAGGAAGTACGCGCCTACAGCCAAATCTTCTGACATTGTTGTTAGGGATCCTTAGGATGACTAGTCTCCTTTACTCTTGTATTTTTCATTCGGTTTTTGAAATTATACTCAGTGTAATCCTTCCAATTTATATAAATAAAAAGAGATTTTTGGTCATATCAAATTATTGCAATTTCCATTTAAAATATATATATTTGCAAATAATATAGTAAGTTCCTTGAAAACAAAAATAAAAACAATCAAGCATTGCATGCATCATTTGCATAAGCAGGTTTTCTCCAGATGTATGATTGGTATTTCTTCTATGCTTTAGCCAAGCTAACTCACCGCTACAATACCCGAGCCAATCATCTGATAATCATGAAGCACTTAGAGAAAGAGAATAGAGAGCTGAAGGACGAGATCGCCCGCCTGACTGCCATGATAGAGTCAGTTCTTGCTGCCCAAAGTCAAGCTTCTCCAACTCCTGCAACTCCTCCAGCGAGGACTGTTATTTCAAAAGTGACTACCTCTATTGTGCCTGCTGCTGCCGCCCACTTCGCACCAACTATGCCTGCTGGATTCCCATGGGGAAATCCATCCAACTTTGTTCTAAAAGGCTTTGCACCTACTTTTTCTTCCATGCCGACATCTAGCCCGGTCATGTCTGTGCCACCTCCCGTTGTGCACACCTTGCATCGCATAGAGGATACCATCTATCATTCCAAGCCGTCTGAGGGACCGAATGTTTATGAGAAGAAGGACGAGATGAAAGATCAGTTTCTTGAGTTGTGAAAGGAATTGAAGACACTGATAGGTAAAGACCTGTTTGGGAAGAGTGCTACTAAGTTGTGCTTAGTGCCTAATGTTAAGATCCTGATGAAGTTCAAAGTGCCTGACTATGAAAAGTATAAGGGGAACTCTTGTCTTCTCAGTCATCTTGTGATGTACGCCCACAAGATGTCTACTCAGACCGACAATGATCAATTGCTTATCCACTACTTCCAAGATAGTCCGACCGGTGCTGCACTCCGGTGGTATACGGGATTGGACAGTGCCAGCATTCACACTTTCAACGACTTGGGGGAGGCTTTCATCAAGTAGTATAAATATAATATGGCCATGGCGCCAGATAGAGACCAACTGAGGTCTATGTCTTAGAAGGACAAAGAGACATTTAAGGAGTATGCGCAGCGATGGAGGGAGTTGGCTGCCCAGATCACTCCTCCTTTGGAGGAAAAAGAGATGACAAACATCTTCTTGAAAACTCTGAGTTCATTTTATTATGAACAAATGTTTGCTAGTGCCCCCAGTGACTTTATCGAAATGGTAAACATGGGGATGAGGTTTGAGGGAGGAGTCCGTGAGGGACGTTTGTCAAAAGATGAGGCGTCAACAAGCAAGAGGGATGTTATTAATTTCTGTAAGAACAAGGATAGTGAGACGAATGCAGTAATCAATGGGAGGCAGAGGAGGCCTCAGATCAGAAGGAATCCAACATCCCGTCAACATTATCATCATCAAGTATCTTCCGTTATCCCAATATTTTCTAATCAACAAGCAACACCAGTTCAACAACAACAACAACAACGTCAACAACAACAACCGCAACAAAGAACAAACACCTACAACAACAACAATACCAACAACAATCATCAGAAACAAAACTTTGAGAGGAATAAGGTCTCTTTTGACCCGATTCCTATGTTATATGTAGAGTTGTATCCCTCGTTAGTTCTCAAGAACTTAATTCAACTGAGGAACCCACAATAGATTCCAGAACCACTTCCTTGGTGGTATAAACCTGAGCTCCATTGTGCTTTTCATCAATGAGCACCCGAACATGATATTGAAAACTGCTACCCATTGAATTATGAGGTTCGGAAGCTTATGAAGAGTGGTATGGTGTCCTTCGAGGGTCGTGTACCAAATGTGAAAGCAAACCCTTTGCCCGCTCGTGGCAACTCTTTAGTGAATATGGTGGACGGTTGTCCTGGAGAATTCAAAGTTTTTGATGTGCGTTTTATCAGGAAGTCCTTAGTGCAGATGCATAAGGATATTTGTTTGGTAAGTGAATGCGAGCACGACCCTCGAAGATCAGTATCGCCGTTGGTAATACGGTTAGCGGGCCCAGTCCCATATTCATCTGATAAGGTTGTGCTTACGAGTATAATGCTACAATGATGAAGAATGGCTAAGAGGTCCCGTTACCTACGACTAGTTCAGTGGTGAGCATTGCTGATGTTATGAAGGTGACCCATAGTGGTCGAGTGTTTGGGCCGGTGTCCCCAGAAAATAAAGAAGAATCAATTGTTGGTAAGAGAGTGGAAGTGCCTAGTGTAGACCCAGTTGTTTGTTCAAAAGATAAGTCTGCTGAACCTAGCAATTTGAAAACCAATGATGATGATGAGGTACTCCGACTAATAAAAAGGAGCGAGTTTAATATGGTAGAGCAACTTCTCTAGACCCCCTTGAAAATTCCAGTGTTGTCTCTGCTGATGAATTCTGAAGCACACAGAGAAGCACTACAGAGAGTTCTAGAACAAGCGTTCGTATAGCATGATGTTACTATAGATCAGTTTGATCGCATTGTGGCTAACATCACTTCTTGCAACAATCTCAACTTTTGCGACGAAAAACTCCCTGAGGAAGGAAGAAACCATAATTTGGCTTTGCACATCTCGATGAATTACAAGGAAGATGCTTTGTCAAACGTGCTTGTTAACACCGGGTCCTCACTGAATATGCTTCCGAAGTCAACTTTGTCGAAGCTATCTTACCGAGGAACACCCATGACGTATAGTGGTGTAATTGTCAAGGCTTTCGATGGTTCGCGTAAGACAGTAATTGGTGAAGTGGACCTTCCAGTCAAGATAGGTCCGAGTCATTTTCAAATTACTTTTCAAGTAATGGATATCCACCCGGCCTACAGTTGTTTATTAGGAAGGCCATGGATTCATGAGGCGGGAGCTGTTTCTTTCACTCTGCATCAAAAATTGAAATTTGTCAATAATGGCAAGCTTGTGATTGTTGGTGGAGATAAGGCACTGTTGGTTAGCCACCTGTCATATTTCTCTTATGTTGATGCTGAGGATGAGGTTGGGACTCCGTTCCAAGCCTTATCTATTGCTGCTGAAAAGAGAGTTGGGGCACCCATGTCCTCATTGAACGATGCTCAGAAGATTGTGGAAGAAGGTATTGTTAATCAGTGGGGGCGCATGGTAGAGGTCTCCGACAACAAGGGAAAAACCGGTTTGGGGTTCTAGAAAGGCTCATCAATTGTTAGATCTGAAGATACGCAACTTAGCTTCCGTAACGGAGGGTTCATTCATGGAAATGAACAACACTTAGCTGCGGTGCTAGAGGATGACGAAGAGGAAGACTGCACCAATTTTGTGATGTATGGAAAGGCTTGCAACAATTGGACTGTTGTTGCTATTCCTATTATTTTGCATCGATCTAAGTAATTGCTTTTATATGTTTTTAAAATCCTTCTCCTATGCCTAAGGGAGAAGTGGATATTGTTTGGGCATTTCCAAATTGATCATTAATAAAATTAATTCTATTCATCCACATCTATTACGTTTGTTTTTACTTTTTGCTTTTTCTGAAAATGGTAATCACAAAAAAACATAAACAAACAATATAATTGTCCATCTGCATAATATTTGGTCACAAATTCACTTCTCTAAAATCAAAATATCCAATCATTATGAAGGTTGGTTCCTAACCCCATTGAATACAATGATCCTTCACCTGCTCCAAATTTTGAATTCCCTGTGTTTAAGGCCGAGGAGGAAAGTGATGTAGAAGTGAGTGATGAATTATCTCGTCTTCTTGAGCAAGACGAAAAGACCATTCAGCTGTTCGAAGAGCAGATTGAGCTAGTCAACTTGGGTTCAGAGGATGATGTGAAGGAAGTCAATATTTGGTCTCGCCTGTGTCCAGAAGTTAAGAAGGGGTTGATTAATCTTCTTCGAGAGTATTCAGATGTGTTTGCTTGGTCCTATCAAGACATGCCTGTGTTGGATTCTGAGATTGTGGAGCATAAATTGCCGTTGAAGCCAGAATGCCCGCCAGTCAAGCAGAAGTTGAGAAGAACGCATCCTGATATGGCTGTGAATATCAAAGAGGAGGTGCAAGGGCAGATTGATGTTTGTTTCCTTATAGCCGCTGAGTATCTGCAATGGGTGGCCAATATTGTGCCTGTTCCGAAAACAGATGGAAAAGTCCGCATGTGTGTTGATTATAGAGGTTTGAATAAAGCCAGTCCAAAAGATGATTTCTCTCTGCCACATATTGATATGTTGGTAGACAATACTGCTAAATTCAAAGTCTTTTCGTTTATGGATGGATTTTTCGGATATAATCAGATCAATATGGAACCTGAAGATATGGAGAAGACCACATTCATTACACCTTGCGGAACATTCTATTATAGAGTGATGCCTTTTGGTCTAAAGAATGTCAGTGCAACTTACCAAAGAGCAATGACTACTCTTTTTCATGATATGATGCATAATGAGATTGAAGTTTATGTCGAAGACATGATTGCAAATCGATTGACAAAGAGGAACATATTGAGCATTTGTTGAAGTTATTCCAGCGGTTGAGGAAATATAAACTCCGCTTGAATCCCAATATGTGTACTTTTTATGTTCGTTCTGGTAAGTTGTTGGGCTTTATTGTCAGCGAGAAAGGTATTGAAGTTGATCCTGTAGAGGTTAAAGCAATACAAGAGATGCCTGCGCCCAAAACTGAGAAGCAAGTCCGAGGTTTTCTCGGCCGCTTGAATTATATTTCCATATTCATTTCTCACATGACTACCACATGTGCGCCTAAGTTCAAGCTTCTTCGGAAAGATAAATGTTGTGATTGGACTGAAGACATCCATAAAGCTTTTGACAGTATCAAGGAATATCTGCTTGAGCCTCCGATTTTGTCTCCACCTATTGAAGGAAGACCATTGATCATGTTTTTGACTAAGCTCAAAGATAGTATGGGTTGTGTTCTTGGTCAGCAAGATGAGACTGGAAAGAAAGAATTTGCAATTTACTACCTTAATAAGAAGTTCACCGACTGTGAGACTCGATATTCGATGCTTGAGAAGAGTTGTTGCGCATTGGCTTGGGTTGCTAAGCGTCTACGCCAGTATATGTTGAATCATACCACTTGGTTGATATCCAAAATGGATCCAATCAAGTATATATTTGAGAAGCCTGCTTTAACAGGGAGAATTGTCCATTGGTAGATGTTGTTGTCAGAGTATGATATTGAATACTGATCTCAGAAAGCGATCAAAGGTAATATCTTGGCTGACCATTTGGCTCACCAACCAATGGAAGATTACCTGTCAGTGCAATACAATTTCCCTGATGAAGAGATTTTGTACTTGAAAATGAAAAATTGTAATGAACCATTGCTTGGAGAAGGGCCAGAACCTGGTTCCCGTTGGGGCATGGTATTTGATGGAGCTGTTAATCAATGTGGAAATGACATTGGGGCAGTGATTATTACTCCTCAAGACACGCATCTACCATTTACAACTATATTGAATTTCAAGTGTACAAACAACAATGCAGAATATGAAGCTTGCATTGTGGGGCTTGAAGAGGCCATGAATCTCAGAATCAAGTATTTGGATGTCTTCGGTGATTCGGCTTTGGTTGTGAATCAAATCAAAGAAGAATGGGAGACAAATCAACCCGGTTTAATACCATATAGAGATTATGTGAGGAGGATTTCAACTTTCTTTACAAAAGTTGAGTTTCATCATATCCCTCGAGATGAAAACCGGATGGCAGAAGCTCTTGCAATATTGGCATCAATGATTATAGTGAAGTATTGGAATGAAGTTCCCAATTTATCTGTGATGCGTCTTGATAGGCCAGCTCATGTGTTTGCCATTGAAGACATCAAAGACTAGAAGCCATGGTATTATGACATCAAATGTTTCCTCCAAAGTCAGATTTACCCGTTTGGGGCATCTTTGAAAGATAAGAAGACTTTGAGAAGATTAGTCGGCAATTTCTACTTGAGTGGTGATATATTGTACAAAAGAAACTTGGACATGGTTTTGCTCAGTTGCATGGATAGACATGAAGCAGACTTGTTGATGACCGAAGTACATGAAGGTTCTTTTGGTACTCATTCCAATGGACATGCAATGGCAAAGAAGATGCTGCGAGCAGGTTATTATTGGCTGACAATGGAATTTTGTTGTTGCAAATTTGTGAAGAAATGCCACAAGTGTCAAATTTATGCTGATAAGATTCATGTTCCATATTAATTGCAACAAGTCTTCATCAATGCAAATCCCTAATTTTCCTCTTAAGAATTCAAACTTATTTGCATCCAAAGCCTTTGTAAAAATATCGGCTAACTTCATCTCAATAGCAACATGCTCTAAGACTACAGTTTTATCCTCCACAAGTTATCTAATAAAATGGTGACGAATATCAATATAGCACCCAGGTTATCACAGTACAATGTCATGACATCTTGTGTGACATTGTATACAGTCAACATTTGTTTCATCCACACCAGTTGAGAGCAACTACTTCCAGCTGCTATGTATTCAGCTTCAGCAGTAGACAGCGAAACACAATTTTGTTTCTTACTAAACCACGATATTAAGTTGTTCCCAAGAAGAAACATCCTCCTGATGTGCTTTTCCTACCATCAGCACTTCCATCCCAATCAGCATCACAATATCCAGATAGCCCAGATTCAAATCCATGAGTGTATAGCATCCCATAGTTACAAGTGCCATTGAAATATTCTAGGATCCTTTTCACTTGGTTGATATGGTTCACCTTTGGTTCAACTTGATATCGAGCACATACACCTACTATAAAAGCAATGTCAGGTCTGCTTGCTGTAAGATATAGCAGACTCCCTATCATGCTTATGTAGAGACTTTGATCCACACCGACCCCATTTTCATCTTTAGACACCTTCAGATGAGTAGGAGAAGGTTTCCTCTTGTGGCTTGCATTCTCCATGCCAAACTTCTTAACAATATTCTTGGTGTATTTAGTTTGAGATAGAAAGATAGAATATTCCATCAGCTTGACTTGCAGGCCAAGAAAATAGGTCAGTTCACCAACAAGGCTCATTTCAAATTCAGACTGCATTTGCTCAACAAAATGTTGAACCATCTTACTTGACATCCCACCAAACACAATATCATCCCCATAGATCTGAGCAACCATGAGCTTTCCTCCTTCATCTTTGACAAGTAAAGTATTATCAATGCCTCCCTTTTGTTCCCATTGTCAATGAGAAACATTGTGAGTCTCTCATATCAAGCTCTAGGAGTTTGTTTCAACCCATAAAGAGCTTTCCTCAACTTATACACATGCTTTGGAAGATTTGGGTCTGTGAATCCCTTTTGTTGTTCAACATATACTTCCTCATTCAAGTAGCCATTTAAGAAGGCACTTTTCACATCCATTTGGAACAGTTTAAACTTCAGAATACATGCCACTCCTAGAAATAATCTAATGGACTCCAGGCAAGCTACAGGAGAAAATGTTTCATCAAAGTTAACTCCTTCAACTTGAGTTTATCCTTGTGCTACCAATCTTGCTTTATTTCTGTCAGCACACTTTTTTCATCAGATTTATTCTCGTAAAGCCACTTTGTTCCAATAACATTTATTCCTTCTGGTCTTGGAACCAATTCCCATACTTCATTTCTCTTGAACTGGCCTAATTCTTCCTGTATGGCATTGATCCATAATTCATCAGTTAAGGCTTCTTTAACATTCTTAGGCTCAACCTTTGACACAAAACAGGCACGTGAGATCACTTCTCTTGATCTAGTAGTGACCCCTTTATTTGGATCTCTTATAATGAGATCTTTAGGATGATCCTTCTAAATTCTGCTAGAGGGTCCCTTATTTACGTGATCAGCTTCAGGTTCAGCTTGAGTGGACTCACTCTCACTACTTTTATCAGGGAGTTCAGTTGGGGCATCATTCAAAAATGTTTCAACATCGTCTGTGACATCAGTCTCTTGATCATCAACAACAACATTGATAGATTCCATCATAACTCTAGTTCTGAAATTAAAAACTCTAAAGGCTCTGCTGTTTGTTGAGTAGCCCAGAAATATTCCTTCATCACTCTTGGGGTCCATTTCCCTTTTTTGTTCACGATCAGCCAGGATATAGCATTTACTACCAAATACATGGAAGTATTTGACATTAGGTCTTCTTCCCTTCCAGAGTTCATATAAAGTGGTTGAGGTTCCTTTTCTCAAGGTTACTCTATTGTGAACATAACAAGCAGTGTTCATAGCTTCAACCCAAAAGTGGTAAGGCAACTTCTTAGCATGAATCATAGCTTTAGCAGATTCTTGGAGAGTCCTATTTTTCCTTTCCACCAAACTATTTTGCTGAGGGGTAATGGGAGAAGAGAATTCATGTTCAATCCCTTCAGATGAACAGAATTCAGCAAATTTACTGTTCTCAAATTCTTTCCCATGATCACTTCTGATTCTGATAACATGACTCTTTCTTTATCTTTGAAGTCTTTGGCAAAGGTCTTTGAACACATCAAACACATCAGATTTTTCCCATATAAAATTCACCCAGGTATATCTGGAGAAGTCGTCCACCACAACATAAGCATACCTTTTTCCACCAAGACTTTCCACCTGCATAGGCCCTATCAAGTCCATGTGGAGAAGTTCCAGCACTTTAGATGTGGTGTCATGTTTGATCTTCTGATGTGACATCTTTGTCTGCTTTCCAATCTGACATTCACCACATACTCTTCCTTCTTCAATCTTTAATTTTGGGATTCCTCTGACAGCTTCAACTGATATGTTCTTCTTCATTCCTTTAACATGCATATGACCCAATTTTTGATGCCATGGTTTCACTTCTTCTTCTTTAGCTAGAGCACATATTGATGAATAGCTAGTTTCTTGAGGAATCCACATATAGCAATTGTCCTTAGATCTGACTCCTTTCATGACCACCTCATTTTTTGCATTAGTAATTAAGCATTCAACTTTTGTGACGTTCACATTGAGTTGATCGCATAGTTGACTGATGCTGATCAGGTTTGCAGTCAATCCTTTAACGAGCAACACATTATCAAGGTTAGGAAGTCCAAAGCACTTCAGCTTTCCAATCCCCTTGATTTCACCCTTTGCTCCATCACTAAAAGTTACATAGCTGGTGACATGAGATTGAAGGTCAATCAGCAGATTTTTGCTTCCAGTCATGTGTCTGGAGCATCCACTGCCAAAGTACCAATCTTCTTTGACTAAGACTCTGAAGGAAGTACGAGCTATCAAGTTACTAGCACCAACCTTAGGAACCCACTGTTTTCTGTTAGAAGAGATGTGTTGTTTGGGTCTAGGTTGATGAGTAGGACTAGGATAACCATACAGCCTGAGGCAGAATGATTTTATGTGACCAAATTTCCCACCGTAATGACATCACTATCTTTGGTGTTTTCCTTTATGTTGTCTTCCCTTGTGATGTTGAGACACCTGATGTGACATCTTTGGTTTGCAATCAGAGGGATTACAATCAGGAGAAGATTCATTGAACCCAAGGCCAGTTATGTCTCTTGTCATCTTTCCAGCCTGGAGGATTTTGTCTAAGGTTTCAGATCCATTG
Organism: Lathyrus oleraceus; assembly: GCF_024323335.1. Taxonomy (NCBI): domain Eukaryota; kingdom Viridiplantae; phylum Streptophyta; class Magnoliopsida; order Fabales; family Fabaceae; genus Lathyrus; species Lathyrus oleraceus. The sequence goes on from NC_066584.1 coordinate 250,745,698, forward strand.
TTTAGCATTCTGACATACTTCGTCGTCTCATCCAGTTTGGAATTTAGGAACAAAGCTTCGATCTTCAACTTAGAAATGGTTTCTAAGTGTTTTGTCTTCTCAGCCTCTGGGTGGGTTATCAGTTTCTTCTGATTCTCCACTTATTGACACACTTCTTCACCAATAGAACACAAGTTCCTGTAAGAATTAGAGAATTCATCAAAGGTTAATTCATTATTGCTAGGGTCTTCATCAGGATCCCATCTCTCAGTCAAGGCAATCACAAGATTGGCAGATTCTCCTTCTGTTTCAGTTTCAGAATCATCATCGGACCAAGTATCAGCAAGACTCTTGTTCTAATGTGACCATGCCCTTCACACTCATGACACTGAATTCCTTTTCCGTGTTTGAATTTTTCTTCAGTTTTTGTTCTTCTTCCAGCATCATTGGGCCTACTGATGTCAAATGAATTATTCTTGACATTAGACTTTGACCTCACATCCATCTCTTCAGGATTTTGTTGAATTATCTTCCAAGTAACGCTAAGTCATTTGACATACCTTCATCAACATCCTGACTAATTTCTTCCTTTTTATCTTTAGTGTTTGACACAAAGGCTATGCTTTTGACTTTCTTTTCAGATCCATCACTCATTCCCAACTTGAATGTTTGAAGGGATCCAATTAGCTCGTCCACTCTTATCTTGCAGATATCTTGAGATTCTTCTATGGTTGTCACTTTCATAGCAAATCTTTTAGGGAGTGATATGAGGATTTTCCTCACAAGCTTTTCATCTAACATTTTCTTACCCAAGGCTCATAAGGAATTACCAATCTCAAGAATATTCATATGGAAATCATGAATACTTTCATCTTCTTTCATCCTCAAATTTTCAAACTTAGTAGTAAGCAGCTGCAATTTACACATCTTCACTCTCGAGGTACCTTCATGAGTGGTTTTTAGAATATTTCAAGCATCTTTAGCCACCTCACAATTGTTCACAAGTCTGAATATGTTCTTATAAACCCCATTGAATATAGAATTCAATGCTTTAGAGTTTCCAAGAGCTAGTTCATCCTCCTCCTTGGTCCATTCTTCCTCAGGCTCCTTATCAGATGTGACTTCTCCATCCTTAGTAATGAATGGATGTTCCCAGTCTGTTAGAATAGCTTTCCAAGCCTTATTGTCCAAATATTTCAAGAAGGCTACCATCCGAGGTTTCCATTAGTCATAGTTAGATCCATCCAGAATTGGTGGTATGTTTATAGATCCTCTGTCTCTGTTCATAGTACCAAAAAGTAATGTCCTAAGATCTCACCCAGAACCAGAGCAGGATGCCTTCTCTGATACCGATTGAAATTCTGGTATCAGATATGAGATGTCGAAGGTAATGTCACAATACAAATATTTGATCAACAGATGAAATATAAACAGAATAAACTTATTAAACAATTGAAAAACGACACAGGAAATTGTTAACCCAGTTCGGTGCAAACACACCTACGTCTGGGGGCTACTAAGTTAGGTAGGAAATCCACTAAACAAAATTAGTTCAAAGACTCTCAGTAAACAACTTCAAGTTACAGTCTTTTCACCTAATCTCTACCCGTGTGACTTCTATCTAAGAACTCTTAGATATGAGACCCTACTCACTCCCCCTCAATCACAGTAGTGATACTAGAACAAATACCACAAAGAAGTAAGACACACTTCAAGGACACACACTTGATCCTGCTTAAAAGCTTGAATCAAGTAAACAAATACACTCGTACTTCAAAGCTTAGAGTGGACAAATTTCAACTTAAAACTTAGAATAATTCACATATCAACAAGATGAATGAATGGATCACAATTCACAAACGCATATTAGGCTAACAACCGTAATACTCACTGACTTCAACGTTCTTATCTTCTCTGTACAATTACATAGGGTTTACATGGTCTTTAAATAGAAGCTTTCTGAATGGGCCTGGGCAACATGAAACACTAATCATATCTAAAGTGTATTCCCTAGGAATTAGTAACAAATCGTTCCTCTTTGGGAAACAGAATATTTTGGCTTTAAATAGAATTACTCCTTGAATAACCCATGCAAAGCACACAAAGACATACATGAAAAGCGCAACAACAAAACACATAACATTCAGACTGAATGTTCTGTATGCACATGTATTAACATCGGGTCTGACATCTTAAATAAATCATGCACAACCATATTAAACAACCTGCAAAAAGCTGATATCACATGTCAAGACTACAAGCGTGACATCTTATGATAATAATAAGTTTTACCAAAATTGATGCAAATACATAGAACCAACAGAACTGAATTACTACCCGCTCAGGGGTTTTGAACACTAGTATTATCCAAGAAGATGTCTCTATGAATTGCGACCAAAGATTGTCGGATATGACAAACATCATAAACCTTATATTCTCGCTGATAACCATCTACCAGATTAACAGAGGAATTACCATGAGAAAGCAATGGGTTAGCTTTTACATTGGGCGCACGGTCCTCCAAGGACACCATCCCACTGTTTACTAACATCTGGACCTCATACTTCAAAGGGTAGCAATTTTTGATATCGTGACCGATAGCTCCATGATGAAAAGCACAACGGAGTTATGGCTTATACCACCACGAAAGTGGTTTTGGAATTTGTGACGGATTCCTCACATGAAGTAGGTTCTTGATAACCAAAGAGGAATAAAGTTCTGCGTAGGTCATAAGAATAGGGTCGAAAGAGACCTTTTTCCTTTCAAAATTCGGTTGTTGTTGATTATTGTTGGTTTTGTTGTTGTAGTCTTTTGTTCTTTGTTGTGGTTGTTATTGATGTTGTTGTTAAACTGGCATTGATTGGTTGCTAGAAAATACCTGAATAACAGATGAAACTTGGTGATGATGTTTATGTTGTTGCAGACTACTTTTGACATGAGGCCTCTTTTGCCTCCCCACTGATACTACATTGGGTTCGCCTTCCTTCTTCCTAGCGAAACTGCTACCATACTTCTTGCTCGATGATACCTCTTCCTTAGACAAACGTCCTTCTCGGACACCTTCCTCTAACCTCATCCCCATTTTTACCATTTCGGTAAAGTCACTAAGGGAACTAGTAATCATTCTCTAGTAATAGAATGAACTCAGTCTTAAGGAAAATCTTGGTCATCACTTTCTCTTCCAATGGAGGGTTGATCTGAGCGGAAAGCTCTCTCCACCTATGGGCATACTCTTTGAATGTCTCTTTTCCTTCTTAGAAATCGACCTGAGCCGGTCTCTATCAGGCGCCATGTCCATATTATACTTATACTGCTTTACAAAAGCTTCACCCAAATTATTGAACGTGTGAACACTTGCACTATCCAATCCCATGTACCACTCTTATCGAACAAATCCTTTCCCCTCAAGATCTTCAATTCCTTTCGCAACTCAAGGAACTGGTCTTTCATCTCGTCCATCTTCTCGTAAACATTCGGACCCTCAAACGGCTCAGAATGTTAGATGGTGTCCTCAACACGAGGCAGAGTGTGAACAACTAGAGGCAGAACAAACATGACCGGCTAGATGCCGACATAGAAGCCAAAGTAGGTGCAAACGCTTCATGCACAAACTTCGGTCGCATTCCTCACGGGAATCCGGCAGGCATAGTCGCAGCAAATTAAGTGGTAGGCACGGTTGAGGTAGCAACCTCTAAGATGACAGTCCTCTGAGGAGGAGGAGTTGCGGGCGTTGGAGAAGATTGTCTCTGAGCAGCTAAAACAGACTCCGTCATGGCAGTCAAGCAAGCCATTTCGTCCTTCAACTCTCGGTTCTCTTGTTCCAAGTGTTCCATGATTCTCGGTTGATTGGCGCGAGTGTTATATTGGTGAGTCACCTTGGTTGAAGCATAGAAGAATAACCAATAAGACATCTAAAGGAAGAAATCTTATTATGCAAATGATGCATGAAAGTCAATGTTTTGATTGTTTTTAATTTCAAGGAACATACTATTTTATTTGCAAATAACAATAATTGTAACAATATGATTGACCATAAAATCTCTTTTATTCACTTAATTTGGGAGGATTACACTGAGTACAATTTCAGAAATCAAAATACAAATACAAGGGAAAAGGAAACTAATCTTCCTAAGGATCCCCTAACAACAGTGTCAGATGATCTGGCCGCAGGTGCGTACTTCCTTCGGATGCGTCAAATCTCGGACTCAAAAGAAGTCTTCATCTGAGTGTTCTTGAGGACAAGCTGATCTACAATCTTCTTCCAAGCACTTGAAGGTTGAGGCATACTATAGGAAGATGGACCCTCTGGCTCTCTCTGTCTCTTCACTGCTCGGTCTACAAGAAGTTCGATAAGTGCATCTTTCTCCTTCGACTCAAGGTGTAACTCCTCATGCTTTCTGCTCAAAGCATGGAACCTCTCTTCCTACATGTCCTTCTCTTGCTTAATCTTGGCAAGTGCGTCTTCCAACTCATCTACATCTTGGTTAGGGAGAAATAATGGCTCAACCACAACCATAGACATATGTCTCTCACAAGCATATGCCATTTTTAATTCCAAGGCTCTCTTCTTCACCCAAAGAGTGTGAGCTTCCAAAGCTACACAGTTACCTGGACCAAGCTCAGATCATCATTTCATATGCACCTTATGCCAAGCGTGTATGATATTCTGCTTCAAATGTTTGGTATATTGACTCTCTTGATAGAAATGACCTTCTAACTGAGTGTTATTAGGTTTGTCTCTCAAGGGGAACCCAAGTTGACGACGAGCTAAAGCAGGGTTGTAGTTGTTTCCTCCTTGTGTACCAATGAGAGGCACATTAGAGAATTCACCACAACTATCAATAATGTCCAAACTACTCAATGAAGAATCATACCAAACTATATCATCATCAGTAAGAGACATAAGTCTCTCAGACCATCGTAGACATTGTTTGTTCTCCGTAAAAGCAGGTGTCTGAGGCAAGTGCGAAATAAACCACTTGTACAGAAGCGGAACGCAACACACAATACTCCCACCACCTTTATAATTTCTTAGATGCAAAGAGAAATACATATCACCCAACAAAGTAGGCACAAGATTCCCAATCAAGAATATTCCAATGGCGTTAACATCAACAAAACCGTCAATGTTATGGAACAAAGTCAAACCAAAGATGAGCAACACAAATATGGCTTCAAAAGCATCAACATTATCAGCTTGAGCAAAGGCAATAGCTTTCCCTATAAGGAACTCAAAAGTCAGCCCAAACATTCCTCCTTTCTTCACCCAAAGAGCCTCAATATCAGACTTCTTCTTTAGAAGAGCTTCAACTATAATATGAGATCTGGGAATCTTCTCCAATCCACTGAAAGGCACCTTGTCAGAAACAGGTATTCCCAAGAAATGGGCATACGCTTCTAACATAGGCATAAGCTGATAATCAGGAAAAGTGAAAAAGCAGTAGAGAGGGTCATAAAACTGAACCAACACACTAAAGATACTTTCAACCACATTAGTATACAACACAAATAGAAGCTTCCCATGACGTTGCTTGAAGTCCAAGGGATCTAATACAAAATATGATAGCTTCCTTAACTCTTTCAAGTCGGGACATCTAAAACTGTACTTCTTAGTGTTCCTTCATCCACAATCCATGGTCTAAAAATATTTGCAAACAAAACCTCAGTTCCTTAAAGTTATTTTTCGTGTGATGAATGTCATGATGCGCATGAATGCATGAATGCAACTATCACAAATAAGGGATCACACACAAGGCAATAAAACAAAGGTCAAGGGATGAATTAAGTCATTGTCAAGATCAATCATCCATTTTGGTGGATTATGGTTTTCACCATATCAACACCCAAGTTCCATTGATACTGAAAAGACTTGATTGGATCAACCAAGAATCAAGGGTTTGTTGTGAGTCATGAGCATGGAGTCGGGTTAGTAACCATCCCAAAGGAGTGTACTAAGGATAAAACCTGTAGATCATGTTTTAAAAAGTTCCCAGACTCTTAATTCCAATTATCAGATATTCTAGGTTATGATGACATACTCATCAACCCATAATATTCTCAAGATAAACTCGTTTGAGTGTAGTATCCCGTAACAACTATTATTAAGTCTACATCTGAACAGTCTCCGCACTATGTCCTAAATAGGCCAAGATGGGTTAAATGTTCTACGATCCTCAGCTTCTCGGACCCCAAATCAGAGATTGTAATGCCTAACCACAAATGACTTATGTGACATTCCTAATTCCAAAAGGGTCTCCACTGAGTAGATGGGTCTCAAGCCAACTTGTTAAGGACTAATCAACACAAGTCGAACATGACTATACCATCCTCCTATCTTAATTGCACTTAAGCCTAGGTTTGAACTTATCTCACCACTCAGAGATCACCAAGCACAACAAGAAAATTATATCACATAAACAAATATACAAACATCAATAAAACCCACTAAGGACTACTCCCAAGCAAAGTCGTCACTTAATTTCTATAGCGGTAAATTCATGACCATTAAGCTATGAAAAAACCATAACGTCAATAAAACCAGAGTCGCCGCCGCGCTTTTATTGTTTTCAAAGGAAAAGGGAAAAGTACGAAAAAAACCCAAAGATAAGAAGTTTTCAAATCAAAACTAATAAAATGCCAGAGACTACATGTAAGGGGGTTGGTTACACAAAGGGAAGGTCTTAACACCCAAAGTTTCCTAGGTACTCCTAGGGAGCCCTTTTTTATGTGTGTATGTGTTTTGGCATAAAATATGTTTGTAATAAATAGAGTGTGGGGATGATAAAATAATTCATTAATTATATTTTTGTGTTTGACAAGACCTTTGGACTTGTGCCTACGTACCAACATAAAAAACGAGGGATCAAAACCTCATAGTTCGCGGTATCAATTTCAAAATGAATGGATTTCTTTTTAAAAAATTTTAATTTACAAGAGGCACAAAGGGCCCATGAGTTTGAATGTGTCCTGGTTCTTTTTGTCTTTTGAAATTTTAAGTTGATATGGTTAAGTTCATTTACAAGTTTGATTTAAGAAAAGAGTTTAAAAATGCAATTGCATAAGACCAAAGTTTCTAGTTTGCAAAAGAGTATAAGTTTAAAAATCACAAGAAAAGAAGATTTTGAAAAGAGGGAAAGATTTGAAATTTAAGAAGCGGGAGGAGATGAAGAGACTAATCCTAAGCAAATATTTAAAAGTTGAAAGTTGAAAAGATCTTACCAATGGGATGCAATCCAATAGAAAAGAATGTCATATAGAAACCCACTTTTGCTTTGGACTTTAAATCAAGAAATATCAATAAGAAAATAGTACAATGAAGATCAAGGCATCAAATAAAGATAGCCACATCCAAGCTAGCAACTACATAGTCTTCCCCATGTATCAGATGCCATACTCCTTGAATGGCTCAGAATACGGCATTAGACACAGGTTCTAAGTAACATCTTCATCAAGACCATGTTGTAGATGAACTCATAAGGATTTCAATAATTGAATCGGATGAAAGTTCAATTTACAAGAACATGGTTTCAGAAATGTTGACATTGGCCAAGTCCTTTTGCAAAGGGAATGTTGCCTAATTCTAAGTCCAAACCTCAGATCAAATCCAACAGCCCACACAAATATTTTTTAGGATTTTTGTTGTTTATTAAGTATTTTAAAGTCAAAAGGCCACAAACACAAACAAAATACACAAGCAAGTATATATACAATCACAATATATTGATCAAGTGAGCAAAGTTAAAATGACAAAAACATAAGCAAATTAAATGATATTTACAATGACAAATGATAAAAGGCTTCGATTTAAATTGCATAAAGTAAATGGCTTGAAATAAAAAGTTAGTCAAATGTTATTTGATTAGAAGTTAGTGGAGTTTTTCTTTTCAATTATTTAAGTTATTCTTTGGAGAACACTCAACCCTCTATTCACAAGCATGGATCCTTGAACCAAGACATCTTCCAAAGAAAGGAAAAAAGGCCAACTTTCCACACAATACCATGAAATGGGGGAGACATACAATCTCATTTACTAGAATGCTATGCCTTTAGGTCAAAATTTAGCGCTATGTTAAGCAATCGTAATTGGACTTATGTAGAAGTCACAACTATCTGAGGTTGGCCACTAAATATTTTGGTGTTAATGCATGTTAGAGATATGGTATAATGAACCATACTCCTAAAACATACCACACACATAAAAAAATGATCAAAGGGTGGACCTAATCTCATCCATAGTTGTATTGATTCATCTAACACAAGGTTATTGATGAACCAATTAGCCTTGGGATATTGAGACTTCATTAGCCAATGAGAGAAATGGGATAGAAAGGGATTGAAGATGAAGAGGGAGGGGAAATGAGACAAAACAAATTGGTCGTGGGAGGAAATTTATCAAATTAAAATTATTCATTCATTTTGGGAGATGAAATATAGATTTCATCAATCCCCTAAATCCAATGGTTTTAATCCAACAAAAGTCAAATCAATATTGACTAAGGCCCAAACACATAGTCACACTTCACAAGTCAATAAAAATGGCTCAACACAATTTATTCATAATATACAAAAATTAAAAATCAAATTAAAATGCATTAAATTAAATTATATTTTATCAAAAACCTAAAATCTCTTCAAAACACCAAATAAATGGTGAAGAGAATTCTCATAGGTCAAACAAAGTCAAAGGACCTTGGAATTTTTTTTTTACTATTTTTGAAAAGTCATAAGTATTTTTAAACAATTAAAAATATACACAAAAACAATTAAATCATGGAAAATATCAATATTTATCCAAAATATAATTTTAATTCATAAATTGAAAGAGAAAAGTATTTGAAAGTTTTTGGTGAAAGTCGCATATTTTTTGGATCAACAATGAAATTAATATGAACTAATGAAAAATAGAGCAATTGAAAGGAATTTCAGAAATTCAAAAATACATGGACCATCTGATCTCCCTCATTAATTGAGTTGGCATATCAGATGGACTAGAAAGTGCGTTCAACAAAGGTCGAAGTCAACTGAGATACACGCATGGTAATTAGAAGCAACCCTCAAGATTAAAACAAATTAAAAGGATCCTATGGTGGAGATGCTTCCAATACATCGTCGGAGCCAGAGCTCCAATCTTCTTCTCCGGTGGACCTCACCGGACTGGTCCATCTTCAACCATCACCAAAATGAAAAAGAAATACATAGATTTAAAGAAAAAATGCTCAGGAGCTCGAATCTGTCCTCAATTTTGTCCAATTCTGAGTAAATGAAAAGATATAGGGAGTTGATTTTTGAGGATCATGAACCGAGTTTCTTCAATTTGACCTTAAAGCAACTCAGTCTTCTTTTCTACATTGGTAGGACTTCAAACCACCAAAAATCAACAAGAATAATGGAGAATTGAGTGAGAATCGAAGAGATGAAAAATCTAAAAATTTACCTTCAGTGGAGCTTTAAATTGGCACGATCTTGCTTCCAAATATGCTTGGCCTTGCTTCTGATGCTTGATGGAAGAGAAATGGATCAAAGAAAGGGATGGACTCTTGGAGTTTCAATCTCAAAACAGATGGAGAATTGAAACTCGATTTTCAAAGAAAATCCTCAAGTTTATCCTTCAATGGTGAGAGTTTGGGGTTTCTGAATCAAAGCTTCAGCATTAGGTCCTCAATTCTAAGCATAAGAGGTTCTATTTATTGCCAAAGAGAATGATATTTGCACACTTCCAATTTTGGCAAAAATTTGAAAATCCTCTTTACATGGTTGCATGGGCGTGCATGAGGCCCATAAAATTATGGCATATGATCCATAATCCAATGTGCAGTGTACTGAAATCATCTTGGAAGCTCATGCAAGTGTATATGGAAATTGGACCTTGAGAATATCCAAATGGGGTTTCAACTTTCACCCATGTGCAAGTACGTCATACCTTGCCCAAATGAGATGATTTTGAACTTTTTGGAAAGGTAAGATCAAGGGGAACAACTTTCATGTTGAACACTTTTTCATTTGAAGCATGTATCATGATTAATTTTGAGGTGGAAGTTTGGGAAATCAAACATGTTAAAAAAAATTCAAAGTACCAAGCCATATGTTCACTTCTTCCACCTTTAATAACATTTTATATGGACTTCAAATAAGAAAAGTTCCTTCATAAAAGTTTTATATATTTAAAATACCTTAAATTTGGTCACAAAATTGACCATATTTAGATTTGTCATGAAGGAGTTATGCATTTTAGAAGTTGAGGAAAATCACTTGTTCAATGGTATTGACCCAAAATGACCTATAATGTTTCCCTTTGGCACATGCATTTGTAAGTTGAATTTGAATCTCCTCCAAGCATCAACATTGAAGTAGACATCTTGAATTTGATCATGCAATTTGAATGGCTTTAATCTCATGAAAATTGAGCAAGTTATGGTTTTGGGAAGTTGACCTTCAAACTAGGG